>NW_015090799.1:3709132-3725989 GCF_001431845.1 Calidris pugnax | reverse complement strand
ATTGGGGGGGGGGGGGAATTGATATTCTGTGATTAAAATCTTACTGATGGGTCATATTCTTGGAGTTATTTAGCCTTTGCTATTCTTAATTCTGCATCAGTGTGTATTGGTTTGATATTCAACCAATACAAAGTCAACAGCGTGATTCAGGGAAATACTTTTGAAAAACAATGAGATATCTTGATTCTGAAAAGTATATGCTCAGTTTGAGGAAGGTGTCAGTCCTAATGGTGACAGCAGGCAGCTTTTCTAAACATAAAACAGAATGAGAAGCAAATCTGCTTTACGTCTTTTTGCCATTAAATGTAGTAGACATGTGAGAAAGGCCAGTCATAGAGACAAGAACCAAAGAGCAGAATAATCTAAGAAATAGATCTTAATATACTGAGTTCATAATTGCTTCACCATCATCATAACAGCTATGCCTCCAGCCGTGGGGCCAAACAGAACAACTTAGAGGAAGACCCATTGGTGTATCCAGGCTGGGACAAAGGAGAGGATTATGCCACACACCCTTCTGTAGCGGATACAATTATTCCTTCCAGACAGAATAATAATGAAAGAAATCTTCCACAACAGGTTCTAGTAATAATGTCAATTATGTATATTTCATCATTTCTGTCTCTCAGATGGCCTGAATTGCATCTGGCTCATGACATAAGTTACATTATGTGGTGTTGCCAAACTGTTTTTGGCATGAAGTTGAATTCATACTTAAGTATATTTGTGCATCAACAGGGTAATGCTCTTAATTTGTGAATATTCATCTGGGGAAAGAGTGTTCTTTTGACAGATTTTATTGAAACATTTGTCTCTCTGGTTCATAGAATGATGAGAGAAAGGAATTTACAAAACTGTCATGACACAACACCATGAGCAGTCACGTATAACACATAGCATTTATACCATCAAAATAATATTCTGAAAATATGATATAAGAAACACACGACTTATTCCTGAAATAAGATGAAAGGTAACTTTAATCCTTTCTTAAACAGACAGTATTCAGAACTTATTTTTGAATTTGTGACAACTAGTTAAATTTCTTCTTTGGTTGCTGTGTATTCCTCTGAAGGTATCTCTTCTGTCTCATTGCTCCTGTCATTATACAGCATTAGCCAACTGTTTAGATAAAGCAGGACAGTTTAAGTTACAAAGATGGGAAGCTGATGACAATGAAATTAAATAGAAAACCCTATTTCATTTTCTTCTTTATGATCCAATTATAATAAAAACCATAAAGTCTACCCTCCATATAAGGAAGAGAATAACAGTGTGGGTGGTGGGTTCAGTAAACACCACACCACAAAGTAATTTTAACAGGTAAAATCCTTCAGTAATCCCAAAATTTGAAGCTGATAATGGGAGTAAGCCTAGTTCTTACAACCACCATGAACAGAACAACTAATTATAACCATTTTCTGTAACTTGTCACCACTCAAGAGAGTCTTAAGGAACAAAGGAGAATCAATGCCTGTAGAAAGTGATCTTTACTGTCAGTACTGACATAACATGAAACACACTGTAGCAGCACTTGACAGTCCCCGAAGTTGAGGATCTGTGCATGAGATCCTGAAGCATGAGACACAAGTCAGAGATTTCTCCTGACTGCTGTCTGTGTCCACTGTCCTTGGAAATCTTTTGAATTAAGTAAAAAAGTGGATGAGAATAGCCAATGAGAATATCTGATCAATATATCGGGAGAACAGTGATGATGTGCTGGAGAACAGAATGTCTCCCTTCTCCTCCCCTTTTGTGATGAGAAAAGGGTAGCAGTGGTTTAAAGTGAACAGGAGACTCGAATGTGGTGGTATGGGAGTAGTATGGCAGCACACACATGGAATTACCAGCTGATTAAATCATCATGGTTTATTAAATTTATTAATTTATTAAATCATAAATCAGCTGCTGCCTCTCCTGGTGGTGCTCACCATGAAGATCCTACTCAGCCACCTCTGCCTTCAGATAGTGAACCAGGACAGGGCACTGAAGGCATCACGCATCCCAGAGGCACCCCTGGGAATGAGGTCCTCGACAGGACATCAGCTAGTACGAACGAAGCTGGTGATGACTCTCCTTTGATGGGTACCAGTAAGAATCATACACATTTCTTATGTCTGGTGCTAAATGAGACATTATTTCTTCTGAAATTGACTCCTTTCACTATCTTTCTCATCCTGGGGGTCTTCATTCTTGGTGTGGACTTGCTGTGGTGAGATTTTTGCTGTTGATAGAATTACCTTCTGGACAAGCCATAAGGTAGTCCTTGCCGGTACACTTGGCGGTTTCTGTGCTTGCTGAAGCGTGTTCCTGGATGGCCTCCTGACTGTTCTGTAAGACATGCACCTTGGTGATTCTGAATCCCCAACCCCATCTTCCTTTTTTGCACATCTGTGGGATCAGGCTTGATATACTTTGGCACTGTGATTGCTGTGGTGGAGGTACTCTGGTGGGTTAATCAGATGGCTTGCTCCTGTGACTCAGCAGCAGCACCATCACCAAGGGAGTGCTTTCCCAGTGGTGAGTGCAGGGCAATCATAAAGGAATTACATCCCATAAATTCTGCCTGCAATTCCTTACTCCTCCCCACCGCTGGATTGCCAGGCAAGACTGCCACAGATCTGGCTGCAGTATGGCCGCTCATTCCTGAGTTACAGGATCAGGTTGTTGCTGCTGTGGTCTCTTCTTCTGAAGGTCTTCCCTCTCCGTCTGTCACTGGGATCTTTATATGTAGTCAATGTCCCCTTCCAACATGGTGAACATGTATGTGGTGCATAAGAGTCTTTCAGAAGCCAGTGACAGTGTGGAAGAAGGGGAGGCCTTCATGTCTTCTCTCTTGCGCTTTGAATGAAGAAAATGAACGTGCTTTCTGGCTTGCTGTGGTACAGGAAAGAAGGAAATAATGGGGGGGGGTGGGGGGTGGGTGGAGGTGTGAGCACTCACTTTTAAAGCTGATAGTGACGTCGTCATGGCAGTCGCAGAGTCCGTGGATGATGTTAACCAAGAGAAAGCAACCAAGGAGCCACTGGCACCTACCACTCCATCTGGAAGTGAGAGTGAACAAGTGAACACCACAGATGGTTCCGATGTCAATTGGATACCTGGAGTTTTCCCAGGCATTGAAGATCATCTTAACCAATTGCAGACCCCTCTTCCTACTAGTAAGAACTACAAATTATGAGTATTTTCATTTATCCGTCAGTCAGTTATTATTTTGGAAGATGGCGATGGTCCAAAATCATGTGTACTAACCATAATTGTAAATTACTATCATATTATTACTTTATTTTGGGGTTTTACTATTGTTTATAACCTGCTTATAAGGTACTGTTAAAGGGCATGTCTTCCTATGCAAAGCAGAGGACATTTGCTAAAAGACTGAAAATAATGTTTTGCAAATAACCTTTTCTTCCATTCTCTTATCTGTATGTGGTAAAACAGTAATTACAGTGAACAAGTAAACTTTCTCTTCATACATATGTGATAGCATGTTGCGCTTTTTTGCTGGGCACAAGTGATAGCTATGTGACACTTAACTGTCAGTCACTTTTCCCCTCATCTGTATTCCCTCTACGTTGGTTGAATATGTCTCTGTTTTGAGCACATAAAACCTGTAAGAACTGGTTTGAAGGTCATTTTCAAGGTGAACATCTGTGTCAAATCTTTGCATTGTCAGTACCCTGGCAAAGGCTCATAAGGCCATATTCCCAGAAGTCTTCCTTTTTTCATTTGTCTTCTCTTGGTGCTTTTTAAAAACACAATACAAGGGAGTCACTCGGACACTACCATCATCATAAATTGTTTATTTATTGAAGGGTTTATTCATTTGACTGACCTGTTTTCCAAGTGTCCATGGAATAACAAATCAGTCCACTGTAGGAACCTAAAAAATAACTGTTAAAAAAATCTAGTATGTCATCAAAATGAAATGAGCTTTTGATCCCTCCCTGTCACTTCCAAGCACCTGCCCAGAGCCAGAGAAGCAGGGGACATGACTGAATCCTGCTCCTTCTTCTCAGTGCTCGGGGGAGGGGAAGGGTGAACGTAGCGGTTTTCTAAGCACCTGAATTTTAATAAATGTCTGTGTGTCTTTCTAAGGGACTTTGTGGTGGAAAAGCTCTGGCATTTCTCACGGATGATATAAAGCACCTTAAGAAAAAATCTGCTGAGATGTGGGGTAGACAAGTGAGCATGTTCCTCTTGTTGGGTTTCTTGGAGGCTAGGTCAGGACCCTTAGCTGCTGAATGAGCGCTCTGTCCTTTGTGGTGAGATAGCACAAAACAACTCACCAGTCAGCAAGTTTCTTAATGAAAACATCTGGAAGATTCATGAACGACTTGTTGGCTAAGCTTAACAGAGGGAAAAAAGATGCTTCTCAGGTTTGTATTTGCCAGCTGCTAATAGGAAATGAGATCAGAAATGCTGGCTGGAAATGAGTTGTAATGCGTATTAAAGAAATAGAACTTCACAGCTGATTAGAGTAAGTGCTTAATTTGCTCCATTAGAGTCTGGAAGAATTCAGACAGGCAGAGGTCTCCCATATCTTTTTTGTAGTGATAATGAAGTAGTAGTACCAAATGAAATCACCATATCTATAGTCAGCTGATAATTTTAAACTTGGGATACCCATATGGCAATGGTGTGGGGCCAGAAATGTAGAAGTTCAAGTGGTATGGCCAGCATAGCAAATGCTTAAGTCTGGAAGCATGCATTTTGATTTAAGATCCTGTTTTAGAACTGAATTACACAACTTATTGAAAAGGACAAGGGGATCCATCCTTAAGTTTACACAGAGCATTTTTTTCTATTAGGAAAAAGTATTTTGAATTTTTAAAGTCCCACTCTATACATATCTCTCAAATTAAAAACCATTCAGAGGATTATTGTATTTTATGAAAGCATTAGAGTTTTTGAAATGCAGTTTTATCCTATGTAGGAACAAAATCAAAAGTTTCAAAATTTCTCCATAGTGGTCATTTTAGGATTAAATAAAAAAGTGGTGTTCTTTTTTTCTCTCTTTCTCTTCTATTCTCACTCTCTTTTCCCCATGGGACAAGACATGTTTGACTTGTATGACAAAAACCTCTTCAAAAAGTTGTCAACATTCACATGTCTTTACATTTTCTCCACAAAATTTCCAGGCAATTTTATAATTGCATTTTGGTTCACAGAAGTATAGCATGATATAAACTGAAACATGTGAGAGAGACAAGAGGGGAAAAGCATGAGTTTTGTTATTCAAAATGCTAAAACTAACCATAGTTCAGATGAGTACGATGATTATACTCTATATAAGAGTTCTCAGTATAAATACGTTTTAATGACCTCAGCGAGGACTTTCTAGAATATGTTGTTTTAATTGTGGAAGTCATAGACTTTGTATCTTGCTGTTAAATATTCACTAAGCATATTTGGACTAATGGACAGTTTTGTTCTTCAGGATCTACCTCCAGTATAGATGGTAATCAAGGACCACACAAGGGACATCATGAATCCACTACTTTCCCTGGAGAGACCACAACAACAACAATAGTTTCACAACCTAGGTCAGCCCAGGTACCAGGTAGGTTTTTGAAGTCATATGTTTTAACAATATAAGCACAGAGTTGTATTAATATGAACTGAAGTAAGAGATGAAAATGTAGGTCAAGTACAGCTGTTCAGAGTTTGTTATGAATCAGGTAATATTCAGTATTTTCATTAGTAATCTGAAAAATGAAGCATATTGTCACTCATATAATTTTCCAGCAATATCCTGATGAGAGAAATAATGCATTTGGAGAAATGGATTAAGATCCAAATAACCTTTATAAATTGATATTAAATCAGGCAAAATTCAATAAAGATAAATGCAAAATATTATATCCACAAGAATATTTGCTGAAAATAATAAGCTGAGTGTTGCAGAATAAGGCTTGCAGATTAAAATGGATTAGAAAGAAGCTAACACCATGATAAAATTGCAAAAGAATACAAATACATTCAGTGACATATTAGCAGTAAAGTAATTTTTAAAAGCAACAAAGTAATTATCCCACCCTACTTAAGCCTACCAAGTCCAGAGCTGAAGCTCTGTGTTCAGTTCAAGGCATTGCATTAATCATATAGAAAAAAGTTGGAGATGAGCACAAAGAAAGCTTTGGAGAGGTAATCTTGAAGCACCTTTTGAAGAACTCATCGTTTTCAGAGAAAACCAAAGGGAGATATGAGAACAGTATGCTAAAAAAAGGTTGCTTGTCAGTTTTTCACCACAGAGTAATAATTAACTAATTTGAAGAAATAATTTCTTTCAAATGAAGCATAGAAATCTTGTTAAACAAGGGAGATTTGTTTCAAACAAACAAAATAAAGGAGATAGCTCTTAGGAGAGGATCTCTGTCTTCAATGGTTGTGTAGCATAAAGAATAGTCTACTAGGAAGGCTGTGAAATCTTCATTATTAAAAATGTTAAAAGAAATGGAATATTCCTCAGCCATCATCTTATTGACCCTTTTTCACTGGAGTGAAATGTAACTGATGTGACCTTTTAGGATCCTGTCTAGTTTTGTAGTTCCTTTTTTTTTTCCAGTTTGCCCCCAATATATCCCTTAAAGTAATATTTTAAATGAAAACATGAGCAGTTCACTCTACCTGAAAGTCATCCTGCTTTTGTGCAAAGAATTGCAGGTGTATCATTGATAAGCCTTTTCTTTTGCTCTTGGAGTAAATACAACTCCTCTCCACCTATGCCCACCAATGTACAGTGCTTATAGGCACTAATAGAGATGGGGTATTTCATCTGAGCTGGCCCGTGTATAGCAGAATGATGAAAATTTATTTGATTTGCACAGAAGCACTTCATAAAACAAACATCAATGCAAGCCAGGAAAAAAGTCTGAAAGTTTAAAGAATATAAAAGAACTTGTGTTCTTGCAGTTCTGTGAAACAGCAAAGCTGTGTGATGTATGTTAACCCACTCTCCTCCCTTCCCTCAACTCTCCCCACAGAATGGCTGATCATTGTTGCTGCACTTGTGGCACTTGCGTTGATTCTTGCAGTCTGCATTGCTGTTAACAGTCGACGAAGGTAAGGCAGCCCCTCTGCTTCTTCAAAATACACTGCCTTGCTATTTTCTTCAGTTAGGCTTCAAAGCTTTGTGAAAGAGCAGAGTAGCATAACACAGGAAAGAGCTTCCTCTGCAAAGCTCTGTGACGTGGGATGTGCGGGCCCACGTCACCATGTCCTGCACAGGTCACACATCAGTCTTTACCCTCATATGGAACCATGTGAAGTCAGTAGCTGTATAAACCATTTGGTCTTTACTTGGAAATGGAAACTAGCTGTATATACTCACAGATAATTAATTATTCTCTACCTAGGAGACAAGTCCTATTTCTTGAATAGGAAAATCCTGTTCTCTGCGAATGAAGAGTATTTGAGATGGACATAGACAGTAGCAACTACAGGATGAGCTGAGTATGATTCTCTACCACTGACAGTGTTGTCTGTGTACAGTGTGAAGGGCTGTGTTAGACAATCGTTGTCACAGGATTAATTTGTTCCTTCCAAACAAAAGGCAGCTGGTAGTCAGAGGGATATATTCTAATACTGTTATCAGAGCACTCAACAGCTTTATTCACTCCACTTTACAGATGAAGAATCTGAGGAATAGACATTCGCAGCGATCTGTGTCCAAAGTTAGCCAGGAAATTTGAAAAAACTCTAGCCTAAAGGATAGGCTGTAATGTTCTTAAATCTTTCTTTTCTTCTGGGAGCTGTTCTCAGGTTACTTCTCAATTGTCTTACAAGGCTTTTTGCTACTTGAGTGTTTAAGTCGAATCCTTTAACAGGAGTACCTATTTTCTACTTGGATGTTGCAATTGTATTATATGTTGAGATTGATATGTGGAAATTTTTGTTCAGGAAAGAGTGAGCAAATCTATTCCTAGTCTGTCTGCTGGTTGCTGGAAAGTACATTTTAATGCTTCTGTGTGCTTCTATGAGATAAGTCCATGCAGCAGGCTTCTATGAGGCAAACCAGTGAAAACTGGATGCCAAACCATCTGACAGAGTAACCTGATACAGTCTTACTGAAGTGAGTAGTGACATGTCGCTTGATATGTTTCCCCTATTACTGTATCCACAATACCAGCGATACCAATGACAGTATTATTACTGTTGAAATAAGAAAGCTATCAAGCATATTGTGAGACAGAAAATACAACAACTTTATTTCTGTGAAGTGATTCTGGAGTTACACAGCCTGAAAGGCATGGCTTATTGATTTATGCGTTACTCTGATACGCACTTCAAAGTAGAGACTGACAGTGTTTCCTCCCTCTCACTCAGTCACCATAGGAACAGACAAACAGGGCCACTATGGCTAATTATAGATTGTATCTGACAAGAAATGAAACAATCTCAGAGCTGTAAATTATACCACTAATGGAAAACATACCTTTTACTTAGACCTTCTGTGCAGCTGGGAGTGAGTCGCAAAGAGAGGAGGAGCATGTGGGTGCATGCATGTGTGCAAGTACATAGATTAGACCCTAGTAATATGTGTTACTCACTGCAAGGAAAACTTTTTGAAGGAGGGACGTACTCTGGTATGCTTGAAACAAATGGAATTTTTTCTTTAACTTTAGCAGGATTCGAATGATAACATGAATAAGTCAAGAACTCTTTCTTCACCTCTTCTGTTAAGTGCTAATATATTGAAAATCCATAGAGAGACAGTTACTGTGCAGTCAACATACTGCATGTGAATGTCAGCTAATCTGAAACTAACACTGCAGCAGTGCTATAAGAAAACTGGATGCTGAGAAAGGAGGAGAGTGCATTTCAGTGTTAGCTGAGCAGTAAGTTGAGGACATTTCAAACATTAATTTATTTAAAAAGTAAGAATGATCTGTGTTTTTATTTGTGTTAGGCTGTCAGGTGCACCTTTTTTTAAATGAATGCTAACTCTAGCACCCCCAGTTTCAGTCTTATTCAGGTTGTCTGGAAAAGCCTAATGAAGTGCAGGCCTGAGTTTCCTGATTCAGAAATAAATTGATTTAATCTTTCTAGTTAGGATGCCAGTATGGCAGAGAATTCAAGCATTTCAAATAAGTAATTGGGCCTTCTCAGTGTATAGAATATTGCTTGGCTATATATTCCTTTTTTTAAAATTTGATGTTGTCATGAGTTCCCACTGACTGGAAAAGGGGAAACATAACCCCCATTTTTAAAAAAGGAATAAAAAAATAACCAAGGAACCATAGGCTGGTCAGTCTCATCTCTGTGTCTGGCAAGATCCTCCTGGAAACTATGCTAAGGCACATAGAATATAAGGAGGTGATTCATGATAGCCAACATGGCATCACTAAAGGCATACCATGGCCTTCTACAATGGGGTAGATGGTGGATGAATAATGGCTGTAGCATTGGTGGATAAAGGAAAAACAACTGACATACTCTGCCTGGACGCGTACAAGGCATTTGACACTGTCCTGCACAACATCCTTGTACACTTGGTAAGACCTGGATTTGACAGACAGACCCCTTGGTAGATAAGGCATTAGTTGGATGGCCACACTCAAAAAGTTGGTGTTAACGGGTCAATGTCCCAGTGGAGACCAGGACAAGTGGTATTCCTCAGGAGTCAGTATTGAGACCAGTGCTGTTTACCATCTTTGTCAGCGATATGGACAGTGGGATTGAGTTCACCCTCAGCAGGTTTGCCAACGCCACCAAGCTCAGTGGCATGGTTGACACACTGAAAGGAAGAGCTGCCCTCCAGAGGGACTTTGACAGGCTGGAGAGGTGGGCCCATGTGAACCTCATGAAGTTCAGCAAGGCCAAGTGCAAGGTCCTACACCTCAGTCAGGGCAATTCCAGGCACACAAATACAGGCTGGGTGGAGAATGGCTGGAGAGCATCCCTGAAGAGATGATGAGCCATCAGTGGTCACTTGCGGCTGAGGAAGCCAGCCACATCCTGGGCTGAATCAAAATAGGCATGGCCAGCGGTGCAGGGGCGAGGGAGGATTCTCCCCCTCTACTCCACTCTGGTGCAACCCCACCTGGAGTACTGCATCCGGCTCTGGGGCCCCCAACACAAGAAGGACATGGGCCTGTTGGAGGTAGTCCATAAGAGGGTCACAAAGATGGGGTTGTTCAGCCTGGAGAAGAGAAGGCTCTGGGGAGACCTTATAGCAGCCTTCCAGTACTTAGAGGGGCCTACAGGAAAGATGGGGAGAGACTCTTTACCAGGGAGAGTAGTGAAAGGACAAGGGGTAATGGTTTTAACTGTAAGAGGGGAGATTTAGGCTAGATATTAGGAAGAAATTGTTTACTGTGAGGGTATTGAGACAGTGGAACGGGTTGCCCAGAGAAGCTGTGGATGGCCCATCCCTGGAGGTGTTCAAGGCCAGGTTGGACAGGGCTTTGAGCAACCTGGTCTGGTGGGAGGTGTCCCTGCCCATGGCAGGGGGGTTGGAACTCGATGATCTTTGAGGTCCCTTCCAACCCAAACCATTCTATGATTCTATGATTCTATTAGAAAATATTTTCTAGCTTTCAGTAATGAATGTTATTCCTATCTATAGATAGATACAAAACAAGTAATTGAGCTCCTGCTAAATTTTATACATATAATGGAGGATGCTTTCAAAAATAGAATATGCAATATGGAGAAACTTTACACTTAGCATTGTATAAGACTGCACTGGCAGACACAAGTTTCATTTCCAGGCACTTTTTCCTAAATACTGACTTTTCATTTTTTTTTCTTATTTCTGTTAGTATCCATTTATACTACTTATGCTACTTATAGTCCTTATTTTCTTTTTATTTCTTTCTAGATGTGGTCAGAAGAAAAAGCTAGTGATTAACAATGGCAAAGGTGCAGTGGAGGACAGGAAAACAAGTGGATTAAATGGAGATGCCAGCAAATCACAAGAAATGGTGCACTTGGTTCATAAAGAACCGTCAAATGACCAAACAGGAGCATGTGATGAATTCCTGACCATTAATGAAACACAAAATCATCAGGAACTTGACATGAAGAGTGGAGTGTAATGATACCAGGATGCCAAGTAGATCAGAGCTGGGGAAATCAAAATCACGTGGAACTTGGACGGGAATTCACAGAGGCACTGTGCTACTGATGTCTTTTGAACATAATTAAATACAAGTTTTATTCATTTTAATAATTTTAAAATTATGTCTCAGTTACAAAATTGACATTTGCTTTCTGAAGTAAGCCCCCAAGAGTTGCAGAATGTTTTCAGTTCCCCGTTCCCCCCCAGAGGACACTTACTGTGTCCTGGGTGTTAGGAGGAGGTTTACTTAATTGTTCCCCAGATGGAGGTTCTTGGCTGTGCAGAGCTCCAGAAGTATCCAGTCACTCCATCTTACAGGCATTTAAGGTACTAAACTTGCCATGGTACAAGAGTAAGTGAAGAATAAATTTCAAGAACAAAAATCATGTTTAATCCAAAAAGGCTTCCTATACAGTGTCTAAAACATCAGAATCCTTCAGAAATGCCTTCCAACCAGGAGGAGCAGTAGGTGCATTCAAGAGTCTGCCAGTTAATGATTTATGGCTTGGTCTGCAATGAGGGAAACCCAGAAGGAAAAAAGTTATTTACCTCTATTTTTAAATGTCTGTGGTCAAGTCTTCTTGGCAGGGGGAATAAAGAGATGAAAACATGAGCTGATACATAATAAAGTTCTTCACTTTATTATCCTAACAATCTATACAGTTATCCTTGAGTTTTTGAGGTGTTCATTGCTCTTCCCCGTTCACTGGTCATAGTTTGTGCATGTTTTTAATGAGTCTGTTAGTTCGGATAATTAATAAAACAGAATGACCCCAGCTCTATCACACATACACAAATCAAGCAATTGGAGATCACTAGGGAAGACGTCAGTATTTTATTCCTGAAGAATAGGTCTCTATCTTCCTCTGCTCCATTTTACTTCGGAGATGCTGAGCAAAGTATTTTCTTATTTTCCCTATAAGTATTATGTTACCAGTTTGCTGATATTTTAAAAGTTGCCTTTCTATGGTGTCACTCACTTCCTCTGAATTCTATTTCATCCACATTTTTCCTCCTGCTTTTTAAAATTACCAAAAGAAACATTGCTTGCTTATTGGTACCAAAAGTTTAAATTCTGCCGAAAAGATCAAAGAAAATTACAGGAAACTCTCCCAGCCATGTAATACAGTAAAGTAGCTGCAGTTGCAATCTTATAAGCTTTTATTTTGTCCTTAAGTGTCTATTATGTAAAATATTTGTGCATTATATTGATGCTGTGCATTATATTGATATGAATTTTCAGAAAGAAAACTATTTACTACCGGTAGTCTGTGCCATTTTTAAGAAAGTGTATTGGAATGGAGGGAGAATAACAACTTCTAATTAGGTTGCCTCAAAAAAATGCAAGTGCAAACAATCCAAGGTAATCCCAGCCAGTGGTCTGTGTCAGTTGTGGGGTGGGGAACGTACTGTAGCAGGGTTGTTGAAGTGTTCCTGTTCAATGGCAATAGCACCTGTCATTGAAAGTGTTTTGGTAAAGCATATTATTTTATGTTCTCCGTTTGAAGCAATTTGGAGGTTGAGTATTCAGCCGGCTAAATACTAACATCAGCTAGTACTGATCTTCACTGGAACATAAAGCACAAGACTATCGGTTGGATTTCTCAGACACAGCCCTCCAGCAGTTTCCCGTGTGTTTCATTGAATTGCTCAGTGCCCTGGTATCTGCAGGCAGATCTCCTCAAGGGTGATTTACACCTGGGCAAAAGGCCCCAAGATAAAGTGTGATTTTAAAGAACATGTAGGATGTTTTCTGTTGGCATGTTCATATATGAACAGTCACACAGCTTGTGGTCCAAAGGTGGTTAAACAAGCTGAAGCCTGGGGTCAAGGTGGTTTACACTATCAGTACTTGTGGTCCATTGTCTAACTCCTCCATCCTTTCATGCATTTTAATACTGAACTCTGTAGTTGGGAAGTCTGTTGACTCTGTGCATTTATTTTTGTTTAATTCCTGTAATGTTTTCAAGCAAACTTTTCTGTTTGTCATAAATCAAAATGATCTGCTAAAGGCTGTATTTAAACTGGTGTTATGTACTCATTTGTATGGAGATCCAGAGGAAAAATTATTCCTCTCTTCAAATCCTAATTGAATATAGGTCCCAATCAGTTTTTTCAGAAAGTTTTGAAGGCTAAATTTTTCTTAAAAAGAAAAGAAAAGGGCTGTGGCATGCTATTCATCTTCCTATTCAGATGTTTAATGGAGAAATCCACAAACTCCTTCCTAATTTATCTAATGTCACTGGTTGACTTCTTTTTGTATTTTTAAATAGGGAGATGCTCAAGTTCTCTTTACAGAGGCAATGCCATTATTTTATATATGCTGATTCTTTTTAGATGTCGTGTGATTCATGTGCAATTAAGTTTCATTATACTTTCAAAACTAGATGGCCATTTCATGTGTGTAATATAGTGCATATTTTTATTAATCTTGGTTTATTATTTGAGGGCTTGTCTGTTGCGTGTATGTACTTTTTATATAGAGCTCTTGATATATTTTCGTATTTATTTAATAGATTAATCAGAGTGAAAGAAAATGTCATCTCTAAATTATAACTAGAAATAGTATTGCTAAAACCACATTGAACTGTAAAATAAGCTTCTAAAAATAAACTTGATTCCACATTGAGGACAAAAAGCAAGACAAGCATTATTAGTGGGACCAGCGTTATTCAGTAGGATAGTTGTGTTTAGTACTGGTGAGCCAGGGGTCATTTTTTCTGCTTGCAAAGAAAGTCAGGTTCAGCTGAATGCTGTGTGATCTCATCTGCTCTGAGCCTCCCATAGGCTCGTCAGATACCCTAGGATTTAGCAATAAACTCAGCTCCCCTCTAGAAGCAAACAACTTGGCCCAATTTAAGATCAACCCAGAAAGATTTTGATGACTACTTCTGAATCAATGGCATTTGGGAGACCACAACACCCTCCAAGATCCAGCCCTTCCTCCGGGTGCTGACAGACAAGTTGGGTCCAGGCCTACCCTTGGTTCCTGGGAAGAATGAAGAGCTCTCCTAAAAATGCTGAGGAGACCAGGCTGGATCTAGAACAGACTCCATGATCAGCTTGTATTATTCCTTATTCTTGAACCGTTTTAAATAAAGGTAATCCAGACCACCTGTCTCATGGAAATGCTGTCTAAAGCAGTAAGCATATTTAAGAGAGAGATTGCATGTTTTAGGAGAATGTAAAATTTTCATCAGGCAGTCCAGGGTGATTGTTTCACCTGTATTTTCTTGATGATTTTACAAGGAATGTTTGATTAAAACAGACAAAGGATATGTGGCCATTATGTCTACCTGCATGGGTGTTTTAAATCCTTTCTATAACATTGGTTCCAAAATTATATTTCTGCACAATGTTTTTCATGTGATAGGGATGTCTTTTGTCAACAACAATAGACTCTCTACTAAGTGGTTTGAAGCATGTTACCTGAAATATTATTAGGAGACAATTGCCAAGTGTCTCTTTAGCATATAGAAAAAAAGCCGGGCAGGGACAGAGGTCAGTATATCATCCTGGTTAGGGCTGGTCCTAATTATTCTCTCTGTAAATGAAGGAAAGAAATTAAATCCTCTGACAACTGTGTTCTGCCTCAGCATACACAGACATCAGGATATTTTGTAAGCCAGTAGTTTATTTTACGCTATATTAGGCCATTATATAGCATATTAGGCTAATTATTTCTTAGCCTTATTAAACAATTCAAGGTCCTGACTTCTCTTGTTGCAAGAGATATGGTTAGTCAAATACAAACCCTTTGGAGTAACCACAGGTACCAGCTAGTTTTCCTCTGCGGAGGGGGAAAAGGACAAAACAGCGGCAGAGAAAGCGCTGCACCGGGCTGTTCCTTGGGGTGCAGTTCCAGCTGTGTGGGATTGGGTGACAAAACCCTCATTCCGAGGGGGGGGGGGAGGCGGAAAGAGTACTGTGCAAAGGTGTTTTCTGGGGGGGAACCCTGTGTGATTAGGGTGGGAGGATGCAGTGGCTGAAAGAGGAAGTAAAGAGGGGAGTGAAATTTCTTTGCTACTACTGCGAAAGTCCCTTCAACACCCCCCAGGACTTTGTCACTTGAATGTTTTGCAGCTCTGAGAAGGAAAAAAGAATTGGCATTTTCCCGTGAACCCCCCACCTCCAAGTCCCCCTCTACATTCAGCACCTCATTTGCAAACTGATTTTGAATCATTTTCCCCTGGTAGCTTATTACTCATTATTACTATTCCATGCTGCATGTGGCATCCACCAACACCGTGCAGAGAGTGAGCAGCTATGACCATAAGAGATGAGAGGCAAAGTGCAAATTTAGCAAAGATGAGTAACAGTGTCTTTTGTACAGCACAGACTTTTTGTCCTTCCTGTCTCACCCATTTGGAGTAAGGTTAGCAACAGCAAGATTTCAAGAACATTTCTCTTCTTACTCATCTTCCTGTTTTTAAAGTACCCAAATTACAGCGACCTTCACATAGGTCAACAGTGCTGCTGCTCAGCTTTTTGAAAAGTTGAAACTGAAGCAGAAAACCCATCATCAAAGAAGCCCTTCTGACTTCAAGGGTGCTAATTATTGTTAAAGTGCAAGTAAAGCAGAGGCAGTGAAAGCTCTACATACACTTCAAACACAGCCGCCTTCAGTTTTGTCTGGATGGTTCCAGCAAGTGTCAGAAAGGCTTTGCCTGAGTGACAGCTTCAAGGAGTCTTGAACGTTTTATTAAAAATTCTTACTCTACAGGCAAAAGAGTTTTGGATGAACAAGTGGGGGAGTGAAACCCATTTTCATACATTCTCTGCCACACAAATCTGTGAATTTCTTTAGGTTTGTGTTTTCTTTAAAAAAAAAACAAACATAAAATTAAAATTACATAGTTTTTGGTCAAAAGAAGTTCACAAAGACTATCAAATGAGAGGATGGCTATTTTTTGTTTTCAGAAATAAACATAGTTTTAGCCAGCTTTAATATCCCAGATAGACGATCTAGCTGTGCAAAATTATTTTTTTGAAGATTCACCATGACTAATACATAATATAGCTTTCTTTTCGTACTAAAAGAAAATTCTTACAAGTAATTTATTTCCCATTAGAAAAAATGTCTGTGTGAATTTACAGTAAAGTAGAATTTTTCAAGTCAAATAGGATCTGACATAAATTTAAGTTCATCTATTTGAAAACCCTCAAGCATTTTTAAGAATATTGGGGGAAAGTCTCACTCTGAAACACCCACCTAAGTTAGACTTCAGCTCACCAGCAGCTTTCTTCTGGTGCTAAGGCTGAGGCAAGAGGCTGCCTTGTAAGCAATGCCAAAGGCATAGGGACGTGCAGGTTGGCAGCGGGAAATCAGCATACTGCTCACAGGCGGTGGAGGCTCTGTGTATCAGAAAGGTTCCAAATCTGCTGACTTAGTCCTGAAGTCCTTCAGACTCCCAGAGCAACCCATGGCAGAGGAGGATGTGATAAGGCATTTTCCATTTCTTCTCCGGAGCAGATTTTGTGCCCGGCCCTGGAAAGCCTTGTCTCAGCAATCGTGTCAGGGTGGGGTCAGCTTTAACGCCCATATGCTGGTCTCATGTCGCACTGTATAAATGGCTTGGTAACAGCAGAGTTTTAGCTTCAAATCTAAATTTACTTGCAGTCATTGGTGTATATCTAGCTTTAGCTTCTGGCACCACATACTAAAATGGCTCTTTTTTTTCTTTCCCTGGCTTAATCCGAAAAAAAAAAAAAAAAAAAAAAAAAAAAAAAAAAAAATTAGCCAATTTACCCTTTTAAAAATTCTTTTTTAAACCTTAAAAAAAAAGGGAATG
>NW_015090799.1:3606007-3708901 GCF_001431845.1 Calidris pugnax | reverse complement strand
CCCCCATTCTAAAATGGCTTTTTTTTTTTTTTCCCTGGCTTAACCCAAAAAAAAAAAAAAAAAAAAAAAAAAAGAAAAGAAGCTTGGATCATTTACAGTGACCAAATTTTCCTCCCAGGAATTAAGATTCCATGCTTTCATTTTACACAGAACAAACAGTAATGAACTGGGTGTATTTTGCCTCGTGATAGGATGTTAAGTCTGATTTTATATTCACCACTTTTTATCAGCCTGCCTTTTTTAGTAAGAAGCATCTGGTTGAGGGCTGCTGCTGCAGATTGCTAGCAGCACCCTTACGGTAACCAGCTCAGAGAGCTGTTTGGAGCAGCTTTCAGCTCGAGCCTGCAGGATGAGCTTTTCTAAGATGAGCCCCGTCATCACTGAGCCCAGCGTCCAAGACACAGTGATCTCAGCTGACAACAGCACAGCAAGGGAGAGAAAAGTCTTCCTGCAAGTCCTCTGGACTTCGACCATCATTGATAGACGCCTCACAGCAAATCTCTTGAAAAAGTGACTGGACTTTTTTGATCTACAAATGATCCACTGTTGCTCAGAGAGCTGTTTGGAGCAGCTTTCAGCTCGAGCCTGCAGGATGAGCTTTTCTAAGATGAGCCCCGTCATCACTGAGCCCAGCGTCCAAGACACAGTGATCTCAGCTGACAACAGCACAGCAAGGGAGAGAAAAGTCTTCCTGCAAGTCCTCTGGACTTCGACCATCATTGATAGACGCCTCACAGCAAATCTCTTGAAAAAGTGACTGGACTTTCTGGCTTTGTTCAAGCACTGGCAACATATGTCTAAATGCTGCTTTTGTATCCCAGTGTGCAAGTACACGGGATTTGTTTTACTGTAAAACTGTTTTACAATCATCCATTAAATTAAGCATGTGTTGGTTTGCAGCAGTGGGTCATTAGATTCACCAGCACAGAGAAGTTTATAGTTATCAGGAACTTCCCTGCAGTTCTTTTGTGGTTCATTTTCGAGTTAATGTTTCTTTCATTCATCAAGAGAAAGTCTGAAATGAACTTTAGGTAAGGATGCTTGTTTGGTTAGCTGGTGACTTAAAAACCAAACTTACCCTTTGCTCAAGAAGGGTTACTTCCCTTCCTGTGCAGAGGACAGATATAAAGCCCGCCTGTCAGTTGCATGCCAGTCAAAAATAGGAGAAACCAGGTTCAAAGCTCAGAAGGCCAGCCTGCTGCTGATTAACAGCAAAGGTACAGGTCTTCCTCAGGGAGCTTCTTCTAGAGCAATCTTCATTCACATGGACTAGTGTCTTCAAAAATTATTTCTAAAAAGTAAGCAAACAAAATTTACTTGATCCTAGCAATTCAGGCAATACTGGTAGCCTAGGTGAAATTTCCTAGCCCGGTCCCTCCTCTTTCCCCTTCACGGAGTTGGGGGTCAGCTGTCTTTTCTCACTTGCACATCTCCACAGCAGCATTTCTCAAGTGGTGTCCATGGATGATGGGAGAGTGATCAATGGAGCACCGTAGGGCACACCAGTAAGAAAACAGCCAAATGGAGGTATATCAGTCTTACAAATGACTGCGGAATAGGCAAACGTATTTTTAGCTCAGTCACGAGTGACAATGAATAGCACAACGCTGTGAAAGACAGACCTTAGGGTGCTTTTGTTTTTGCTTTTGCTTAGGGGGACTGTTTAGTTTGAGGAAGAGGAGGCTGAGGGGTGACCTCATCACTCTCTACAGCTACTTGAAAGGACATTGTAGAGAGGTTGGTGCTGGTCTCTTCTCACAGGTAATTAGTGACAGAACGAGAGGGAACGGCTTCAAGCTGCAACAGGGTAGGTCTAGACGGGCCATTAGGGAACAATTCTTCACAGAAAGAGTGGTCAGAGACTGGAATAGGCTGCCCAGGGAGGGGGCTGAGTCACCATCCCTGGATGTGTTTAAGAGTCATTTAGATGTGGGGTTGGGGGATATGGTGTAGGGGAGAACTTTGTAGAGTGGGACTGATGGTTGGACTGGAGGATCCCAAGGGTCTTTTCCAACCTGGATGATTCTATGATTTTCTAAATAGTCGTCCTTGTACTACGGAAGCACCGTAAACAGTGTGAGGCTTCATTCCTCCAGAGTTTTGGTGGGCAGCCATCAGCTTTGCAGTTTATCCATCTGCACAGACAGTTTTGCTTACTGCTGCAGAACCTGCCTGCCGTGCTAACGCCACCGCAACCGCAAGGCCTGATCTCGCATGCAATCTAGTTTCCTTCCTGCACCTGCCGTGGCGCAGGGTGAGTACGTTGCTGGCTGCCCCCGCGGGACGTGCAGACAGCCCCTGCCCCAGCTTTGTGCACCAGCACGGGGCTCCGCACCACGCACAGGAGCTGCCGCCGCACCGAACCCTGCTCCCGTGTTTGTACATTCTTGCAGTGTAAGTACTTGCTGCAATCGACTCTTGCTAGCCCAACTGAGTGTCATTTTTAACGTTTTCGTCCTAAAACACTGTAAGTTGGGGCCACCTGTTTCTTTCAGATCCGTGTCCTGTTTACATGTACTACCTAATACAAAGGAGAAGACTGTTTAAGCTTCAGCAGCCCTAACATATTCTCTCGTTTTTTCTTTCATGTCTGAAAAAGGATATAAATACCTCTTTATATGGGTCAGTGGTTCATGACTCACTGCCTTTTATAGCACCTTATAGCAGGTGCTTTCCTGTAGAGAGGGACACATTCCAAATACAAAGATCAATGTCTTTGAAATAATATTTTTCTTATAAAAAAGGGTAGATGGTTGGACTCGATGATCCCAAGGGTCTCTTCCAACCTAGACGATTCTATGATTCTATGATTCTATGTATTTTCAAAAGGGACAACTTCATATAATTGCAGAATTGGCTCCTGAATGGGTTGGGGTTTTTTAGGTCATTCTTGCAGAAATGTTGCTTTGAAAAAAGCAACAAACATAGGTCACAGTGTCCCAGCCTTCCATTTCAAACTTTTTAGCATGGTGCGTAACAAAAGAATAACCGTCTTTTATGGAAGGAATTTGAATGTACACAGCCCACGTAAAATATTGAGCACAACAACATTCAGGAAGGGATTTTACATCAGCAGCATGCATTAACTGCTGTTGATGAGGCCGGATCAGAATGTTTCTGCCTCTGGCAGAAAGTGGCAACATGGTATAGAAACGGCAGCAGACAGCCGGGGCCTCAGATTTATCTTTTGCCCTCAGATCTTCGTAGCATGGCATTAGGTCTTGGTTCGTTACTGGCTCAGAGGGCAGATTGCCAGCTGAGGGGCTACCAAAGCCACTTCCTGCCATGCCTGGATTTTCTTCAGAAACTTCTCGAATGGATGCTGGCCTCGGTTAGATTAGCAAGAAATAAGCCTAGGTTTGTGCAGACTGTTAAACCTCACAGCCTGGGTTCCGGTTGTGTGTCTTGATCACACAAGGGTAGTTACACTATTTCCACAGTGTGTGCTACTCTGAGCAGACACGTTGGAGCATTCTTTCCATACTCAACAACTGCCAGTTTTCCGGGCACTCCATGAGCATCTCTTAATTCATGTATTAAACAGAGCTGATTTCTTTACAAAGTGCTCCAGGGATTCAGCTACAGGCTTTATTTATTATTTTTTTATAAAGGTTACGAGGAAGAGATTTTTTTAGCAGCCAGGGGAGTAGGTTTCTAAAGCAATTGTAACCGTTGCATACCCTCCTCCTCTTCTGACATCTTTCCCCACTTCTCTAGAACTCATTGCCAACATCTGTAGCTAGTGCAGCCCAGCCTTTGTGGCAAATGAGCTCAGTTGCAAGTGGCTCCCTGGAGTATTTGGAGGATACAGTGGGGGGTGAGGTTTCTAACACTTTGGCCAAGTCAGGTCCATCTTCTACCCTGCCTGCAGCTTTCAGAACAGGCAGCCTCTCACAACCGACTGCTTTATCTAAGCTCCTACCCAAAGCACTCCCATATTGAGCCCAGGCCGACATTTAAACTCTCAGATATAAGCCATGAATATTATGAATCAACATTTATTGATGATATGTACATAAGAGGTACAACACTTAGTGAAATATTATATTCACGACTACTTCCAGTATAGAAAGAATGTCTAGCTTGTTTTACACATGAAAGTTACAAAAATCTGTCACACTGTAAGAAAGCATTAAAAGCAAATGGCTACCAATCGTTTTAAGGAGGAAAGGATCCAAAACTACAAAAATAGACTCAATTTACGAGGCATTCCCACTACAATATACAAGAACAGAGCCCAGAGTTGGGAGAAATTTTATCATCTGCATTCACTAGTTTTTAAACAAACTGTGCTATAGATCATTTACAGTCTGTCATTTCAAAACCCGGGGAACTTTTTAAATGTAAGGAAAAGACCAACGTTATCCATCTTCCTTTTTATTCTTTCTACATGAAACATCCCAAAACAACCCACCTCATGGCTAGTCACTTTTAAGAGGGGGCAAGGGATGATGAACAAGCAGTGCACAGTACTGCAGTGTGCAATTCATACTGAAGCATCGTGATGGGGCTCACCAGGCAGGACACTCCCTGTGCTTTGTGGCCTGGTTTCGATCTCTTTCAGTTTACACGGGATGATTATATTTATGAGATAAATATAATCCCAGGGTATGTAGGATTGAACCAACTTCTTGCTGCCCCATGCTCTTTCAGAACCACTGTCAGGTTTTGCCCCAGAAAGTCTTATTTTCTCACAGAGCTGAACTGTAGCCCTGACTTCAGAAGATTTTTGCCGCTATAGTTCATGCGTCTGTTTTATGAACAGACATACTTTTTGTAAATAGTAGGCCCGTACAACCGCCACAGTAGCTCAAGAAGCATTTAGTTTTGCATTTGATTTCCTCTGTTAATACCCTTTTTAACAATGAAAGAAACAGCACACCTCTGCCCGTGAGCGTACCCATCTTTCTCAGAGACTGCTCCCGCCAAGGGGATGAAGCAGAGGTTTCTACTTCGCCTTCTCGGGTGCTCTGAAGAGAAGGGGCAGCCCTCGGCAGCCTTGCCCAGCCACGGCCCTGTGACTGCACTTGCTTTGCTGGCGCCTGTGGCCCAGGCAGAACTGGAAGTGACTCAGAGGGATCCCGGGGTGCTGTGCCGTGACTAACGGCTGAATGATGCACGGTGCACAAAGAGTCAACAGCAGCCAGGGCATTTAGCGGGCGTGCAGTTAGGTCAATTTCCCTTTATTCATTGTGACTTACTAAACTTCTGGCGATAAAGAGTTCCAACATTTCAAGCAGACAAGAAGAAAACAAAACAGAAACTAATCATTCTAGGTGAACATTAATTCGTAATGTCATTACAGCTACATTCACAAAGCGGCAAATCTATCCTGGGGTCACTTTCACTCACTGCCAGGGAACTACACGCATGCAGGTACTAATACATACCACACTGGTTAGATAGCTGAAAACTAAAAATAACATATTTACAAGAAGTTGGCTGCATACATGATTCTGAACGTTATCAGAACAGGATACTCCGTAAAAGAGAGATAACGCAGTTACTAATCTGTGGAACCTAATCAGTTGAATGGTCAAAAGGAAACAAATCCAGACACAAGTGAAAAACAGAAAGTAGAACAAGATTTTAAAAGACAGTCTAATTTTCTACTATGGCTCCATACACAGAAACCAATTCAATTAAATTACATCACCGCTACACATACTGTATACACCATTTCACTGAAATTACATGTTGATAGCTACATTATCTACACTAAGTGCAGAGAGGCACTGGACATGATGCTTCAACAAAATGTCAAAACTAGTATCAATAAGGTTTTACAGCTATTGGTTACTACCTGTGGTTCCTATTAAGATAATACCTGTTACATCTAATTTAAATACAAAAAAGAGATTAAAATGCAAGGATTTATCCTACATGTATATCTACTAGAAACTTAGTCTCCAAAACCTCAGCAGAATAACATGGCCCCACAGATTTCTGAACAGTTGAAGAGATACCCAGTATCAGTCACACTTGGACAGCACTACTTGCTATTCAATGTTTTCTTTGTTTTGAATCACAGTCAAAGAGCTAGTAGGACATAAAAGATTTTTTGTGATATAATAGTTATGAATATTTATATTAATTTATTTTTATTCCTCTAAAAACAGTTCCTTGGTAATTAAATAGAAATTATTATAGCCACAGCCTTAATGCCAACAGGTATTTGCCTAATGATGAACAGGTGACCATAATAGAGAAACAACTCCCACTTGTCTGGGTCAAAAAATATAGTGGTTGTTCTCTTCAAAATACATAAGAAAACAGGAGATATTTGTATGGTTGCCACCCAATTACATTGGTCCCATGGTGGTTGTGTTGGTCCCTTTTCAAGAAGGCAAAGGTAGGTGGCCAAATCGTGAACTCTTTCCACAGGCTGAACTCCTATTCACTGTATTGTAGCAAGACGGACTGGGTACCTGATAGCATATATTTTGCCTACCCAGACCTCCAGTTTTCTGTAAGCTGTATCCTGAGCCAGTCAATTATGCACGATCAGATCCTAAGAAAGAACTGCAGGATTTGGCAAAGGTAACATGAGGAAAAATGAGGGACCATTGCCCAAAACAGTCTATCTAGAAGATTGTGCAGATTATTGTAACATGGTTCCATAATGAACTGCAGCATTTAAGGACATCTTGAAATTCCTATTTGCTTCTTACATTTTGTGCTTTGTTTGTAAGTCATCACTAAACATAACACAAAAATATTTAATCGATCCTAAATGTTATAAGAAAGCTGGTTTTGTTCTAAGGTACAGATCACCTTTAAAGGACTAACCCCCTAAATTATATGTTCATATAGAAAAAAAGTATAAGAAAATATTAGTGTGTCTGTAAATTACAGGTACTAGGTAATTTAGTTCAGTCTACTCTGTAGTTTCCAGGGAACATGTACAAACCCCTAAAACCTGTATTAATAACTAAATCAGTATCGAGCATATAGTAGTCAACAATATAAATACATACGCAGCTTTTTCTTATGCATTCTACAAACTAGGGTTCACGCCAGCTCATAGGAAATGGGATATAAGAAAGGACCGGGATATGTTGGATGGAAGTGTATGCAATTGTCTTTAAAAAGGAAGGACAACTTGTAGTACGCAAGAACTCACAAGCCTATAATCTACAATACTTACTGCAAAATTAATTTGTAAACACAGTTTGCATACAGTCTTTGAAAAACTGTAGAAAAAAAATAAGAAAATAACGATACAAAAATCCCTGCAAACTATACTATTTATGTAGAAAGCAATATACAGGTACCAGGCAATCCAGGATGTGTGACGCTGCCTATGACAGTTTCCCTTCATGTAATGGTGTGCGCCACAGAGCATCATTAATACAATTGCAGAACTCCTGAAATTTGAAAAATCAGTCTAGAAGGACTGGACACTTGCATCAATCAGCATTGTCTCTGCAGCAGAATGTAGTTAGAAGTGAAAGGGGAGCAACATTTGGGTGAAGTGAAGAAGAAACTCACAAGTCTTCTTGCTTTCCCAAATCCTATACTAGCCTGGTGATTATTTCCATCCTGGACTAGTAAAAACCTACTCAGTGCCTCAGTCATATGCTCTAGGTTTTTTCAATGTTTGGAGCCTGTGGTTTCTGTAAGACTCGTAGTTGTAACTGTTCGCAGTTGCATAAACCCAGTAGTGGGAAGTCAGCAGGTTGCCTGCGAGCAGGGGAAGATGTTTCTGGGATGGTGGGCATATGCAAGGAATGGCTCCTCAGAGCCTCGTGCCAAAGAGCCTGCTTATATAAGAAATAAAAGAATTACCAGCACCTGAACATCAGCAACTGTTTGACTCATTCATAGCAGCAGATTTCAATTTAACATCAAACATGATCAGGAGGAAAAAATGAGGGAGGCACTGATTGTGCAGTGTGTACCCAGGCACTGCTGCTGGGGTCATTGCCAGGAGTCCTGCCTGAGGCGTGCAGGACTGCGGAGTCTGTGCTTTGTCTGAGGACCACAGAGACACAGAACCTTGGTGTCCATGTGGGTAGAAAGACCGATGACTTTGCAAGGAATATGCATTAAGTACATTGTTTCGGGTAAATTGTGAGCAAGAACATAACACTTTCAAAAATAAGGTGAAGCCGAACAATTCGTTTACAGCTGAACTGCTTTCCTTGACGCTTCAGTATTGCAATTCCCTTTTTGTCTTCTTCCCCCCCCCCCCCCCCCTTTTTTTTTTTTGTTTTTCAAGAACCATACCTATAAAAAGTTGCGTGGACTTAGAATTTTATATATAGAATCTTGTTCGTATTTTAAGAGAAATAAACTTCTTCAAAGGCAGTCTAAATGCTTCTTTTAGGTACAAACCCAAAGCCTGGTAGCAGAAATGATCCTTAGAGAAGTTTTATTGACTCCGGGGGGATTTCAGTGCCGCTGGAGAAACTGAAAAAGCTGTTTCCAGCAAAGGCAAGGATTTAGCTCAAGAAAAAGGCTTCCCCCAACACAAACAGCTGCTTTTTTTTTTTTTGTCCCCCCCCCCCCCCCCAGTACTTGAAGCTACACTTTATATATTGTTATTCAGCCAAAGGAAATTGGGTACGTATTTTTCCTTCAAAGTCATCAATATGACTGGAGAAAAGAAAATAACTCATTTTCCTGAGAGTGCTTTCTGCTGGGAATAGGAGCTTTACATAGTCTTATATGGTGAATTACAGCCAAGGCGAATTGTCCCAATGGACTATACACCTAATACTGTACACCATAATAACTAATATGAAAAATACCTTATTTGTCGCCTTAGAAGTCACAGTAATAAAATCAAGCATAGTCTTCTGGCTCATAACAGATTAATATTACAGTATATTTTTATAAAGTGCTCTTATTTATCCTTCTGTAAATTAATTCAAATGCAGCAATAAAAATAGATGAATGGAAGTTAATGAAATGAGAAACAGTTATACATTTACATCTCCACAAATGTTCTTCTGAGCCTTTTTAAAGATGATTACAGAAGTGAATGTCAGAGGTCAGGCCTATGGTTTTGGGGATTTGTGCCATTGCTGCTGTATTGCTACAACAGGGTTGCAACAACACACGTAAAGGCAAGGAAGCAAAGAAAATCAAGGCAGTTGCCAGAATAAATATGTTCAAACACTGTTGCTGCAGCTTCTCAGATGAACAGTCTGCTCTTCTGAGTATCTCCTGAGGGAATACTAATGACCCTGGGAGTGATGGAAAACAGATCCGACATCTATATTACTCATTCATTTTGAAGTGGCAAAAAGTTTAGAATTCCACGTGCTTTGAGAAACAAAGGGAGATCAGCTGTGTCTCAAGGAAGAAATGGAAAAAACCCCATAACGATAGCGATCCTTATTTTTGTGCTGAGTTTTAAATTCATGGCTGGACTCTTAGCATAGAAACAATTAGGCAAAAAAGAAAGATCTTGGCAGAAATCTTTTGGATGTGACAATCAACATCACTATAAATAGCAGACAAAGAGTATTCCCTAGGATGGGATTGTGAAATGTCTTATAAGTTAACAGAGACAGGAAGAGACTTGACCTTTCCTGAAAGCCCGTGACTCCCATAGATCTCAATGGGGCTTTCATGTAGTCAGACCATTGCAGGCACGGGTTTTACGACAGCAAAGACAGTTTTTCAAAGACATACTGAGTTTCTCACCAATTCAAAAGGAAGGAGCACATCCCATAATATGGTTCAAATGGCTTATCTTCTACCTATTTGAAGCACCTTTGTGTATAAGTCCCATGCATGCTTCTCACAATGCTGGTGTAGCCTTTGGGAAGCAAAGAAGCTTCCTAAGGGAAGCAAAGAAGACAGAAATTCAGTAGCAAAATGCTCCACCTCTTCTACAGTTTTAACGTACAGTGAGCTTTCATTTCAATGAACAGATGTTAAGAGAATGCCGACCTAGCTTCAGCAGTGAATGCACAAGGCAAACGCATAGGCATGTAGTTAATTTAGCATGCAATTAACTGACTCTTTGCCTGGCACAGATTTTTCCATACGCCAGCGTGCTGCCAGTAACCCAAAGGGCAAGGCTATCACAGTTGCACTGACAAGGGCAGGGGGAACTGACAGAGAAGCAAAGGAAATGAATGTAGAAAGAAATGTTAATTTGTTTAGGAACTACAGAGAAAACTAATCACTTTCCACTGTGCTTTTCCTTCAACTTTGCCACCCCAGCGCTGTGAACAAATACAAAAGATTTGCCAGGTGCAAATTATGCATCAACAACTAAAAAGAGACTGGCCGGTAATCAGCCCTGCCTGCTGAAACGGGAACCTTGTATTAGCTGAAGTGGTCAGTCCCTGGGTTATTTTCTGTTTATTTAGTTAAGTAGCAACCCAGCCTCATGTGGAATGAGCAAATCGAGAAATGCAAGCCAAGAGTGACTTAAATTTTCCCAGAGAAACTGAAAGCTTTTTGATGGTTAAATATAGTGCTGCGTTGGACTAACACTATATTAAATATTCATTCAGGCTAAAAGCAGAGGAGTATACCAAAACCAACACTTCTCCTTCTCCCACATCCACAGAAACACCATCATAATTATCTTTTGAAACATCCCTGAGTTACTGTATCTACAGAAATACTATTATAAATCACAGTCTGCTATTCCAGTCCTATCCTTATGTGGGTGGGGTTTCTCTAGCATCTCATTCCTTCCTCCCCTTGTCTCCATCCTCTCTTCAAAGGACAATACGTCCCAAGTGGATAAGTATAAACATATGCTAAGTGTTTCTCAATATGTAATTTTGTGGAGCTGCCTAATCACATGTTGCTGGCATTCCTATTTATTTCCAACTGCTAAACAGTTTCAAATGACAGCTAGAAGTTTATAGACCAGTTTTCTAAAGATACTTTCAAGACAAGAAATTGGTGTGGCTGTCCAGTGTAGCAGAAACTGCTACAGTGAAAAAAATGGAAAGTCATCAATTAATGGGCAAGATGTGCTATGAAACAGCTTGGGAATGCTGGATATAAACCGGAGTAAACACTGTCTGTTATTCTTGGATATAATTCCCAACCAAGTCACAGATAATTTCACTTAATGTGAACCAGCATCCTCAGAGTGCACAACATTTTAGGGTACCCACACACCATCTCAGGCACATTTCTGGTACATAACCAAAAGTGTCTTTGAATGCAAGTTGGGAAGAGCAGCAGCTAGCTATAGGATAACTCTGGGTACGCTAACACCAATGACTGAAGAAAAGAGAAACCAACCTGCCTACCACTTCTCTGAATATCCAACAATTCCATTCCTCACAAAAAAATTCCTTAAGACTCTTCAGGAGGCCTTTGTAAAAGGTCTCCACCTCTAATACATGGTAGAGACCTACAGAATTCACAGTGAGTCAATATTTGTTAAATTATATAGGCCATTTTGCTTAGGATTGTAGCCATGGCATGCAAATGAGGACAAAAATACAACGGCAAGAAAAATTTTCGGTAACAACAAATGCTTAAATGAAGGATACTCTGACAATGGACTTATCTTGCATATCATTAATCATGCAAGTAGCCTTGGCTGGCTCAGGCCTGTGTGCATTTTTGGAGATATTTATATGAATGCAGATAAGCAAAAGCAGCTTATATTTATATTTTAATAGCTTCTACAGGCCAAACTCTACAGTTAAACGCATTATTCCGTTTTAAACCCATGACAGGTCTAAGCACAGACACTAAATGACCTATGTCCATAAACGTTTCAACTCCATTTTCTCCCATTTTTAAATTCACCCTATGCTCATATTCTGATTCATTCTCAGAACCTCTGAGATCTCCCCCCAGAATTGCACAGTTTGTTCTGTGGGTAGGGCCTCTGAAGGCCATGTGGCTCAGCTTTGCTACAGAACATTGCTAATAGTACAATGGCATTCACCAGTGTCTTAAAATTGCTGACTATTAATAAGCACCTTTAAAAACATTTCACAAGGTGATTATTGCGGTTGTAATTTCTTCTGACAGGATGAGTCAGCTATATTACATTGACAAAACACCATCTTGTTAATTCAGATGCCATGTGCTCTAAGAAACTTTTCTCTGACATTAGAGAGCTGTATGAATTGTTACTCTGCAAAAGACAGAGATACGAACATCCAACATAGTGGTCTAAATCCTGAAATTCTGGTTTATTCTTCATTCAGTCCTAACCCTGGCCAAATTCTATTAACCTTACATGGAATTTGGCTTAGCAATGAATTCAGGATTTAGCCATTCTCTAAAATATGGCATTATACTTGAAAGATGGCTTTCACTTCATACCAAATGCTACTGACAATCACGTTCAAAACACCTTCATTTCTTAGACTAATGGATTCAGAATTAGTTTATAGGTCATTATCCAGTACCCAATCACGACATCCGTGATCAATCTGAGTTGTGCCTTACTTGGGTAGTCTCATCCACATCAGGAAGCCCTCTGACATCAGTGGACAGGCTGAATAGTAAGGTGCTACCTACTTTGATTAAGACTAGTGTAACTAAGCCCGTGGTATTTTGTACATCAGGCACAGATTCAATGAAGGAACTACCACGCCTGTAGTAATACTGCCTTGTATTATATGATGCATCATGCTCACAAAGCAGCACAGCCCCATCATAAATTAAAGGCTGCACCTGCTTTGGGACAGCTGATAAAAACACATCGCACGTACATACAAATCTAAGGTCTTGTCTTGTTAGTAAATATTAGTTGTACTGATGTAACAAAATGTCTAGGATAATTTATTGACTTCTATGCATTAATCTTGCCCATGGATCTAAGCTCAGTTTAAAGTACAGCTAGGCACAAAAATACAGTGCTTGTTATTATTACAACAAATAGAAATCTTTATGGACTTTTTCCAAAAATATTTTAGCCATACAGTGCTAAATAGATCAGGTAAGCCACAAGAGTCACCAGAACACTTGAAAGTTTATGTAGTATTATATTTCTATTGTATTTGTAACCCTGAGTCCCTGTAGTGAACCGTACTGGCACTTTGATCTTCCCATTTTGCAGCATTTACATTCTCTGTGTCTTGAATGAGAGGGGAGGCGGGTGAGAGCACGTTGCACTGCATGGAGTGTTCTCCAGCTGCATCATCCACAGAGTTGTTACACAGAGAAGACAGATGGTTATGGATCATCGCTTGGCAAAAACACTACAATGACTTGATGAGATCTTTGCTAAGTTTCAGCTAAGAAATTAAGTAAGCAGAAACTGTAGATGTTAAACAGAAAAAAAAGAAATCTTCTTTAATCATGATATCTTTTGCCAGAAGATAGCTTCAGGGCTTATTAAAGACGAAGCTAGGAATCTCCTCCCTCAGTTTTCACGTTTCCAAGGCTCTTCTTCAACAACACTGAAGTCTGCAGATTTGCCATTGGTTGCCAGTGTTACCTGCAAGTAATTATCATGAACCAACTTAAAGGCTAAGGCACTTTGACAAAAAGTCATGAGTTTTATAAGGAAGATCATGGTATTTACAGGAATTACATACACTGTGTCATCTAATATATGTAAAATATATTTATTTAGAGTTCACAACACTCCCAAATAGTAAGACTCCTGTTCACTTATTATACTGACTAGAAAACATTAGCAGTAGAAAAAAAAATTCCCTATTTTCTTAGCCTTTGCTGTAGGCTTTTTTTAATAAATATTTCAGATTCTACTCCTTTCTGTCTCCTTTCGATTTCTCTGGATTATTTAAAAAACAGATTTTTTTTTTTAATGTAGAAAGTCTTTTTTTTTTTTTAAGTGGAATTCCTTTGCAAAGCAGCATCGCTGATGCAAGGACGTGAAAAATATGCAAGGCCAGAATAATGACAGATGTGTATCTATACACTTGCCTACAATTACACTACCTTTAAAGAAACAGAGGAAAAAATATTCTGTGAAAGTATTGTTCATTATACTACTATTTCTAACAATGTAGTGTAAGATTTTGACTATAGTCAGACCAAAAATTCATAGTAACACTATGTTTGTCTCACACAAAGTGCAGCAAAACATCACTTTTGTCTGCAAAAATACGTTAGGTATGTGCTAAAATTTTTAGGTTTTAACTACGGTAGAGGACCTACAGTGATCTACCAACTCACACTAAACGCTGGCCAGCATGTTGCATCACAGAAATCATTATACATACACCCATGCTTCAAGACAGATAGCTCCAGCCAAATGACTTTTTAAAAGTTTAAAAGGTAAAATGTGAATTTAACTTTACAAAAGTAATCTAGGTTTTTATAATAGTGAGAGAACCTTTCACTTAATTCTAAATGGATGGCTCACTATTTCCTAACTTACCTTGTAAGTTAACATCCTCAGCTTCAAATGTAAACTTAAAGACAGAGCTGAAATTCCCCATGCTGGATAAACTGGATGCATGGAAGCATTAGGACATGGAAACATGACAAAATGCACCGATTTTTTTAAACAAAGTAAAGGTTTTTCTTAGACAATTGAAACGGTGAAACATGCAAATGCAGGAATGAACAGCTTAGAAGTGAAAATCACAGACCCATGTGAAATATGATAATAAAAAAATACAAAAATATCGTGCAATAACAACGACTCTACCCCCATATAAAGGTAAATTACTTATTGAAAATACACACTGACCATGCAAAATTATAAACTGCTAGCATTATACATGGAATATATGACAGAAAGTAAATAGAAAGGACATGTTACTAGACCAGAGTTGCAGTGAGCTTTTCAACCCACCAGTGCATTTGACAGGATGAACAGCTGTCTCTTCAGATTTAAAAGCTGGCTGCTTCGAAGTCCCAAATCCTTCACCCTCTTGCTTTCGCTACTCTACACTTGGGAGCTGCAGACCACTTCAACATGATCCAAATACTTCACAAACATCAGCATACATTCATAGCTTACAAAGTCGACTGTAACATCACATCCTTTTGGCAGCTTGCAGCAGACACACTGATGAGACAAGTGACTGCTCAGTCTTGTGCTAAATCCAGTACACCCCAGCTCCTTTCATGAGTTTAAAAGTGCAAAAAGAGATCACAAGCAGAGCAACCCTAAAACAATGAAAAAGGACAAACACTTCTAGCTCATCAATCACTAGCCCAAAATTTTCATTAAAGGGTATGCTTAGGATAAAAACCACACCATTAATCCATATTTTTGAGGTGAGCTAATGCCTCAACTGAAGCAAATGGAAAGAGAAACTGAATGAAAAAAGAAAGTGTGACAAGTACTGGATCTTCAGGCTCCTACTTTCTAGCTTGACTTGGATCTCTGTGTAAATCTGAAAGACTGGAAGGAGATAAAATTATCAGTATTCAGTTCCATGAACCTGATTTAGACTGATATGTGTCAGCTGAATTCGTCTTGAACACACTGAAATTAGCACTATCTGTTTCACTGAAAAACAGTTTTCTATAAGTTCCAAAATAACTTAACCAAAGTGTGTTAATGAAAAAAATCTTTTCTTTTCAGGGAGTTTCTTTTTTCCTTCAATTTTTTAAGTCTTCTGTGTCCTTTCATTTTTTAAGAAATAAAAATTAATGACAATTTTTTTCATTCGGTATAAGCATGTATTCTCTTATAATTTCAAAGAAAAATTTCTTTAATTTTTCTCATGAAAAAACGTAGATTAGAAGAGGAAGGGGGGAGCCACATTGGAACAAAAAATTGGTTTTCATTTTAAAAAATAATTTTATTAAAAACTTGAAAGATTCAGGGAAAAAATGAGGATAAGTGAAGGTTTTTTCTTTCCTGAATTCAGTATTATTTTCCCCCTGAAAATACAGGTTTGGCCTGGCATTATCTAGAAGTAAGCATTAGAAAAATATATATTCTAAAGAGCATATCCAGCCAGGCTGGAGACAGGTGAAAGTGACATAATAGTACTTATATTTCCAATATATATGGTGATCTGCTAAGGGACGTTTGGCTAAATGGCTAAAGTAGGCTCACCGGAGAATTCACTGTGTCAAAGACAGTGTACAGGAGCTGATCAGAGTACTAATAAATTAAAAAAAAAAAAGACTATGAAATGAAAATTTCCAGCTTGTTTTACTCTCTCCTCCTTTTCAAAAACTCTTGATTTTAAACAGCCCCGTCCTAGTGGTGGGTCCTTAGTAAAGTTTTAACCCCTAACCTTCCCAACTGTTTTCTCATTCAACTGGTGGGGTTTCTCAAGCTCACTTTGCTCTGATCAAGATATTAGATTAATAATCTACATTAGTTACAGCAAGGATTAGAGACAGAATACAATGTTTGTGTCTTAATGACTCAGGAACGATGACAGAAGCAAAGCGTAAGCATGCTGTATGAGTGCAAGAGCATTCTGATGCTAAAGTGCATTCAACATGTCCATCTCTGAACAGCATATCATGGAAAGCAGTCAGCAAATGACAACACCTGTATCTGAATTGCAGCTATCCTTCATTTGAGTTGGCAATTAAGTTCTTTGTTGCCATAGAAAATTAAGTAACTGTCCATAGAAGGTGATGCCATATTCTCTGCATCTTGGCATATTCCATAATACGCTGCATCTTGCCTTTTGATGTGTAAACAATGTACATGATTTTTTCCCCTCAAATGACAACTTTTAAGAAGAGTGCAAAAAAACATCTTTTGGACTGCTCAAACTCATTCAAAATGTCTGGGGTTCATGGACCTTTTTGTCACATTGTTATTTGCAGAACAATTTGAAAAATACATGCAGGTTAAAAAATAAGATAAAATAAAGCATGCAGTGCTATATACATGTCTCAATATCCATAAACGTGAAAGGTACCTTGCACTCATCTACTATGACTGAGTTGTGAGCTGCAAAAACACATTGGTTTGAGTTGTTTTCCCTATGATTTTTCATGTCGTCGTAGACTGATTGAGTCTTGGTCATTTCAATGTCTTCGTGCCCTTTATGATGGGAGTCAATGGTGTCAAGTTCTGCCTTTGAAAGGTGGTAGACAATGCCAGCACCAAAAGAATCTCCCACTACATTGACTGACGTTCTCATCCGGTCCCTACAAAAGAAGCAAAGGAAGAGGCTGAATGTCATGAGAGGAAGAAGAAGTATGGCATGACAGCCCTGTTCACATTACAGTTCTTGCATTTATTTCAGAAAGTTTAAGGCATCTTTAGAACAGAAAGATGGGAGCTTTCAAGTGAAATTGAAAAAGCTTGCTTTCCCTGCAGACTTGTTCAGACAGAGAGGGATGTGCAAGCTCCCATGTGCCAGATGCTCATACTCATGGATTTTTGGCAAAGAACTTGTGCTACAGACACAACCGAACTGCAGAGCTGTGCTTGACTGACATCTCCCCAGCACCTGCTTGTGGAGCTGGAGGTTTCAATGTCAGGGTGCCAGGCGGGACCTAACAGGCTCACATCATTGTCCATTGTGAAATCTGAATTTATCAGAGGGCTGAACTTAGCGCAGCTAGAGAGAAGGACTTCGGATCTGATGAAGTGCTCTCATTTTTGGATGGATTAAAAAACGGCCTCTCCCTTTATTTTCAATGAGCCAACTATGGGGAAAAAAATGCCTGAAATATCTCCATAAGGCCCAGGCCATCGAAGCTCCTCTCCTGGCACCACCTTTACAGATGGTCATCTGTTAGCATGGCAGCATGCCCACTCACACTGCTCTATGCCAGAGCCTGGCATATGAGCCAACCAAATATAGGTCATGGCCTACAAAATGATGAGCCTGTGACAGCATTTCAGTGATGAGTGCCTTCCTTGTAGGAGGGCGCCAAAATAGGCTGACACGCTTCATTACAAAGAAACATGCGTTTCGGCACTTCGTGGAAAGGATGCCATTGGAGAGACATTTTTCTTGTATGTTGTTTTTAGAGTGTGGCTCTATCGGTCAGCAGTGAACTCATGGTTGTGGATTTTCCCTGATTTCAGAATTCTGCCCCAGAGCTGCCCAAAATTCTGCAAAAATGGGAGATGATCTTACAAAGCACTGCAGGTTTATGGGCTCCTGCTATCTTTCCTACTGCAGGTATGCCGCATTACACATATTGAAATAATTTACAATCTAATTTGCCTCTTCATATCTGAACTAAACTTAAGACTCCTAAAAACCTTCTGACCAAGGATTTCAATTTAAGGCTACGGCAGCAACTGAGTCTAGCTTTGTCAAACAGGTCAGAGAAGTGATTACATTGATTAATATTCAGAGGTATATCCACAAAGACTCATTTACACAAAACGGGTAGGTAGAACAGTGTGGACATTTGCCAAGGAACAGAAAAACAAGCATGTGATACCTCATTTCCTATGGCAGTGATTAATTTGAAAAACCGCTTTCTAGTTGTTCTGGTAGTAGATTTATGTGACATCTCCTCTTCCTGAAGAACACTGAGAAAGAAACCCTAAATATATATAGATAGATATATAAACCCCACACTGATACACACTCATTACACATGCCTATTCTTAGCCATTAATTTTGAGCCCTTTTGAGCCCTTTTTAACATCTTTGCTCTAATGATTTGTAAACCTGCCTTTCCAGGCTGAATTCCCTTTCACGTTTATCCTCTTCCCCTCCACATTATCATGCCTACATATCTGGAGTTTGTGGTGTCATATCTTAGTTGAAGCAGTTCATTTTTATTTTTTTGTCATAGAATGGTTTGAGTTGGAAGGGACCTTAAAGATCATCTAGTTTCAAGCCCCCTGCCCTGGGCAGGGACACCTCCCGCTGACCAGGTTGCTCAAAGCCCTGTCCAACCTGGTCTTCAACACCCCCAGGGATGGGGCAGCCACAGCTTCTCTGGGCAACCTGTTCCACTGTCTCAACACCCTCACAGCAAAAAATTTCTTCCTAATATTTAATTGAAATCTCTTTCAGTTTAAAACCATTACCCCTTGTCCTATCACTACACTCCCGGATAAAGAGTCCCTCCCCAGCTTTCCTGTTGGTCCCCTTCAGGTACTGGAAGGCTGCTATAAGGTCTTCCCAGAGCCTTCTCTTCTCCAGGCTGAACAACACCAATTCTCTCAGCCTGTCTTCCCAGGAGAGGTGCTCCAGCCCTCCGATCATCTTCACAGCCCTCCTCTGGACCAGCTCCAACAGGTCCTGTCTTTCCTGTGCTGAGGATGCCAAAGCTGGATGCAGTGCTCCAGGTGGTGTCTCACCTGTGCCAGGTAGAGGGGCAGAATCACCTCCCTTGCACTGCTGGCCACACTTCTCCTGATGCAGCCCAGGATGGGGTTGGCTCTCTGGGCCGCCAGTGCACACTGCTGGCTCATGTTGAGCTTCTTATCCACCAACACCCCCAAGTCCTTCTCCTCAGGGCTGCTCTCCAGCCATTCTACGCCCAACCTGTATCTGTGCTTGGGATTGCCCTGACCCAGGTGCAGGACCTTGCACTTGGCCTGGTTGAACTTCATGAGGTTCACATGGGCCCATCTCTCCAGCCTGTCGAAGTCCCTTTGGATGCCATCCCTTCCCTCCACTGTGTTGACTGCACCACACAGCTTGGTGTCGCCAGTAAACTTGCTAAGGGTGAACTCAATCTCACTGTCCATGTCACAGACAAAGATGTTAAATATTACTGGTCCCGGTACTGACCCCTGAAGAACACCACTCGTCAGTGGTCTCCACTTGGACATCGACCTGCTGACTGCAACCCTTTGAGTGAGGCCATGCAGCCAATTTCTTATCTACTGAGTGTATCATCTGTCAAACCCATGTCTCTGCAGTTTAGAGACAAGAATGTCATGCAGGACAGTGTAATCAAAAGAATATCCAGAAGCAAAAAAACCGCCTGCAATAATCCCCTCAAAACCCAACAGCCCACAGGAGGAAAACATCCTTCCAGTTTTGCTTCACAGAAATGAAATGCTTTATACAGTTCTCTTCCCATGCCTGTGAAGAGTGTTTTAAACCTGGTCAGAGCGGTAAAATAGGAAAATACGACTTTCTAAGTGTAATTTTTAATTAAGACCATCAAATATACTGAACCCCACAATATAGGTCCACGAAAAGAACATCTACTTAATTTTTTTGTATAAGTGGTATTTAATTTTGAAAGGAATCACTGATGCCAGATGATGGAAGGATAGCATAGGATGACAAAAAACAAGGTGGAGAGAATATATAGATCTAATTGAGGCATGATTCAAATTCTGAAAGGGTTATTTGAGGAGATGCTCCAGCCCATATGCATGTACTACTAGCCAAGAGATTCAGCAATACAAACTGCACACTGCTGCAGAACATGCTACACTGCATGAACCAAGTAAACAAGTTCCTTACAACAGAAAGACAAAGTCTCGGCTTTCAGGAATCAACAGCAAAGGGCCAGTGTCCACTTTTGGACCAAAGAACACCCCAAGAAGAACAAATAAGATAAGAAGACTGCATTTACTCTTTTTCTAAAAACAACCAACCAATTAATTCCAGCTATGCTGGAATGATGCTAACAAAATCAATGTAGGAAAGTTGCAGCCTAGTAGATGACTTGTTCCAACACAGCTACTTCTACACTGTCCGTAACAGCTTCTGAGGGGAATAACGGGACTGAAGTCAAAGTTCTCTCTCAAAAGTCAACTCAACATCTGGTAAAAATGGGCTTTGGATAAACTGGGAAGTAATTATTTAAATCCTGGTAAGTGTTAATGTCTAATTTCCTCAAACTGGCATAAATGAGAAGAACTGGAAGCTTAACAATGTAGAAGAAAGGAACAGAAATGAGAAGAATTGAATCAAGGTCCCTTGTTATTAATGTCATAGCACCTATATAGTGTGCTAGTGTGAAAAAAAGGTTACTTCTGTTTCCTGAAAGCTTGAAAACCCAGTATATCAACCTTACTAGATTTTAGAGAGGAGATTAAAATCTTAGTACACCTGATCAGTCAAAGACCAGGTGACATGTTTTCTATAGCTTAATTGGATTTACATAAGACCCTGTCCAGACGTCACCTGGGTCTGAAGACTCTGAGTTTAGATCTGCAACTGGAAGAGACTCATAACTCAAACTATATTTCTGAGTTACTGAATGAAGGTTTAAATACCAGATCAGCTGTCCAAGCCCATTTTTCTCTAATTCCTCTCTCTTCACTGCAAAATACCACTCTATTTGGGGTTGTGCTGTGATATTTGCTAAGCTTGTCAGTCTCACACCTGGAATGTAGCCAGCTTCTGGTTACAGTAAAAGAAGCTGTTTTCATATTCCAGCTGTTGGCATGTAATTACTGTCCTATTTAATGTCACTGCTGAGTTGTGCTTAGTTTTAAACTAAGAAACTATGAGAGTTGTGAAATCTTGGGAAACTTGCCTGATGAAAGAGCTCACACTGTGTCTGTACGTGTGGGAGGGGGAAAGGTTGAGCAACCTCATCTCTAGATATTGGAGAGGCTTGAGAAGAAATCAGTACAGAAACCTTTTGGCTCCAATTTGAAGGAAAGCGTGCCAAGTTTAAGGAGAATCAAAAGTCAGATTTATGCTACACCATGACCAAATTGTGAAAAACTGTTCTGGCAGTTTCAGATGATAGGAGTAGTGTAAAATCAATTGATTTCATCAGAAATATTGAAAAACTCATAGAGTAGGATTTTTTTTAAAAGCTTTCATTATCTGGAATTGAAATGTTTCAAAAGAGCTATTCCAAATTGTTGGGGCCTTAGCGATACTGAATGAATACCAGGGTTTGTGAACCAAGGCCATGAGCTAAAACTAAAGGATACAGTTGCAATTTAAGTTATCAGAAAAGTAAGAAAATGCGGATGGGAAAATGCTGATAGCAAGAATTATACGCATATAGCATCTTTTTAGACTAACCAATCACTTAAGGATTAAGGGCGCGTGGACAACGCGTGCTACCCAATCAAGCTTGCTCTATCTTGCGTGCTCGGCGCGTGATCGCGTGTACAGGAGAACAGAAAGAATATATAAGAATGCAGCCTGTTTAATAAAGTTGGATTTGAACTTGCATCATACTGGTGCGTCGTTCTTTCCCGCTCGCTAGAACGGCGCGCAGCACCAAATATTTCTGTTTTCAATCACACACTGGTTCCAGAAAAGTGGCTAGAATTCAGTCTTAAATATTTTATTAACTTTCTTTTCTACATTCGATTAAAATAATGCTGTAATGTAATTTTGTGATCTAAAGAAATGGAAGAAGACAACATTTGTAAGTAAAGAAAATATCTTTTTATGAACTTTCATTTCAGATATTCTTTAGGTCTGGTTTGTATGCCCAAAACCTTGCTCAAAAGTTGGCTTGTGTGCCTTTTCTTAACATCAGCACTGTCAGCAGTATTGTTTTCATATCTCATTAGATCATCATGGCTACCATAACACAACCACTGGAAGATGGAAAATAAAGTTATTACCTGTTGACATATTTTAATTAGCACAATACTTCCACCAGCAAAATTTTTCTTAGGACTAGTGGCATGGCACAGAGCTTTTAATCTCCTTTTTTATCTCTTTTCCCTCTACCTTTCAATTCTGAACCACACTGCAATTCCACTCTTTATTCTTAGGCCAGAAGGATCCAAACCCAACCATTTGTGCTGAAATGATTCTTTTGCCTAGCTTTTTTTTGGAAAGACACCTTGAAATATTTCTTTCAGAGGTACTGTCCTTCCTATGCTGACATTTACCACCACTACAGCTCCACAGTTTTTATTTCCTAGGCAGGATTGGATGAGCCAGGGGTAACAATGCTGCTGAAATGCAACACCTACTAGTGAATCAGAACTGCTAGCAAACTCACAGCTCTGAGGTTTGCTAGTGTGGGCAGAGCTTCTCAGTCCACAGGAATATTTTTAAATGACATTTTCCTAAAAGAGCAAACAAACCATGGGCTCCTTTTGCACATCCTCCTACCAGCTGCAGAAACCTACCTATTTGCTTTACTTTGACAGCCAGCAAAAACATATATTTAAAACAAGTCTGCACTTTTTTTTTTTCTCTCTTACTCCCAGCTGCAGATTCTTATGCTGCTTTCCTGTTTTCAACCATGACCTCATAAATATAATAAACACATAGAATATCATAGTTTTCCCTTCTCCAGCTGTACTCTTTCTGCTGAACTCTGCCTCATTTCACCATTCTGAGTCATGATATCATGATATTCAGTTATATACAAAATATGTTATCTTTTCCCTTTGCCTTCCCAAACTGTAAATTCCTGCCCTGTAACTGGCTGACAACATCCCGATGGAAACTGTGTTTTCAGCATTCATCCTTAATTTTAGACCAGAACTATAGGAAACAGAAATATGAAAGCAAAGATCAGAAAACTGGTTGTCTGATGGAGAGGCACCATTAGGAAGGAAAATCATAGAATCATAGAATTGTCTGGGTTGGAAGGGACCTTAAAGATCATCTAGTCCAACCATCAACCTAACTCCGACAAAAAAATAAATAAGAAATAAGCAATAAAAAATCATATATGAGTCTGAACCCAAGGACCTTACAAGAGGATCCTTGGCTCATGGAAAATGACTTCAGTATCTCTAGAACAATGTGTACCAGCTGAAAATCTGCTTTCAGTGTCTCCTCCTTCATCAAATAGCCACTTTCCTCCTTGGCTTCATCTGCAGAGGAGAGTCTTACACTTCTTTAAGATCAGCAGTTGAAAAGCACTACAGATAAGCATTACTTCACTACTTCTTCTGCACTGAACAGTGAAGTCAGCACAACTTACAAAAGCCAGTCAACAGCAACAAGCAAACTGATGTCCTGGGTAGGGAGACCCACTGCAGTAAGGATCAGAAGCATAGTGACAAGTCCCGCGCTGGGAATACTGGCAGCTCCAACACTTGCAAGGGTGGCGGTCAAACTGCAAAACCAGAAATCAAATGAGAGTAGCAGGAAAACTGACATTCATTTCATTGCATACTCATGTGATCATTAGAAAGGTCTTTTAATGAGTTCTTCCCAGTAAACTACCAACTATATGATAAATCATGGTAAGCTCAAGCCATAGTTTTCATGCTTGTGTTTCTCCAAAAATATTTATTAAAGGAAGACAGATTCATGGGGTTTGTTCTGAGAGTTGTAAGAGAGTTGTCTGGGAGTTTTAAGTTCTGTAAACTGGTTATGACATTCACATCTTTGGCCTGGTATTGTTTTCTGAACTCTACCAACACATCCAGCTTTTTGAATCCTGAGCTTTGATCATCCAGACTTGCTGAAGTTTGGCAACTACAAGTTGAATTTTTAGGGTGGTCCATTTCTGTTTATTTATGCTAATTGAAGACTGAATTGTGAGGTAGTGCCTGCAAGAAAGTGGTTATTATCAGGTACAGAAGAGTAGTCGTCTTAGTATTCAAAATTCCCACAGTACAAGCCAGAAGTGTACCAAGCCTAGATACAAATCACCTAGATGAAAAAGCAATACTCATCTGACTGTTTCATAAAAACAAACCTATCTCTGTTTTTGCCCCTCATTTTTTGATGAAGACCAGTAGAGTGAATGTCTGTGCTCCAACTGTTTGTAAAAATACAACACAGACCATAACAAATATCAACATTATCGGGGAATCTTATGAAGAATGGAAAATAAATTTGTCAGAGAACAAGCCAAAGGGAGAAAAACAGGGGAGAGAGAGGGGGAGAGGGAGAGAAAGGAACAAGGAAAACGGAACAAGAAAAAGTTATCTGTGTCTTTTTAAACACAGGGATGAGTAACGTGGTTGTACTTCTGTGGGTGTACCCCAAAAAAATCTAAAAGCACTTTCAAAACAGAAGTAGAGGAAAAAGGTCTCTATGGGGGCACATCCTTGGCCACTAGCCAGAACTAATCCGTGAGGACGTTAGCCTGATTTAGAGCTGGCAGATGGCTGGGTCTGACCCAGACAATCCAGGTCGCAGTGTGTTTGTCAGGTGTCTGGATTACAGTGTCACCTGGTCTATGATGCGCCCAGGTAGGTCCAGCAGGTATGCAGGAAGGATGCTCTGCTCTGCCATCAGGCTCTGTGCACAGTGCCAGCTCCTCAGGCTCTTCCAGCCTGAACTGGAAAGTGATTGCTTCCAAGCTCTGTGAGGAAATGCTCACAGCAGCGCTTGCGGGCTGGAGGGGAATGAAGTTCAGGTTCACTGTTCAGGTCTAAACAGAGTCTGCCTTAGCTGCAATTTCCAAGATCACCCTCTCTGAAAGAAGATCTTATGTAGATTAGACAGTCTACATGACCAATATGAACTAAGTAGGGCTGGTCGAGGGCTAATTAAGTTTTGGTGAGTTTATGACTGGGTCATTTGAATATCCTCATATTACAAACTGGGTTTGACAGACAAAACCTAATAACCTTTCATTCATTTGTATTGCCACCTCAAGAGATAGTTCTTGTCATATTGTTGTAGAAAAAATACATATAATCATAGAATGGTTAGGGTTGGAAGGGACCTTAAAGATAATCTAGTTTCAAGCCCCCTGCCAGGCACCTCTCACTAGACCAGGTTGCTCAAAGCCCCATCCAGACTGTCTTCAACGCTTCCAGGGAGAGGGCATCCACAACTTCTCTGGGCAACCTGTTCCACTGCCTCAACACCCTCACAGCAAAGAATTTCTTCCTAATATCTAATAGAAATCTCCCCTCTTTCAGTTTAAAAGCATTACCCCCATCCTATCACTACACTCTCTGATAGAGTCACTCCCCATCTCTCCTGGAGCCCCCTTTAGGTACTGGAAGGCTGCTATAAGGTCTCCCTGGAGTCATCTCTTCTCCAGGCTAAACAACAGCCAGCTCCTCAGGCTCTTCCAGCCTGAACTGGAAAGTGATTGCTTCCAAGCTCTGTGAGGAAATGCTCACAGCAGCGCTTGCGGGCTGGAGGGGAATGAAGTTCAGGTTCACTGTTCAGGTCTAAACAGAGTCTGCCTTAGCTGCAATTTCCAAGATCACCCTCTCTGAAAGAAGATCTTATGTAGATTAGACAGTCTACATGACCAATATGAACTAAGTAGGGCTGGTCGAGGGCTAATTAAGTTTTGGTGAGTTTATGACTGGGTCATTTGAATATCCTCATATTACAAACTGGGTTTGACAGACAAAACCTAATAACCTTTCATTCATTTGTATTGCCACCTCAAGAGATAGTTCTTGTCATATTGTTGTAGAAAAAATACATATAATCATAGAATGGTTAGGGTTGGAAGGGACCTTAAAGATAATCTAGTTTCAAGCCCCCTGCCAGGCACCTCTCACTAGACCAGGTTGCTCAAAGCCCCATCCAGACTGTCTTCAACGCTTCCAGGGAGAGGGCATCCACAACTTCTCTGGGCAACCTGTTCCACTGCCTCAACACCCTCACAGCAAAGAATTTCTTCCTAATATCTAATAGAAATCTCCCCTCTTTCAGTTTAAAAGCATTACCCCCATCCTATCACTACACTCTCTGATAGAGTCACTCCCCATCTCTCCTGGAGCCCCCTTTAGGTACTGGAAGGCTGCTATAAGGTCTCCCTGGAGTCATCTCTTCTCCAGGCTAAACAACACCATCTCTCTCAGCCTGTCTTCATAGCAGAGGTGCCCCAGCCCTCTGATCATCTTTCTCATCTTCCTCTTGTCTGACTCCAACAGGTCCACGTTGTTCTTGTGTTGGGGGTCCCAGAGCTAGACACAGTACTCCAGGTAGGGTCTCATCAAAGTGGACTAGAGAGGCAGAATCATCTCCCTTGCACTGCTGGCCACACTTCTTATGATGCAGCCCTGGATGAGGTTGGATTTCTGGGCTGCGAGAGACCAATGATAGCTCGTGTTGAGCTCTTTATCCATCAACACCCCCAAGTCCTTCTCCTCAGGGTTGCTCTCCAGCCATTCTCTACCCAGCCTGTAATTGTGCCTGGGATTGCCCTGACCCAGATGTAGCACCTTGCACTTGGCCTGGTTGAACTTCATGAGGTTGGCACAGCCCCACCTCTCAATCCTGTCCAACCATCCCTTCCCTCCAGAATGTCGACTGCACCACACAGCCTAGTGTCATCAGCAAACTTGCTGAGGATGAACTCACCCTCACAGCAAAGAATTTCTTCCTAATATCTAATAGAAATCTCCCCTCTTTCAGTTTAAAAGCATTACCCCCATCCTATCACTACACTCTCTGATAGAGTCACTCCCCATCTCTCCTGGAGCCCCCTTTAGGTACTGGAAGGCTGCTATAAGGTCTCCCTGGAGTCATCTCTTCTCCAGGCTAAACAACACCATCTCTCTCAGCCTGTCTTCATAGCAGAGGTGCCCCAGCCCTCTGATCATCTTTCTCATCTTCCTCTTGTCTGACTCCAACAGGTCCACGTTGTTCTTGTGTTGGGGGTCCCAGAGCTAGACACAGTACTCCAGGTAGGGTCTCATCAAAGTGGACTAGAGAGGCAGAATCATCTCCCTTGCACTGCTGGCCACACTTCTTATGATGCAGCCCTGGATGAGGTTGGATTTCTGGGCTGCGAGAGACCAATGATAGCTCGTGTTGAGCTCTTTATCCATCAACACCCCCAAGTCCTTCTCCTCAGGGTTGCTCTCCAGCCATTCTCTACCCAGCCTGTAATTGTGCCTGGGATTGCCCTGACCCAGATGTAGCACCTTGCACTTGGCCTGGTTGAACTTCATGAGGTTGGCACAGCCCCACCTCTCAATCCTGTCCAACCATCCCTTCCCTCCAGAATGTCGACTGCACCACACAGCCTAGTGTCATCAGCAAACTTGCTGAGGATGAACTCACTCCCACTGTCCATGTCACCCACAAAGATATTAAACAGCACCAGTGCTGGTACCAACCCCTGAGGAACACTACTTACTCATTACTGGTCACCACTTGGACATTGACCCATTGCCTGCAACTCTATGAGTGGGGCCATCCAGCCAATTCCTTACCTGCTGAGTGGTCCATTCACCATATTCATATCTCTCCAGTAAAGAGGCAAGGATGTTGTCCAGGACAGTGTCAAATGCTTTGCAGAGTCCAGGCAGATAAAGTTTGTTTTTCTTCCCTTATTCACCAACACTGTAACCCCGTCACCAAATTTGCCAGACATGATACGCCTTTAGTGATGACACAGTGGCTGTCATGCATCATCTCCTTATTTCCTACATGCCTTAGCATATTTTCCAGGAAGATCTACTCCATGATCTTGCCAGACACAGAGATAAAACTGACTGGTCTATAGTTCCCCAGGTCTTCCATTTTTCCTTTTTTAAAAAGGGGGGTTATGTTTCCTCTTTTACAGTTGATGGGAACTTCACTGGACTGCCATGACATCTCAAATATGATGGATAGTGGCTTAGCTACTTCATCCGCCAGTTCCCTCAGGACCCACAAAGGTATCTCATCAGGTCTCATGGACTTGTGCACCTTCCGGTCCCTCAGCTGATCTTGAACCTGTTCTTCTCGTATGAGAAGTTGGCAGCTCCTCAAACTCCCAGTCCCTGCCTTTGCCTTCTGTGAATTGGCTGGTGTGGCTAGAGCACTTGCTGGTGAAGATCGATGTTAAAAAGTCAGTGAGTACCTAAGCCTTCTCCATGTCCTGGATAACCAGGGCTCCAATTTCCTCCCAGAGAGGGCCCAAATTTTCAGTAGTCTTTCCTTTATCACCGACATACCTATAGAAGCTTTTCTTGCTACCCTTGATGTCCCTGGATAGATTTAATTCTATTTGGGCTTTAGCTTTCCTAACCTGGCTGCTTGAAAAATTTCTCTGTATTCCTCCCCGCCTACCTGTCCTTGCTTCTACCCTCTGTAGGCTTCCTTTTCGAGTTTAAAGTTTCTTGAGGAGCTCCTTGTTTATCCATGCAGGCCTCCTGGCGTTTTTGCCTGACTTCCTCTTTGTTGGGAGGTATCACTCCTGAGCTTGGAGGAGGTGGTGGGTGAATATTAGCCATCTTTCTTGGGCCACTCTTCCCTCCAGGGCTTTATCCCACAATACTCTACCAGGCAGATCCCTGAAGAGGCCAAAGTCTGCTCTCCCAAGGTCCAGGCTAGTCAGCTTACTGTGCACCCTCCGCACTGCTGTAAGGATCTTGAACTCCACCATCTCATGGTCATTGCAGCCAAGGCTGCCCTTCAGCTTCACATTTCCCACCAGCCCCTCCTTGTTGGTGAGACCAAGCTCCAGCATGGCACCTCTCCATATTGGCTCCTCTATCACTTGGAGAAGGAAGTTATCATCAACACATTCCAGGAACCTCTTGGGTTGCTTATGGCCTGCTGCGTTGTCCCTCCAACAGATGCCAGGGTGGTTGAAGTCCCCCATGAGGATTAGGGCTTGCGAACATGAGGCTGCTCCTGTCTGTCTACAGAGGGCTTCAGGCTCTTGGTCTTCCTGGTCAGGTTGCCCGTAGCAAACCTCCACTGTAACATCATCTGCCTGTTCTCCCTTTAATCCTGACACGTAAGCTCTCAGTTGACTCCTCATCCATCTCCAGGCGGAGCTCCATGTCCTCCAGCTGGACATTGACATAGAGGGTGACACCCCCTCCTCAGCTCCCCTGCTTGTACCTCCCGAAGAGCCTGTAGCCTTCAAAAATGCTATGCTGCATAAAGAGGATAACTAATGGTTTTCTTACAGATAGCCCAATGTTGCTGCCTGCTAAGTAAATGCGAGTCACAAAGCGGGCTACACCAGCCTTGAAATGGCGAGATCAGGAAGAGATAATGGGTCAGTCCCTCAAAGGAAGAGAAAAGGTGTAACTTGGTTTCAAGCCCACCAAATCTCTTGGAGAACAGCCAATTCCTGACTTCAATTTCCCTGAAGTCTCAGTTCAGTTTAATCATGGCATCTCTGAAATGACTGATTTCAGTCTTAACAACAAATATATATCATAGAGATCTAGCATCTGCCTTTGTTAGAAGCTGCCCCGAGTCTTTTAGATACCTTGGCTTTACTATTTCAGGGATTGGGGCAGGAGGTAAAGAAATGGAAAATGTGGAACTAGTATAAGCTGGGTAAGAAACATAGAATTAGACATCCCTTTGCAAGAGTTTCTTTAGTGTTACAAGGGTTTAATGAAAGAAACGTGGGTGGATGAAAACTACAGGAAAAAGGCAAACTTGGCAGCCTTCAATTGTGGTTTCCATTTTAACTATTCAAAATATTAGGCCTGGTGTCTTCATCAAGTTTTCAATTTTAAATTAACTTTAGCTGCAGCAGTTGTAACTTTGCCATTGTTTTTTATTAGTCATCCTACATAATAAGTCTTAAACCTCCATTACAGTAAACAGGCTTCGATCACTCTTACACATTTTTAATGTCCTTCCAGATAATCAGCTTAGTCATAGATAAGAGAACTTAATATGAAAAGACTAGAGCTAATATTTGCTGGGTTAGAGATAAAATGTCTGGGAGTATCCAAACCATGCTGCAGGCAATCTCATGCTCAGGCTGGTCTATTTTCAGTCCATTTTGTTCACCAAAGTCACAGAAAAAGTACAGGCAAACATAAATACATGGATATGTATTTTTAGGTACATTTTTTTCATCCAATATATATGAACGGACACATTCTAAAAAGTTAATGCCCCATATATCACTCGTAGTGACCCTCTATACTGAAAAAGGACAGTGAATGCTTTATTTCACATTGTATTGAAAACTGCAAAACTGGTGTAAAACATCACCAGCATGCATTGAAGCTACAAATCATAAAAAATGCATGTCACCAGAGAACCAGGACCTATGTATATGACATTTCTTTGAATATCATTATTAGAAATCCATGGATTTCACAGTGAATCCCACAGCTACTGAGAAAACATCCAACCCAAAGTTTCACATATCGTTTTTATAGCATGTGGAAACAAAGTTTACAGTACTGACCTCACAGTAACGATCTGGCCTCCATCTAGCTCAATTCCATTCATCTGTGCTATGAAGATGGCAGCAACAGCTTCATAGAGGGCAGTTCCATCCATGTTAATGGTTGCTCCAACAGGAAGAACAAACCTTGTTACACGCTTATCAATGCCTAGATTTTCTTCAAGACACCGGAATGTCACAGGTAATGTTCCAGCACTGAAGTAGAGAAAGCAAAAAAGTAGAGAAGAGATAATTACAATATAATATAAATATGCAAGGGAGCAAAGTCAGAAATTGCCAAGTGGCGTCCCACAGGGGCCTGTGCCAGGACCGGTACTGTTTAACATTTTTATCAATGACATAGACAGAGGGATTGAGAGCACCATCAGCAAGTTTGCAGATGACACCAAGCTGTGTGGTGTTGTCGATACACCAGAGGGATGGGATGTCATTCAGAGGGACCTGGACAGGCTGGAGAGGTGGGCCCAGGTGAACCTCATGAGGTTCAACAAAAGCAAGTGCAGGGTTCTGCACCTGGGCCAGAACAATCCTCGGTATCAATACAGACTAGAGGATGAGATATTAGAAAGCAGCCCTGAGGAAAGGGACTTGGGAGTGCTGATGAATGAGAAGCTGGACATGAGCAGGCAGTGTGCAGTTGCAGCCCAGAAGGCCAATCGCATCCTGGGCTGCATCAAAAGAAGTGTTGCCAGCAGGTCCAGAGAGGGGATTCTTCTGCTTTACTCTGCTCTGGTGAGACCTCACCAGGAGTATTGTGTGCAGGTCTGGAGCCCTCAATATAGGAAGGACATGGACCTGATGGAGAGGGTCCAGAGGAGGGCCACAAGGATGATCAGGGGTTTGGAGCACCTCTGCTACGAGGACAGGCTGAGGGAGCTGGGGTTGTTCAGCCTGGAGAAGAGGAGGCTCCGGGGAGACCTAATAGCTGCCTTCCAGTACCTGAGGAGGGCCTACAGGAAGGCTGGGGAGAACCTGTTTAGAAAGGCCTGTAGTGACAGGATGAGTTGGGAAAGGGCAGATTTAGATTAGATATTAGGAAAAAGTTCTTTACTGTGAGGGTGGTGGAACACCAGAACAGGGTGCCCAGGGAGGTGGTTAAGACCCCTTCCTTCAAGATATTCAAGGTGAGGCTTGATGGGGCCCTGGGCAACCTGGTCTAGTTGGGGGTGTCCCTGCTGACTGAGGGGAGGTCGGACTAGATGACCTTTGGAGGTCCCTTCTGGCCTGGGCCATTCTATGATTCTATGATAAATTCTGCAATCATTGTTTAGACTTTCTATTTTCACTTTCTGCTGTGATTCAAGCCAATTTTTAAATTAGCCTCAGTCCCACCTCCAGCTAAATGGAGGCTTAAGACACTAACATGATTTGAAGTAGGGGTGAGACCTTGAGACAGAGTAGATGATTTTTTTAAACTAATTTGTGAATTATTTCTTGCATTTTTTTCAAAAAAAAGACAGGTTCCTGATGTTTTCAGATGGACAGAACTATGAATGTAGAGACAATTCCTAAATTTCTTTGACTGTGAATTTGCTCTGGAGAAACCAGTGTTGCATTAAGGAATGAAAAAGCCAGGCAAAAAGATACAACCCATGCAGTTTCCAGATACTGAAGGAAAGGAAAGGACACGAAACACAGCTGGAGGATAGGAAAAGACGAGAAAGACCGCTGGAAAAAGGGTACATGTCCTTGCACAGATCCACAGTGACTTGTCTTTGTGGGAATAGTTCAGGCTATTACATTCACTTGCTCAAATAAAACTAGTCAAAAAATACTGCTGAAACCAGAACATATTCTTTTTTCCCTGTGGATGCAAATATCTTCTACTTCTTCCCTTCCCTAGCAGGTCTGACTGCCTCAGGCAAAGGACTTGCTGTTACAAGTATGAAACCTAATACAAGTTCCTTACTTTTCTGTGGTATCCCTGAAGTTAAGTCCACCAGTAAATGAAGCTAGTTGCTGCCTGAGAAGCTGTTATGAAAAGAAAGCTGACCTTGGGAAATTCCTTTTAATTGGTGTTTCATACAGAAGCAGCTGGAGCACATCTGTTGTGGTTTATTTGCTTTTCTGCAGCTGAGTTGGCAGAATTTCTCAAAGGCCTTCGCTATTGTATCCCACTAATTCTGGTGTCATTGCCCCTACAAAAAAAACCTAGTTTGCTCATAGAAGAATAAAGGATGGGACTCACCAAAGTTTCTCAAGTAAATACTCGCAGCATAGCGTTGACAGTGGCTTGCAACTTCAGGGCCTTTCCAACTCATTCGTTCATCCACTACCATAGAGATGGTATTGGGTACAAAACATGTAATCTTTCAATTTTAAAGAAAATTAAACCATAGAAAAGAGAGACTAGGGAATGACTGAGATACCTAACTATAAAAATGTATTTTCATAATAGAAGTCCTAGATTATCTGGAACAAGCACATGAGGCTGACCTATCCTGCATGGGATATATGGAAAAGCCAAACCTTTCTGGATTGACCCTTCTCAGATGCCAGAGTCACTTCCTAAATGACTCCTCTTGTCCCACATCTATGGAAACATGAATTAGAAGGTATGAGCTTTTAGATCCTCACCTTGTGCTCACATGACTGTACCATTCTTTGTTCACAGAGGTGATTTTTTTAACAGATGTCAATAAGCCAGACATATGGTACCAATCATTTGTGTTCTAGCATCTTTACAAATATATTTCTAATAACAGTTTATTTTACTGTGGTTTTAATCAAAGGTAATCAAATGCTTAATGTTCTGTGGGTTTAGCCAAAACAGAGACAATGAATACTTTGTATAAACAATGTAGTATATTCTCCTGTAAGTTACTCTAATAGTTATATTTATAGCAGACATCAGAAGATGTCTAGTGAGTGATTAACCAGTTACTACTAATCAGTTTTCAAGTCAGTTCCAGGATCACTTTACCTCTGACAGCAAAAAGATTCCTATATCTTATTAAAAGTAGAATAAAAAATACAGTTCACTTACACACATTGAAACTCAGTCAGCTAAGATTCTTTTTCTTCAGAAACACAAGTCCCACCTTACCTTCACTGTTACAAATCAGACCATGAGCACAAGGTGTGTACCAGCCATGGACCACTATTGCTGCAACGAACCACAGTGGGCTCAGCGGGCAGGGACTGTGCAAATATCTTCCCCCTTCAGTTCTGCCACCATGAGCAAGGACAGGTGGGCAGGTCAGGGAGACCAAGGTTTCTTTCTTAGAAGAGCACATTATGTAGATGCCTTCCATGGTTCCTCAGCCTGGCCAAAGACCATTAATAGGTCCCTGAATAGGAAGCAATTGTCATTTCCAGAGGTACCAGATCAGACCATATGATGGTGATTTTTGTCATGTGGTCACTTGTCTGTGGTGCTCTGAACTGGTCCACTTATGTTCAACCACTGATTCAGATCTGGATAGCAGTCAGGTGGTGAAGCTAGTATTCAGGTAAATCCATATACTGGAATCACTTAGAATCCCCTACATTTTTCCACTTTGGTACTCCACCAGAAAAATATTCCTTCATGATAAAAAAAAAACAAACATGTTGCATATGGACACTGTAAATTTACTATTGAAAATCTAAGTGGAAACTAGACCACTTCAATGAACAAAAGCCTTAGGGAAAATTGTGGTTTAGTGAAACTCCTGGCCTGACTATATCTTCTATAATCCCCCATTGTTTATCACACAGCCACAGAATTGTTGAGGTCCTCTGGAGGTCATCTATTCCAACAACCCTGCTCCAGGCAGGAGCAGCTAGGGGAGGTTGCTCAGGACCATGCCCAGACTGGTTTTGTGTATTTGTCTCCAGGAATGGAGACTCCACAACTCATCTGGGCAATGTGTGCCAGCATTCAACCACCACCACAGTAAAATGATTTTTCTTGTGTTCAGATAGAATTCTTGTCTTTCAGTTTGTGCCCACTGCCCCTTGTCTTGTCACTGGGCACTACTAGGAATACTCTTCCTTCATCTTCTCTACCCTGTCCCATCAGATATTTATGCACCTCAGTAAGGTCCCCCTAGAGTCTCTTGTTCATCGGGGAAGAAGTCATCCAGTGGAGTTGTTTGGATTGACCCAGAGAACTGCAGCTCTTTCAAGACATTCCTGACCATCAAATGGTCAGTTTTGAATCAGGCTTTTTCACCTTTTTAATTAAAATGGAAGATAAAATTTTCTTCAGAAATAAACACTTATTGAAGAAGAAAACTTTAAAATTTAAATGAAAAATATTTTTAAACACAAGATCTGACTGCCCCTGTGCTGAGCTGCCTACACCCTTTGTTGAGTCTGTTCTGTGCATTAGCTCAGCTATTCAATGAAGTCCCGTTACTCTGCCAAACTGAATGAAAAAATAAAATGAGAGTGTTCTTCACTTCTCTCTTGAAACCTAGCAATATTTCAGGTGGGTTTTTTTCCCAATGCAATAAGACTGGTGCTAATATGCTTTTAAAATAAATAGAATTATCATTGTTTCCTAGTTGAGGAAACAAACACAGAGGTAACACAATTTGCACAAGTCATTTGGCCAATGTCAGAAAAGAAAACAAAAAGTGGGTCTCCCATCTCTCTGCAGTGGGCTGTACAACCTCTCTAAAAAAATTCGAAATGTGTGTGGTTATTTTTATTTATTTCCACATGACTGGATTAAAAATAGGTTTTATTCAATGGCATAAAATGATTTTGCAGTGAAGGTCAGAACACCAGATGTATTATCTCTAAATAGCAGCTAATAATCTGCTAAAAAATAAAGCAAGCTGTTATTTCTCAAGCGTACCTGGAAGCTGTGCCTAGTGCTGTGATCCACGCCTGGAAAATCCCAGCAAGGAATGAAAATGGGCTTTTCCTTGTTATCACAAAGTAGAGCAGAGGCAGGAAGATCCCTCCATGGATGAGAAGACCCACAATCACAGTGACCATGTACATGCCAAGTTGTCTAGCAACTACTTCTAAATCCTTGATTGCAATGATTTTTCCACAGATGAGGCAAGCAATGCCCAAAGGGGAATACCTGGAGAAAGAGAATAAGCACAGGCAGAACTAGACTTTGAAGCTTACTTATAAAAATAGTACTCAATCAAGTATAGACTGGAGAAGAGTAGAAGACTCATCTTTTACAATATAATGGCCATCTTCAGCAATTTTCCCATCTACTTCATTTTATTCCATTCCATCAAATAGAATATGCATTTCCTGAATAGTTTCTGATCCTGAAATAATATCTTACAAGACTACTATAATGTTACACAGGCTTGGATCATTATAAAGAGTGGTGCAGCATTTCTTCTTAATACATAGCCTTTACAGCCCATTGCTCATATGGTTTCAGGGAGTTGCATTATTTCTTTCATTTAAGCTATTTGATGAAATGAATTGCTTTTATCTTGAAGGCTGCAAATGTTTCCATTATGTTCTTTCAATAATTTGGACAAATTCTTTTTGGTTTATATGTTCTTCATTAATTATGTGCTTTCCTTGCTTAGGGTAGGGTTTTTGTCACCTCAGTCATGTGATTTCCTGATCCCATAAACGGAACTTTTAAATAGGATGATAATGGTAGTGCAGTTTGATAATTGCAAAAAAATGGAAATGAAGGGGTATTATTTAAAAAATTTAATAATCATCTACAGTGAAAAATGTCTGAAAGTGCACTGACAGAAGACAATATTTATACTTACACTGGTAAAAGTTAGTGTATTATGTAATTTTAAGTGACGTTCACTTTCTCTATCTGTTTATAAAACTTAAACTGACAGAAAGTAATGTGCACAACATGGAGAAACAGTAAACAAAATGCCTCTGAAAATAAATGGTAATGTATAGTTTCAAAAGTGATTAGTGATTTGGATGCTTGATTAAAGACAATACAAAGGAAACTGACTTTCAGAATAAAAAGTGCTTCGTGTTTTCTGTAAGAAACATCTCATGGTCTTTCAAGCAACACGCCCAAAACCTGGAGAGCCCTCAGACCCTTGAAACGCAAGGCCAGCTGTTATACCAGTTATCATGTTTCAATGAACTTGATGAAGCATTTTTCTTATAAAGAATTACATGGTGTAAGAGCCAGATATCTGATTTGGTTTATGTTTGTGTAGCAAGGCCATGCTCCTCAGATTCTGGAGTTGCCACGGGAATTACAGCTTTGTGTGCAGAGAAATCATAAACCAAAGAAAAGGTAACTGCATAAACAAGTGCATTTGTCTTTATAAACACACATTATAAAAAAAGCCACCTGTTTCTGGCCACAACAATTCTTTAAAAATTGTAGAGAGAGATGAAAAAGTGGAATTCCCAATGTCAATCTCCTTTCTCACAAACAGAGAAATAAAAAGCACATCAGTAAGAAATAACCATTTACAGTGAAAGTCTTGAAACTGGAATGATTTCCTGCCATTGCAACTCTGACAACTAGAGAAAAAATATACTGGAACAAAGTATTATGTCTTGGGTGTACCAACTGGTGCTAAATGAAGTAAGAGTGAATTCTAGCTGTTGGGGTGTTATGAGAGTATAGTCACCATCTCTCTAGAGAGTGGAAAGCAGCAGGTTACATTAACCGTTGAAAGGAGTAGGGCTTTGTGAATAAAAAACCCTGTGTTTTTATGCAGCAAGATAATCTACCAAAAAAAAGCAGAAGCATAACAGGAACACAAAGTCATTGCTTCAAGTTCTTTCTTCTGTTCCTACACATTTCCACATCACTACTGCTATCTGCATCACTCTTGCATAACAGGCTCCCTCTGAAACACTGATGAAGCTGAAGACTTCAGGCACGCTGCTCCCTTTTCTATAAGCTGTGTCCATCTAGAGCCTCAGAGAGGCTCTGCAGCCCTGTAACTCAGGAAATCACTTCCAGGGACACCAGGGAATCACAGGGAGCAATGAGCCAAGATACGTGTGTTTTAATGGAGTGGCTATTTCTGCCCTCCAAGACCTAGGAGATACAAAACACAGTAGTTCAGTGCCACATGTAGCAATGCATTTTTATGTTCTGAAAAGCTGGTTTTGGTGTGATATGGCCACACTTGGCTCTGTGTACAAATAGCTCTGGGGAAGCCCTCGGAAGAAACATCTCCAAAAAAAAGAGAGAGAATCCCCTTCCATCCAGAAATGTAAACAAGGGCTTGGTTTTGATCGGGTAAAGCCAGTCCCTTGAGGCAAGCCAGGCACTGTTATTACAAATGGGTATACTTCAAAACCAGGACAGATACTTCCAGTGACCCCATTGTGGTGAGGTTGTAAGATACAGATTCTGCAGAAACTAGGGGTGGAAGGGCCACACATCACTGAAAACCACAGGAATTTTATTTGGTAGTAAAGTATTTTTATACAGAAGACAGTGAATAAAGTCCGTTTTCAGGTTTCTTTGTAATTATGCCTCCTAGCTAATACGGTGGGATTACGTAAGCCTCCCAGGAAGATTTGGATGTTCTTATGTGGGGACTTGCCTGCTTAGGTGTCCTTCTATATAATGAACTTTCATAATCGGTGTGGTATTTGAAGGCTTTTGCTGGTACCTGCATGTCTCGGATTTCAGTAAACAAAGAACAGAATACCTTCAGAAATATTTCAAATTGCATCCTAAATCATCTTCACCAAATAGAAATAATGCTGCTGTGGTTCTAACATACCTGTCAAAGCTTTAAAAAATGAACTATTTCATTACATCATTTGCTAACAAACTGTGGTCACTATATGCCATATTAGGGTTTTATTAGGGTTTTTGAATTTTTTTTTGTTCTAAAAGTTAGAACTTCAAACTTACCACATGATCATAGTCACTAACTTCATTACAATCTCATTCAGGATGTTGAAGAAATCCACCATCATCTTGGCCTGTTCTCCCATTTTCCCCATAGCAATGCCAAAAGCAATAAAGAATCCTATTAAACCTATTGGGAAAAAATTGCAAGACAAAAAACCCCAAGTAAAACCATGTTTATTAGGAAGTTTTTGTACCTAGACAATCTCTTGATACTACCTGCTAATCCAGTTTTCAGAACTATTGTGTATTATGCATCTCTTGGGACTTTTTAATATGTCTCAACTTCCATGATCATATTTATAACATCTTTTATTCTTCAATATTTTACTAAATTGCAATTTCACAGCACAGCTACGTTTTTTTTTTCTTTTTTCATGAACTGATCTGATCATCAATTAAATACCTATACCATAATCTTCTCAGTGTCACGAAACTGTTAGAAACCTCATAGCCCCTGGCAAATGGGAGAGGCAGCACAGCGCTATATCATGACTCTTCTTTATTGCAAAAGTGGTCACTAGAGACCAAGAACTTTTTTCCCAAGCTTTACAAAAGTCCCTTGACAGATTCAACCTACAGACTAGTCATTCCTGGAGTACAGGGAAAGGCAAAAGTGGCCCCAGCAGGAGTATTCCAGTTAAATTAAGAAGGTGGGGGTGGGAGGAGAAGGCGGGTATTGCACTTTAAGCTAAACCACAGAACACCCATTAAACAGATTAACCTCACTGAAAGCAGCTATCAGTGGATACATAATCATAGAATTCAATATGAGTAACATTTGGCTCCTAAATTTAAATGCTAAGGTGTGAAATGCTGGAGCATTGGACTATCAGTGTGAAAAAACAACTGAGTGCATCTGTCATGCCTTACTTTGGAGCTGTGTCTCCAACGCTGGCCTTTACCATCCAGTGATTTTCAGCCCCCAGAGTGGGATTATTAACTGATACTGATGGTTTGAATCTTCAGCCACCCTTTGAAGCTAAACTTTCAGTCATGATGCAAGTTCAGTATTTAACATACGTGTGAACTCAGTTGGGTAATTCCGAAGGAAAAACCCATCAGGACACAAAAGCATTCAAGAGAGGGGAATTTGAGCTATCAGTACTCTGGGAAAAGACAGGCTGGCCCATATCTTCACAATGGGTTTAGCAATGGTACTTTTTTTTTCTTTTTTTTTTTTTTTTAATCAAATTTCCTGGATAGGAAAAAATATGGTAACACTTAAGAGTTCAACAACAAACAAGAGCCAGTCATTGACTTGTTGCAGTTAGTCTATCCCCCTTGAAGTCTATGAGACGAGCGCATGGGAGCTAAGAATCTGGCCCTCTGTCCTATGGGCAGTCTTGGATCAGATAACACAGATGTGTTAGATTAAGGACAGAACCTTATAAAATAAAGCACTAGGAATTGTTCTTTTTTTTTTTTTTTTTTTTTTTTTTAATCAAATCTCCTGGATACAAAGTCATTCTTTAGCACCAAGCTATCTCTGTTGAGTCACTTGAACAGAGAAGTGTATGTTTGTGTGCTGCAGAGCATGGGAAAACGATGAAAAGCTTTTCAGTCAAAGACCAAGTAACTTTCTGGAATTCAGACTCTGCATCGGAAGAAGCCAATAGATGGTTTTGTTCATTAATTCCAAATGAGCTGCTACATTAGTCATAAGAGTCACGTTGGTCCATATTTGCAGGAATTTGCCTGGCTTGTACAGTTTGTGCAAGCTGGATGGCAATTCCCCAACATTTTCACTTCTTCATTCAAAACCAAACCACACCAAATCAAAAAACTCAGCAACATTTGGGAGTCATTGGTTAAAATACTATAGTAAATCCCCCACCTCAACTGTGTATTTCCTTTCTGTAGGAATTGTATTCAGCCTTCTAGCTCTTCTTATCCATGACAGAGCCTGCACAAAACAAGTCCAGTACTAAATGTAATGCATCTCTCACATTAGAAATGCATAGGCAGAGCTCCAGGAGAGAAAAAAGCAGGTGAGGGTAACAGCATGAGCAATGAGCTGCTGCCTCACACAGGGTGCAAAATGCTAGTTTGCAGCTTTGAAAGAAAGTGGGTCCTCTGCCCACAGATGTTGAACGGAAGGAGGAATTGTGGAGGCAGGCATAACACAGTGCTCTTGTAGATCAGTCTGTTTCACAGAGAAACAGATCCTCTTACATCTAAGCAAAGTAGTCACTGCCAACAAACTCACCAACACCCAGAAAAGCTCTGCAGGCACAGCAGCCACTGTGTCAACAGGCAGCTCATCAGCTGTAAGGAGTCTATAAGGGGCCACTTGCTCCTAAAAAGTGATGGCCTAGTGGTGAGATAAAGCAGTGGTTTAGATACTTAGAGTGGACATTAGGAAAAAATTATTCTCAGAAAGAGTGGTCAGACACTGGAATAGGCTGCCCAGGGAGGGGGTTGAGTCACCATCCCTGAATATGTTTAAAAGAGGTGGTGTTGGGGGATATGGTGTAGGGAAGAACTTTGTAGAGTGGGGTTGATAGTTGGACTTGATGATCCCAAGGGTCTTTTCCAACCTGAATGATTCTATGATTCTATATTGTCCCACTTTGAGGATGACACCTATAAACGTAGGTGTCAGCCTGGACATGCTGCCACAGTGCATGTGTATCTTCAAGTGTAGGCATGCCAATGAGGCTACAAATTGAGACCTAATTTGTGACTAACTTCACCCACCTCAAGAAAGTAAGAAGGTGCGCAGGAGCACTCCTCTCTGGGATGGCAAAACAGTGAGTCTAGGCACAGAGGAGAAAATAGAAGTGGAGTGGCAGCTCTTTCCTCCCCCGCGCCCCTGCTCCAGTCCAAACAGGTGCTTCAGGAAGGAGCAGAAGATAGGCAAAGCCTGTGTACCACCCCTACTTGCTGGCTTGTCCAGACAGGATGGCATGACAGCAGTTGTTCATAATTTGCAGCTGGTAAAGGTCAGCAGCCAAGATGAAAGAATGAGGGAGTGGTGACTCAGAGCTGTGTCAAGCCTCTCTGGGATTTTTCTTGGGTGGTGCGGTTCACACCCTACCTCTCACTTCAGGCTCTGCCTCAAGCCAAATTGTAGTTCAGCATGCATGAGACACCTATTGGAAACAACTCAGCTCAAACTCATCAGGGGCTGGGTAAAGCACTGGCCCTTGAAGCTCTCCCCCATACTGTTTTGCCAATATGCATTGGTATTAGTCTAGGTAGGTTGCTTCTAGGATGAAAGGATATTTTGGGTACCTCCTACATGCTTCCCCACTGTACTCCAGTTAATACCTGCAAAGCTGCCAATCCAGAATAATCCACTTGATTGTTTCTGTGATACAGTCGTATTTCTAGTTAGATCATTAGATTTTCACCTCAGAGACCAATGGGCAGCCAGTGAGTGATAACATTTGATGATTATTTGGGGAGACTAAACTTGAACTGAAGAGATCACACAAAACTGGCTAGCCAGTCACAGCCAAAAGCTGTGTCATACATGACACACATATTTGACAGGCAAAAAGTTTTCCTACCCAGGACATTCATGCCATCCTTAAATTCAAGTCCCTTCTTAATGACCAGCTGGGCTTCTGGTGCTGCTTCACGCACTGTGTCATTCATCATAGCAAAAGCAGAGTCTGTGACATTTGGTGGTTCCTCAATGGGTGGTGGCACCAGCACTTTCTTGGTGACAGTCTGGATCTGAAGGCAATAAAAACGGAGGATGAGAATGGAAACAGACTGAATGTAATCCATATGCAAGATCAGGAAATAATCCCAGGGAACTATATTTTTAAAGGATTAGACATGCATTTCAGAACCTCTTACACATTCCTCCAAAAGCAAGTTTGCTTTTCAATAATCACAAGTGTTACAAAGTCCCAAGAGTCTTCCTCATTATTCTAGTGTGAAAAGTAGGGCAAATACTTGTTCCTTACAGCTAGGATGTCACATTTTACAGAACGTTAGCCCCTATACCCAGATGGTTCACAAATGGTGCTTCACAGATTGTATGTTACATGGAGATACCATTGATTTAGCACCAAAAGGCAAGGACCTCTAAGATCAGTCACAGCAGCAACTCTGCAGAAAGGCTTGTTAATCAGGATGGTCTGCCCAGCTCAAGTTATCATAGTTAGTTTGATGGTTAACTTGAATCCAACACTTCACTTGGTGACTGCGAGGGCTCAAAATGGAATAGACACAGTCCCCTGAGCTCTCAAATTAAAATATTGTGAGTGATAGATAGCAGAAAAATTATCAAAGCTGCCAGATACCTATTAAATCAAATCTGACCACCTAAAAAAAAGAAGACATCAGCATCTGGACCCCTGCTGGCACATGAAAGGCAGGGTCAAGGGAAAGCTGAGAAGGAATGGTAGGGGAAGAAATAGCTTGAGTTTATGGCTAGGAAAAAAGGGAGGAGGCAGTGGGAAAAGAGAGATCTGTGACTTGCTCCTTTTAGAAGGGACGTTTTCCTCCCACTTCACACCTTGAACCTTTCTCACCTCCTCATGGCTCTGGGACAGGCAAAACAGTCAGGAAGCTATGACCGGTTTGCCATGGTTTTCCATCTGCTCCCTACTTTCCTTGTTCCTAGAAACATGTTTGATCAAGGCATCAGAAATGATGCATTAGATGCACAATTTTCCTGTTGAAATGGACATTGCAGTACTATCGATGATGATACAGATTCAATCCATATATTTTAAGACTGTAAGATTTTAAATTACCTTATGTCTTTCCTTTCAAAACCTGCTGTCTAAGTCTAGAGAGGGGGATGTAGAAAGAAAACTTACATATCTTTGTATGAGAAACTCTTCAGTTGTCCTGAAACAACAAAACATTCCTGCACATTTAAATTTTTTTCAAAGTTTATTTTTATCTGAGGGATACTGTCAACAGTTTTTTTCATGTGAGGTATCCAGAATGTAAGAACAGAGTCATAGAAACTAAACTTAAAACATTACACTCTACACGCTCACAAATTCCACTACAGTCACTTAAGTCAAAGGTCCTCAGTCCTTCTTTGCACAAGGCCGCAGTCACTAAAAATTCTGAGCCTAAAATCAAGTTTAGATTCTGACACCAACATATGAGGCTAGAAATCCATTTAGATGTCACTATCATGTTTATAGATGATAGTCTCATTCTCTTTCATGGCACATCTTAAGTCACTGCTGAAATAGCAGTTTTCAGTATAAACAAAGTCTTTCTTGCAGACCATACAAAAATTCAAGAGATCCTGAAACCCCATGAGATGGTTCAGTGTGCAAATGAACTGTCTCAAAAGTGCAATTGAATCCCAGCATTGCTTTCTGCCTGGTGGCAAGGAAATGCATGGAAAACTCCCCCGCAGACCATGGCTACACGGTGCCATTGCTCTGCACCCTTCAAAACCATTCTTCACAGAATTTCTGCAAAAAAATTGCTTCTTCCTAAGGCAACCTGGAAACACTGAATGCTCACAGAGAGAGTCTGTATAAATGTAGGAAGAGAAAATATATGCTGACGCCATTAAAAGCAGTTAATTTTCCTCCTACAAAAAAGAGAGAGATACATAAATCCTAACTCCTTACTGAGCAGTTAAGGGCTAACAGAAGGCACAAGTTCCATCTGGGAATGAGTGTGACTTACTTTGCAAATGAACGGTGGCTTTGTGGCAGAGGCTTTCTTTGGCAATTAGTATGGAATCTGGTAAAATCAAACACTGGAAAGCACAAATACTCAGTAGCTTTTTTGACTAAGTTTAAAAAACAATCAGTGGCATTGGTGATCCAGAACTAATCAAGTGGCCTGAACACTGATAAAACACACCCTGGAAAAGCAATATTAAGGTTCAAATAAAACTATCTGACATGGGTGGGTAGCTTAATTCTTCTTTCTCCCACTTTTTGTCCCTTTATTGAGATATGTGACCACTTTCAACTGACCAGAAATCTAAGTCTCCTCTCTTCCAGAGTTTAAACGCGGGAAAGGAAGAAAAAAACACACGCCCCCTGCTCTCCCCTCACTCAGTTTTGCAAAAATACATTTCACATTACACGTGGTGTTTGGCCACCCACAGTTTGATCACGTGACTGACATTCCCATGATGATTTGGAAACACTGAGAACATTCTCTCTTTAAATCCCCAAGGACTATGGCTTTTTTATGTGGAAGAAGTCCATGGAAGAAATGAAGCAATCCAAGCCCTTTTGGCAGCTTAGGCTGCCCTTCGTTCTTCCACCCTGCATGGCCTCTTCTCCCTTCCCCCTCTTCTCTTCACTTTATTCTTCGGCCATTACCCCAGCTCCAGCTATAATGCCATTTCACATAGGAACACTTAAGAACAGGTTTGGCAACCAACCCTGTTTCATAACATAAAAAAAAAGTCTGCGTTATTGCCAAACAATTTAGTTGTAGGAAAAAGCAGCTTATGTACAAGAAATATGTTTAAGCAGAAAACTGAAACCATGCATTTTTCATTTATCTTACCCCTTGAAGTGAAGCTGTTTCGATTAAGCATTGGTGAAAAGCTTTTAGACAAAAATATCTACCTACAGAGCAAGCGACACAGTGCAAGCATGCTTCTTGCCCAGCGTACTTCAAACCTGGCCTGATGGAGCCACCTGTAGGTGGGTCAGCCACTGGACCGTACTAACCCACCTAGTCTGGACTCTAATGCAGAAACAGAAGTTATGAGAGTTTTGGTTTTGGGGTACATTTCCACTGGCAAACAGCTGGAATGAAGTTCATCCATATATTACAAACAGGGCATTGCAGAACCATCAGCTCTGTAACTAACAACCAAGATCAAATTCAACCCGGGTGAAAGATCCCATAATTTAACAGCTGTTCAGCCCAAGCCAGCATTTAAGACCATATATATTGTATAAAAAGTGAGGAAAAAAAATTAAATTTACTTAATAACAAACTAAAAACCATCTTCTTAAAAAATACGAATTTAAATAATAACTGCAACATAAACTGAAGCAGCTATAAATCATGTTCTTTCATTTACCCACTCAAGACTTAAGACCTGTATTTCTCTTTGCATCATCATTTCTGTCATCCACCTAAACAATGACATTAACTTTACAGACATCCCTGGTAAGTAAAAGATGTAAAAAATATTACCAAGGAGTAGAAGGATTTACCTGCTGAAAGCATGCTTGGACTAGATTTTCAGGAAACAGGTTTCGGATCAAATCCAAGAAAGCATCCAGACTAGATACTTCATCATTCTTCTTCCCTTGACCGAGCTGTTTCTTGAGTTTCGGATTCCCTGGATGGATGGCTAAAACCAAAATCACGCCCAGCACAGCAGCAATTATAGTGGTGGACATGTAGTAGACCATGGCTCTTGTACCCAATCGGCCACTTGCTTTAGCATCTAAACCAGACAGTCCTGCAGGTTTTTTATTTTAAGAAACACAAAAATACTTTTATTTTAAGAAACAAAAATATTTTAAGAAACACAATTGGATATTGAGACTCAATACCCAATTTAATAATCATCAAATAAAATCCTTTATAATTTGCAAAGTTTAATGACTGCCTCCAGGTGCGTACTTTTGTCCTTGTGATATGCTCACCACTAGAGATTACTGAAGCTTCTGTTGCCTGATCTTATGTGAGCAATGTCTGGTGCTACTAATTTGAAGAAAACCACTTAAGATTCCATCTCAACACAGAGGAGGAATCGAAAAATAGAGACGATATCATACCATCTTTTGCCCTTGATTGCTGTGAACTGGTCATAGTCGGCTAAGCTGTCTTAAAGTTGACACCACAGCTTTAAGAAGGCTAGGCTCGCCAATGGCATGCCATCTTATTTGCAAGATCCAATGCAGGAATTAGGTAAAATAGCATATTAAGAAATTTCTGATGTTCAAGAAGTTGTATAAGTGCATGTGTTTGAAAATAAATTCACTGGAGCATCTGTGCATCAAAGCCAATGAAGATAATCAGAAATTAACTCTGAAATACACACTGCAACCGCAAAATCCCTGACAGAATCACACTATTATTCAGTAAACCAGGTGATATCTGTAGCAAGCATCTTAAAGTCTTTATGGCTAATAGATCTTACCTGTGATTAAACTGGAGATAATTAAAGGGAGGATCAGCATTTTTAGCATCCTCATAAGTATATCTCCTGGGAAGGCTATTAGCATGATGATGTCAGGGTCAATAGGTGTTGCCAGACGAAGAAGACCCCCACACAGTGCACCCAGGATGACACCTGGAAGAAGAATAAAAGAGAGCAAGTAGGTAACATAAACATACCTGATTGTACGTTGATTACACAGAAGAACAGTCTAGAGGAAAAACAGTTGAACAAAGCAGCTGTTTTGGTACCGAGAGAGACTCTTGGAAGGTTCAGCCTTCTGATTAATACAAGACTGTAACATGCTTACCATGTACCTCCTGATTACAGAGAAGTGGTCCTGATAGAGAAATGTACTATTCCCTTTCCGCAAACACAAATTTGCTGCAAACCACAATGTTATTGAGGTTTACTAATACCGTGTAGGCCTTGCAATACAGCGAGGGATAGTCAAATATAATTTATATCATTGTTCTTCAGCTGGCAAATTTAAGACACCAAGAGGTGAATTGATTTATCTAAGGCCATACAGAACTGACAGAAGAGCCAGGGTTAGCAGCCAGGTCTTCAGAGCATGATAGCTCGCCCTCAGCATAAGAATGGTACCCCTTGAGAACCAAGTCAGCACCAGTAACTATTTTACACCCTAAGAAAAACCCTGCAGGAAAGCTAGAACAGTCTTGTGAGGAAAACAGATTCAAATTTTGGTTTGGGGTTTTGAAAGGGACTGCCTGACCGGAAATACTGCACCTACCATTGAAGAAAACTTGATTCTTACTACTCATTTATTACTCCTGCCCTTTCATGGTCTGCATCATTCTCCTTGTGCTAATGTTCTCAAATCACAACCAATCTCTTCATCACTTGTTTAGATTTGTACAGTCATAACACCTAAACCCCTCTTTCAGGATTGAGGCTGTTAACAGAAAAAAAGGCCATGTTTACTTTCATAGCATGGTCTTTGTGAATGGATATTTTATGTTTACATCCAGAATACCTTTCTTTTTCTGATCCCAAGCCCAGGTCTCAAATGTAATAAAACTTGACAGCAAAGCGTGAGTTGTGATTTGCAGCACCTATAACTCTTAGAAGTATCAGTTTGATATAATGGAAAATATATGTGCATTTAAAACTTTTTCTGGAACTGCATCAGGCACCTTCTAAAGATGATTCAAAGCAAATACTAACTAAACACTTCGGCAGGATGGGTTTTGAAGGCTGAAAAATATGGATGTGAAATTTGCAGCTCCAGACTAGCTGCAGCTGGTCTTTCAAACAATAAAAAAAATAGATTGTGTCTATGAATTTGTTGCATTTGGCTGTTAGGCTTTGAGTGAAAAAGAAACAGGCAAAGAGCCAGCGAACCACAATAAAATGTCAAACTGTTCCATATTTGGAAGCTGCTAAAGCCAGAGGCAATATTCAGGATGAGATCATGGAGCGCTGGCTTACAGCTACAGAGAGGGGGATAAACTTTAAAAACAGTGGAGAGTGAACTGAGAGATAAAAGATGAAGTAAAAGAAATTTTGAAGAGTTTTTATCTCTATTTCAAATAACTGAGAGGAAAAGAATGTGTAGTGTATTTAGTTCTACTGAATGACATAGATCTGACAGGCCCTGGGACTTCGTTCACGCTCCATTCAGCAGCAGACCCAGAATGTGTCTCGGTGGTGTGGATCTGCTCCGTGCAACACCCTGCACACCTGAGCTACGGCGACAACGCCTACGGGCATCCCACCCACCTTCTGCCTGTGCCACTGGGAAAGCCGAGGACCACACACGGGGTCTGTGGTGCCACATGGACAGATACAGATAAAGACGGAAGGCTGAGCCCAGCAGATGTATCTTACCGAACACGGTGAGAGTCAGAAGCAGATTCCTGCGGAGCGACTGGCAGAACTGCACACATATGTTCCTGGATCTGTGCTCCACTGGACTTAAATGACTTTCATGCATCCGCACTTCTACTTGCTTAGGCATATTGTTGGCACTAGAATGAAAAATTAAAAAGAAGTAACAGTTATAGCACAGGATGCCAGAAGTGAGAGGAAAGTCTGGATGACTTCCATCATATATAAGTGGGGAATCTGATGCATATTCCAGTGCTTCCCACATTTCACAAGCACTGTGTATTTGCTGCTCTGAGGAAGTTTCTGAAACGCCAATGGTTTCTTTTTCTAAAGGTGTTGCCGTTAAAGTACTTTTTGTGGTTATCTCAAGCGGTGGAGATGTAACCAGAATGAATTCACTGGACACATCATCCCAATTTGTTCCATGGACTAAACTATTGGTCTTGAGCTGGAAAATTCAGTTTCGCCAAAGATCATGGCTGTCTACTTAAATAGGAGAGATGCCTGAAAAACAAAGTTTCTATTATCATGAAAATGCAGATTTTAATACCTTATTTAATTCCAATTCAGGAAAAGAGTTTTAAAATGAGGATTTATTTGCAAAATAAAGCTTTCCAGAATATTTTGCCTAATCTTCCCAAAACACTTCATTTCAACATTAACATTTTATTGTAATATAGTCAATATGCTGAGGTCAAAAGAATCTTTTTCCGTTTGGTTCTAATGAGACTTGAACAACTGCCACTGACAATTAGTCAGAAAACTATGCATTCCCCAAGAAAATATTTGGTTTCATTGAATTGGCAGTGTTAAGAGGAAAAAGTTTTTTTACTAATTCTAGTTTATATTTGGGTAAGTGATATGCACATGAATGCAGGACTCTGAAAGCCATGCCTCTAACTTTCTCAATGCCTGAGAAACCATTAGCAATAGACTCCATATTAAAATGTACTTGAAAAAAATACTAAAAATACGACTAGAAATAAAACAAAGTTTCCCTAAAAGTTGAGGCTGTCTACTTAAATAGGAGAAATGGGAAAAGAACAATTTTTTTATTATCAAGAAAATATATTTTTGGGAGCTTTCCAGATCAGGGCAAGATGTTAGAAAAAGGAAACCAAATCTTCCTCTGCAACAGTAGACTGAGGTCTACAGACCTAAAACAAGTCTGAAGAGATATATAAAGTTCCAATGTTCTCAGTACTAAACCATTTCCAGGGAATCAAAACTTATTTTTTTATTGTTACATAAAATGTAGCTTGTTGTCTTCATAGTTTTTCAACAGAAAGTTACGATTAGACCTGTAATGTCCAAATACCCCTAGAGAAGAGAAGGACACAAAGCTCTTTAAGAACATTCCAAAATTTCCAGGAACTTAATACCATATTGTGAGCCTCCCTGAAGTGCAAAATATGGGTTTTACAATCTCCAACTCATCAAGATCACAAGTGAACCTTCAGCATGGACTGAAATTCTGCTTGATATGGGTTTTTTAAAGAAAAAGACCCAGTACTAAAATATTCTAACCACACAAATCTGTTACAAAAAGCGTTGACAGATTAATATCATCACATGAAAAATGGTACTACAAAGGATAAAAATCTAAGAGTTTGCACTGTTAGCACTGTCTTAGCAATGAGATTGTACAGTTCCAGGCTTTTGAGTGTATTGCAGGGGGTGCAATATGTCCCAGAACATCCTCATTAGAAAATTAAGGAAGTGTGGGATAGATAAGGGGGCAGTGAGGTGGATTTAGTCCTGGTTGTGTGACAGGACTCAGAGGGTTCTAATTAATGGATTGGGGTCAAATTGGAGGCCTGTGACCAGTGGTGCTCCCCAGGGGTCAATACTTGGCCCAGTCCTGTTCAACATATTCATAAATGACCTGGACGAGGGGACAGAGTATATCCTCAGCAAGTTTGCTGATGATGCCAAATTAGGAGGGCTGGCCGACACCCCAGAGGGCTGTGCCACCATCCAGCATGACCTGAACAGGCTGGAGAGGTGGGCAGAACCTAATGAGGTTCAACAAGAACAAATGTAAGGTCTTGCCCCTGGGGAGGAAGAACCCCAGGCACCAATACAGGTTAGGGATGGATCTTCTGGGAAGTACTACTGAGGAAAAGGATCTGGGAGTCCTGGTCGATAGCACACTTTCCATGTGCCAGCAAGGCCCCCTTACCAAGAGGGCCAATGGGATCCTGGGCTGCACAGGGAAGAGTGTGGCCAGGAGGTGGAGGGAGGTCATTCTCCCCCTCTGCTCTGCACTGGGGAGGCCACAAGTGGAATCCTGCGTCCAGTGCTGGGCTCCCCAGTTCAAGAGGGACAGGGAACTGCTGGAGAGAGTCCAGCGAAGGGCAACAGAGATGATGGAGGGATTGGAGCATCTCCCTGATGAGGAAAGGCTGAGAGAACTGGGGCTCTTTAGCCTGGACAAGTGAAGGCTGAGGGGAGATCTTACTTATATTTATGTTTCTAAGTATCTAAAGGGTGGGTTGAAGGAGGATGGAACCGGACTTTTTTCAGTGGTTTCCAGCGATAGGACAAGGGGCAATGGGCTCAAGCTGGAACATGGGAAGTTCCATTCAAACATGAGGAAAAACTTCTTTGGGGTGAGGGTGGCAGAGCCCTGGCAGAGGCTGCCCAGGGAGGTCGTGGAGTCCCCTTCTCTGGAGATCTTCAAGACCTGCCTGGATGCTCCTGAGTGATGTGCTCTAGGCGTTCTTCCTTTAGCAGGGGAGTTGGACTAGATGATCTCTAGAGGTCCCTTCCAACTCTGACAATTTTGTGATTCCGTGATTCCGGGTGAGGGGGAGGGAGAGGAGGGGAAAAAATAATGAAGTAAAAATCTTCTACAAAAGATAAGAGAAGCTTCTTGTGTAGGACATGAGAAAACCAGTATTTTGCACAAGAATTTTTCTATCTAATTACTAGAATATGAAAATCTGCTTGACCTCTGAATCATGTAAATTAACTTGTGTCTTATGGACTGACTTACAGAATCACAGAATGGTTAGAGTTGGAAGGGACCTTAAAGATCATCTAGTTTCAAGCCCCCTACCCTGTGCAGGGACACCTCCCACCAGACCAGGTTGCTCCAAGCCCTGTCCAACCTGGTCTTCAACACCTCCAGGGATGGGGCAGCCACAGCTTCTCTGGGCAACCTGTTCCACTGTCTCACCACCCTCACAGCAAAGAATTTGTTCCTGAGATCTCATCTAAATCTCCCCTCTTTCAGTTTAAAACCATTCCCTCTTGTCCTATGGCTCCCCTCCCTGATCAAGAGTCCCTCCACATCTCTCCTGGAGCCCCTTTAGGGACTGGAAGGGGCTCTAAGGTCTCCCTGGAACCTTCTCTTCTCCAGGCTGACCAACACTAACTCTCTCAGCCTGTCCTCACAGCAGAAGTATTCCAGTCCTCCAATCATCGTCGTGGGCCTCCACTGGGCTCTTTCCAACAGGTCCATGTCCTTCCTGTGCTGAGGACTCCAGAGCTGGACACAGAGCTCCAGGTGGGGTCTCACAAGCGCAGACTATACGGGCAGAATCACCTCCCTCACCCTGCTGGCCACACTTCTCCTGATGCAGCCCAGGATACGGTTGGTTTTCTGGGCTGCCAGCACACATTATTGGGTCATGTGAGCTTCTCATCCCCAGGAGCTTCTCAGGGCTGCTCTCCAGCCATTCTCTACCCAGCCTGTATCTGTGCTTGGGATTGCCCCGACCCAGGTGCAGGACTTTGCACTTGGCCTGGTTGAACTTCGTGAGGTTTGCACAGGCCCACCTCTCCAGCCTGTCCAGGTCCCTCTGGATGGCATCCCTTCCCTCCAGCGTGTTGGCCATGCCACACAGCTTGATGTTGTCAGCAAACTTGATGAGGGTGCACTCAATCCCACTGTCCATGTCTCCAACAAAGATGTTAAATAATACTGGTCCCAGTACTGACCCCTGAGTAACACCACTCATCACTGGTCTCCACTTGGACATCGACCTGCTGACCGCAACCCTTTCAGTGCAGCCATCCAGCCAGTTCCTGATCCACCAAGTGGTCCATCCATCCAATCCATGTGACTCCAGTTTAGAGACCAGGATGTCATGCAGGACAAGTCATCATCCTTGTGCTGCTTTTGTGTCTCTATTTGCACCTTGAAAATGGTATTTACCTCCAGCAGAATGAAGAACTTTTTGCGCCTGAAACCTGCAGTCACATAATGCCATAACTGCAAGAAGTTCCCACTGAAGTCAATGGAAGATACACTGATGTAAATTAGGGCAGAATCTGGGCCCTTATGGAACTGATTCCCCTGCATGTGTCCCACTCCTCTGCTGTCTGTCACTAACATTAGTGCACGCTCACATGCACCTCTTCACTCCATACCATGAAGGCCACAGTGCCATGTTAAAGCATGCAGGGAAGGGTCTTAAATATGTGTAAGGCTTTCTGGTGCTTCAGATTTTCTTTCTGAAGGAAAAAATTAATGCACGACAGAGTAGAGCTTGACTGCACCCCAACTCATTTGCAGTGCTGGGACTCATATGCAAAGCCAGAAGTGTACCAACACCATGAGCCCCTCCTATGCAACTGACCACCACTAATATAATCTCTATGTTAATGGCACCTCTGTAAGTAAACAGGGATGTACCACAAAACAGTGCAGAATGTGTTTTAGCAGCTGTGGTCTTTCAAACTTGCAAATTATTACCTTGGTCAAATAAATCATTGAAGCTCAGTGCAAGCTTCTATGGCTATTCAAACAAACAAAGCATTCTGAATGCTCCTTTGAAACCCATCAGACCAAAACTTCTTTTAGTCTAACTTCACTGGAGCCAAAACATGACAATATAAATTAATTCTGCTCATTATTTTCATATGTCATTGTGAAAAGAAGCCAAATAGCTAAGCTCCAAAATAGGGCCACAGAGAGTTTTAAGAACCGAGACCTTCAAAGACAATATTTTCTGCCAACTACAGATGCTTGAAAACTTTGTCAGGAATTATAAAAAATGAACCAAATATTGAAGAATGTGTAGTCACATGAAACAGCACATACCAAGAGCTAGACATATGTGGTGGCTTTTGAATGACTGAGTATGATCTTCTGCCTAGCCCAACATCACCTATCCTTCTCCCTTTTGAGGCAGCACTTATCCCTAGAAAAGGAGGGGAACTCTTTTGAGCCCAGGAGATTTTATTTTTATCCACTTCAGGAGAGTACAGTAGTGTCTCAAAGTGAATACCATCTGTATATTCACCGACTTCAAATATGCTCTACCCTGCCAAGGCTTATATGTAAGTGCATTAACAGAAATTAGCATCAGAATTAAACTGCAATTTTACTGCCTTTTAAGCAAAGAAACAACCTCTTGCCTGAATAATCAAGAATTTAGCTACTTGCTCTTTCCACTGTCCCTCATCCCCACAGTATGCACAAGGTATAAGAAAAAAGCCTGTTCATAAGCATTTTACATTAAATATTTACAGTTAGTTCTGCATGTGAGATATACAGTGCTATATGAGATGATCTGCAATTTTTAAGCTATAGTCTGTTCCTCTCACTGGTTGCTATGTTTAATGTGTCACAATGCAGGAAAACAAGTTATTAAACCACCAATGTCCATAGGATTTTTTGTTCCGATTTCCTCCAAGGATTTTTCTTAGGTCTTATTTTACCTCCCTCTGGGAACATCTGCTGTTCTATTTCTTTTCAACTGCTTTTTTCTTTCTCTTATTCCCACTGAAGTTTCTAGGCCTAAAAGGTTGGAAAAACTGTTTGCTTCTTTGCCTTGGTTACGAAATATAACTCCTTTCCTCCCAAAAGTTAAAGGTTAAAAATTTATATAGTGCTCGAGTGACAATGCCCTTTTATTTTCAATCAGTTATGGGGAAAGAACTCTGCATCTTTATTTTCAATCAGTTATGGGGAAAGAACTCAAAATACCCCCAGTTATGGGGAAAGAACTCAAATACTCACCCAGTTTGGCATAAACCTAGAGTAGAGACTAGAGGGAAAATATAATCTTTCATATAAATGAAAAATGTAGGCAAAGATCATAACAAGGCTGGTGAAAAAAGATGGTGTGGACCGGGTAATTAGCAGAGACCATGTTTTATCTGTGTAACGTATTTCAGCTATGACAATTAATCGAGCAGGTAATTCCCAATATAATAACTCCACTTTGGCTAGTACTATCTGGAGATTAATTTGGTCTTTAGTTTCGGGAGATGTTGAGCTGCTTAGAGGAGAGATTCCTGTTGTTAGTGTAGCAAATGACTATTTTTAGAGTAAGACAAGAGAATGAAGGTACATTTTTGGGACCTGGCAAAATAGCTCTTGGAGGTTTACTAAGAGTTCTTTAGTAGAGAGTCAGAGTTTCAGCAAAATATTTAAGAAGGATTTAGGGAAATAGCATTTTCTTCTTGGAATAGCATGAATAAAGCACTGGTTTATGTTTTTTAGCAATTAGTTCAATCTAAGTAGCAGGAGTTATTCTTGAGAAAACAACCTTGGACAGATTGGCTTAAGTTTCAGTTCAGGGCCTAAGAACATCTCTTGAGTTATTATGTCTGCTGTCAAACCAAACACTGCTCTCTTCTGAAGCAATGAGCAAACAGCAAGCATAAACGTCAGCACTTGATCAGTTGTGCCTAGGAGGACTGGCCTTCCTAAGGAACAGATCAAAAAAAACAAAAGGGGAGGGATTTCACTGACAAATCCAGATTGTCTGCAGCAACTCTTGTAAAATTAGGGCTGAAGCATCAGCTTAACAATAAACTTCTAGTTTGAGCTGAAATAGAGTTGTCTGTTGCTTTAATTAATTATATCAGACGTCAGCTGCTGAGCTTCTTTTGGGAGACAGTCTGGAACGATATTGTTCCACTGTGCCACGTCATGTGCTGCAGTGTGGGGGTTTATTACAGGAAATATTAGATAGATTATAGATAGAAAATATTAGATAGATTTCTTAGATATATTTTTCAAGCCACAGTGGAGCTGGTAAAGCTCATCATATACGGCCACAATGTGATCAGCCATGCTGGTCACCAGAAAGCCATGCTCACCAGAAGGAGCTAAAATACTTTCATTGCGCAAGGTATACATTAGCTTTGGTATCACTCCTGCTATGTGATGTCCAGTTGTTAAAACACCGTATTTTACTTCAATAAAATATTCTGGTCAGGTCCAGAAACAGACAAAAAAAAAATGCAAAAACAAATACACAAAACTACTACAAACAAGAGTAACATAAGCTTTAGTCTGCATTAACAAGGGTTTTACTTTAAGCCTCTTGCTGCCACTAAGCCCTTCTATTGAATTTTAACTTCATTATGTAGGTTTTTTCTTGTTATTTGTAAGACATTAATGAATTCTGAGTGGAGATTTAGACATTTACCATGGAGCCTGATTTGACCCGGGGACTGGTATTACAAGCAACACCCTGAAGCATGACTTGCCTTTTTGCAGTGGGAGAAGAACTTTTCTCCCTGGCTCATTTTACAATCATGTTCTTTCCTCTGAGTTAGCATCTAGTATACATTCTGTGAGTTTAACATAATCATATGAATGAGTTTAATCATAATAATATCAGGACAACCAAGTCATCGGGCCCATTCACCATGGGTTTATGAAAGACATATCCTGCTTGACTAACTCGATCTCCTTCTATGACAAGGTGACCTGCTTAGTGGTGGAGGGAAAGGCTGAGGATGTTGTTTACCTGGACTTCTATAAAGCCTTTGACACCATTTCCCATAGCATTTTCCTGGGGCTGCTCATGGCTTGGACAGCAGTACTGCGTAAAAAACTGGCTGGGTAGCCACAACCAAAGAGTTACAGTGAAGAGTTAAATCCAGTTGGTGGCCAGTCATAAGTGGTGTTCCCCGCGGCTTGGTATTGGGGCCAGTTCCCAGTTACTGCAGCCTCAGTCAGTTTGCAGACACCACCAAGTTGGGTGGGAGCGTTGAGGGTAGGAAAGCTCTGCAGTAGGATCTGGACAGGCTGGATCAACGGGCCAAGGCCAATGGCATGAGATTCAGCAAGGCTGAGTGCTGGGTCCTCAACTGCCAGGTCCTCTGGTTCATACCAGCTGAGGACCTGGACACTTTTTTTTACTAAGTCTTTAAATTTGGCACTGACATATTTCAGTGAAGGTCTGGCTCTGTCTGTTTACTATCTGTGCTTTTCTGATCCTGAATTTCAAGCCTTATCAACACAAAAAAGCAAATCCTGCTATGACATGGTAAAGATTTAGATTCACTCTACATTTCAGACCTCAAAGGGATATCAGTTCTTTGTGGAAGGAGGGCTGCTGGTTTGTATCTTGTTTGGAAAAAACAAGGGGTATTTCTGTCTACAGGGATTGTAGTCTATCCAACACCCAGAGTCTAAAGCAAGAAACTGTGTTATTAACCGTACAGTATAATACCTACCACAAAGATGATCATGTATTTAATGATGCATACACAGAATATTTTTTTTTATCTAATCAACTTCTGATAGGGCTTTATAGTGGTGTAACAACCTGGGAACTTGCATGCTTCATTACCCCAGAATTATGTACTGAGGCTGAGATGAAAAGTAATAGAATTACTAGATTAATCATATTATTATTATGGCAAAGGATATAGTAACGATGTGCTTTGTGCAAGAAATTATCTACTTACATGCTCAGAAACTCAGAGACAAGTAGAATCATGATCTTGCATTTGCTTCTACCAAGGGTGTGCCGGGTAGCACAAAGAAAAAGGCTATGAAATGACTAGGGATTAACATAGTTTTCAAGGGCACTGAGCAAAGATTAAACTAGTGAGAAAGTGAGAAGATCAGAAACATAGCAGCTCCTAGACATGCTGGCTAGGAACAAAAATGAATAAAAGTGTGGGGTTTTTTTTTATATAATTTAAAGTAGTTCACAGACAGGCAGAGTGAACAAGGAGCTCTGAGATAGATAGTAAGAATTAATTTTGTTACGACAATGCGAAACAAAATGCAAATTCTCCTACGAATTCACTTCTTGAGTGACACTTTTCCCTGCGGTAAATTCTCACAGGTTTTTGTCACACCAGCGATTTTGGACCACATCACTTGCATAGAATAAGCTCCCAGCGCCCACGTAAACCTCCATCTCTGAATTGGTGCATCAGTGCTCTGAAAAAAAAATAAATCAGAGCTCCTCTCCAACTTCCAGTGGCTACAGTCTGAGATAGCTGTCCCTTCAAATTTTCAGTATTTTCCTCTAAACCCTGCAAAGTGCACAAAGAGATCCAAGTTTGACTAGGCTTCAGATAACCTTCATAAAAAGCAACCAATTCACTAAAAAAGTGGGATTCCATGGGATGTTTGCCAATGAGTCAGCACATAACACTAAATCCAGCACTAATTCTGTTCTAAAGCATTTCTCAGTGCTCCCTGTGGGGGAAATCTCTCTTCCAGAAAGTACTGTGGACAGTTAGAAATTGTTTGCATAAAAAGCAACTACTAAGGAGACTACAAGAAAACAGTTGAACTTCTACGCAGAAAATGTCAGAATTTGGATTAGTGTACAGAAACTCAATTTGCTCCCATGTACCCTAACAGATGTTAATTCTGCTTTGGCTATAGATAATGGTGTTTCTCAGCTGTTCTCCAAAATCTGACTTGCAAGGTAATTTTAAACAACTATAAGGCTAATTTGCCACAGCAATCTGTGAGTGCCAAAAACCTCTGTGAAAGTGCAGAGGTCTCGTAGCAGAACATTAGGAACAGACTATATTTATTCACCAGTGCAATGTTTCTCACAAGCTGAAAAACAAAAAGGACATTTTAAGCTTTTTCTCTCACCATATGGCATTTTCTATCTTAAAATGCATTCTGCTCAATAAACTTCTACTCATTCTTATCTCTTACTCATTTTGTTATTTTTTTTCAGATCCCCTGCTTCTCTTTTTATGCCAATAAGCTTTCATCAGAGCCAGACATTCAGATTGCTTTAATCACAACTATTGTTCCAACAAAATTGCTTTGGCCAAACTCTGCTCATGTTCCTTGAAAACAGTCTCAACAAAAATTACTTGGTCTGGGCCATGAAAAAGCAAAGAAATTTAGTTTTGTCGACATATTAACTTCTTGTAGCATGTTAAAGAGATAACAGAAATCAAGTATAGTGTAACAGAATCATTTGAGACATTATTGTAGCTGTACAGCTCAGGACACTCCTTGGAGCGGTATTTATGATCGCACACGGCAAGCTTTGATGAGTGCATGCCATCTGCTGGAACCAAAAAGGCTTCTTACAGAGGAAATCCTCAAAAGCAGCAATAAGTTTCACCCAGTGTAAAGCATCTGCTTCATTGTCTCATTTGCCTTCATAATTAGGGTTTGGAGCTTTTTTTTCATACTGTGCCTTTAAAACAAATGAAAAACAGTAGTAAACAGACAGTGATGACATTATTGGGAAAGGAGGGAAAAGCTTCTTATGCATATGGACTAGTGGTTTATTCTAGTAGCTGCATGAAATGGAATGGACATTCAGATAAATGGGATCTGTTTCTATTGTTCTCTCCTTACCAACAGATCAGAGATGTCTGCTAGGAAGCTACACCCAGAAAACCAACAGTATCAAGATGGGAGCTCACAAATACAAAACAGCTTTTACAAAGAAGTGTGTATTTAGGATTATGGGCCTGAAGACAGATTACTGGGTTGTTTTCTACCTTATATACTTCTACCTTATACAATATAATATATGTTATATATTATATACTTTCTACCTGATATATGTGATGCCCTCAGGGCATGAGCTACTCTGTCAAAGGACCTGCCTTTGTCTCCCCCAGGTCTGCTTACACTCATTTTATAGAGGCAGAAGAGCTGAGAGAATTTCAGTGCTGGCAGGAACAGGATTATTTTTAGCATTCCATGTCTCTATGCTAGCAAGACATTTTCTTCAACATTTTATTTTTGCTGCTTATTTAGTATTGTCCACTTGACTGTAGTATAACACTTCGGGTAGCCTCAGCCGAACTACTTCAGTTCAGCGTGGTGATGCCTTCTTAGGAAGATGCTCCACTTCCAGACAGAGCAGCATAGTTAATATATGTGTTGAAGACAAATCCCTATATTAAAAGTTGTGAGGCTCTACAGCAGGATGAATTACTCTGAGCTCCAGCAGCTGTTTTTCTGCATACTACTACTGTCACCGCATAAGGACACAACAGCTTCTGTGAAAACTAGGATGGGTTTTCTAACCTTAGCCAAATTCAACCATGGAAACTTGAATTTTTCAAAGTTAGTGGAAATCAAAAAAGGTTAATCTTCCAAATTATTCTGTGCTCCTCACCCTAATTGCTTTTAATATGAAGACTGAAGCCAGTCAAACTAGAGGGCTCGTTTAACCCAGTTTGAAATCTCTGACATTGACCAACTCAAGACACCCAGGACATGACTGTAAAACGAACACGTAGTGCAGCATTTCCCAAAGTATTGTCCTGATGTTCATCAGCCTATGGGTTGTGGACTTCAAGTGTTATCCAGACATAGACTGTACTGAAGGTTCCTTCAGTACAAAGTTAGAAAAAGAAAGCACAAGCACACATCAAAAGCAATTTTTCCCATACTTCCTTGTGAGACGTAATCCAGACGGCTTAAGGAAACCAAGCCTGAGATGGCATTGGGAACCTTTGTAAAATATGCCACACAAATAGAAAGCTTGCAGGGTTTTAGTTTGAATTATCCTCAGTTACATCTCAAGTCATAAATTGCAGAATGATCTTAACCCCAACCGCATTTACTCTGTTTTCCATGGTGAATTGCAAAGCATATTCTGTAAACACCACCTCCAGCAAAATGGTGATGTATTGCAGAATGCTTTAGTCCAAGGAATAAAACGTCTAAGCCAAATAATGAACTCCCATGAGCTAAAGCCTTTTACTGAGCTTTTACTGAGATTTCTACTACAGTCACATGAACGTTCACCTAAAGTTGGAGCTTAGAAAATCTCATTCACTTTTAGATGAAATTATTGCTGAGAAGTGAAAAAAGCCTACACCACTAAATATCTAAGCAATGGATTTCTTCAAGTGAGTTTGAAAAGAGCTTGTGAAACTGCGTGAAGGACGACAGCCCCCAGTGTTGCCTGGCCTGTCCCCAGGCCAACGTCCAAGTAAAAACAGAGAGCTGGAGGCTCACTGTACGTCACACATCACACCCAAACTGAGCCTTCTGTTCTTTTAATATAATGAACAGTGATCTCCTGGGACTCAGCTGTGTGTTTTAACTCAGCAGCTCTTATACATGTCTTTAAAGTTAAGTATATGTTGATCTGGTTGACTGAACCAGTCCCCAGTCAATGCAGGAAGATACAGCCCTGGAATTTACTAGGTTATTTCTTGTAATAAAAACCTTACAAGAGAACTGCAAATTGGAAGCAATCACTGCCTAAATAACGATCAAGGGAAACACAGTTTTTTGACTAACAGCTGTACGTATCCTAGCTTATCTTTTTAATGCTGCCTAAATATTAGGCTTCTAAGTACTTGGGGACTTTGAAGCCAGTACTACTTTAAAAGACCCTGATGATTTTTCCATTATATGCAGATCTAGAAAATTCTGACTCTCAGGACTACGGGAGGCTTTTGCTTACATTGCTTTTATTTACTGCATTTGTATTTTGTTTGAAAACTTAAATAGCAATGCACACTTCAAACAATAATTCATTGCTGTCATATTGTCATTTGTAGCCAGAAGTGAGCTGGAGTCCCAGCTTCCGACTCCTGCCACTCTCCCTCAGACTCTGGCTGTCAATACAGAGAACCAAGGGGTGTCCTCAGTGCAAGCCAGTGGACCTTTTGATCATTTACATTTACAGCTTACCCCTCAAAGAGCTTATTCTGTCAAAAACAACAAAGTGGGGAAGCAGACATGATGAACACGCTAAAAATACAATGAACTAGATAATGCTATGGTTGTGCCCACATTCTAGGGCAAGACAATGAGTCTCTTTAATCTCTGGTGCTTTTCTGCCTGACAGATGACACCAATGAAAGGTCAAAATTTTGTAGCACTGAAATACTTGAAAAGCTCTAGGAATGAAAACTCCGTGATTGTGCATTTGTGTGTCTTTCCTCAGGCATCATAGAGTCAATGACTTGAACTTATCTTGTATTTTTGTTGCCTTCCCTGCTGTCTTTCTGTCCAACTCAAGTCTCATACACTAACGTCACTACTTTCTGATTACTTAAAACTACAGGTTTTCATGGTTGCATTTATTGTAACATAATTTAACTGGTCTTGCCATTCTTGCACTACTTAACTCAAGTTTCTTCTGCTGTTAATGCTTCTTCAGGCTGTTGGTGCAGCCCAAATATCACCCCATTGCTCCGTGAGTGGCCAGAGGCCATTACCCAAGCAAAGGTTTCCCGTGACCATATGCCTTTCGGTCCCCGCACCATTCACATGGCACTGCTCACAGTGTGCTTCAAAATACACAAGTGTCCTTGAGGACATTCACATGAGCACTGTGGCTGTCCCCAAACCTCATAAGGAAGATCCTTCAGCCAGTGGAAAGCAGCAGATTCATCAAAATCAAAATGTTTGCCCCAGAGAAAACATCAGGATTAACCTCTTACCTCTTAAAAAGGTGTCTCTGACCATTTTCTCTCTCTGTCTCTTGTCCCCTTCATCTGTCCCTACTCCTCTCTTCCCCAGCAGCAGGTGGCCGTTCCCCACTCCCTGTCCCCCGCCACCTGCCCGCAGAGAAGCTGCAGGCACAGGGGGGCTTCCCAGCTCCCGGGTGAAAGCCACTTCCTAGGCGTGTATGAAAGCCACATCCGGGAAATGTCAAGCCAGAAACAATGCATTACCCCTCTTAAAATAATTATTACATTTATTATATTTCTTGACAGGTTCACTTGACCTTTCAAGGTGCAAAAGTAAAGTTTGTTTCAATCTGGTTTGTTTCTGCTGGTAAAATAGGGCGCGTTTCTTCTAAAGCAAGTTATCTTACGCACTGATACACAGCGCAAGGCAGACCAGGCTAAACCAAAATCCAGTTTCCTAAGGACTGCATGGAGCTTGAATTTTGGCCCAGATTAATGTAAATTTGGGGACATTCAGGATTTCCTCTATTATTTTTTTTTCAGTTCTGGGCTTTAATTGCCAGGTGACAGTCACATCTTTTTATAATATAATTCACTTTATTGAGAGCTTGGATTTATTCCTATTTTGCATCTTTCTTCCTTCTTCTGCTTTAAACTCTCCAGCAACTGGAGCTTAAAATACCTAATGGAAAAAAGCAGCTTCATCTGAGCAGGAGGGTGTGATTCTAGTGACCTGAAAAGCACAAGGCCTCCATTTCAGAGGAAAGAAGTTGGATCTAAAATGGCCCCAGTAATCTGACATGTCCACTTTTAGGGTGACAGGAGCTAGAAAACATGATTTATGGTGAAGGTATACTCCTCGCATCTTTCTTGACGTACCCACACGCTTGATTCCCCACAGTGGTTTGAGAGCTGGTGCAGACTTGCAAAGGCAGCAAAGGCCTGGGCAGAGCAGCACCTCACACCGCCTTCTTGGGGTACAATACGGGGTCCGTTAGGCACCAAAAGAGTTCAGCTAAATTCCAGCATTTTGTGGCATCAGACTGTGTCCCAAATGCAATTTCAAGTACTCTAGCCTCTGAGAATCTCCTTAGTGTTAAGTACTATTGAAATTGTCTTTAGTCATTTCCCAAATCCTTTCTTTCCTCTCTGTTATGGGTGATATGGCTACGTGTAATCTTGTAATGAGCCAGAAGGCTCTTCATTGCAAGCACAAAGGATTCTTAAATGCTACCAGGAACAGAGGATTTCTTACACAAAAGGAAGCATCTGTCCTAGCTGGAAAAGGAAAGCTGACTATAGAGAGACCCCTTCTGTTTAATTTGTAAATGGCCAGTGTGTCTAATTCAATTACTTGTAGTACACTGATATAGCAAGAGACTACTAGTGAATCAAATTTATCAACAGTAAAAATAAGAACAACTGTTAAATGGCAGAAGCTGAGGTTTGTGTAGAAAGATGTTAAGTGTTGAAGACACTTGTCTTCAACAGTAACCCAACATATTTCATAGTTTTCCAAAGGCCAACTCCAACGTGCCCTGGGGTCTGAACTCTTGTTCCCTGGTCAGTTTCCCTAGAGGACTGTTAAGTCTTATTACAAGTTGTTTACACTGCATTTTATGTCATTTGAAGAGGAAAGGCACTGAAAATCAAAGTTCTTCATCTAGACACAAGATAAATGTATAAACAAAAAGCCACTGCAGTTCATCTTAAACAAAGTGCTTCTAATATTTTCTGGACTCAAACCCTATACTTTAGACTGCATATAGCCAACAGAAAATAGTTCATGATCACTTGTTCTTCTACATATCAGCTATCCCACCCACACTTTCTATTAGCCCTCCCTATGCCTGGGCCACTGCCCCAAAGCCTGAAAATTATTCTACAGCAGCAAATTGATGGCAATGACTACCTTGTGACACAGCCTCACCCTCTCTGTAAAACCAGTCCTCTGCCACCCATTTCAGTGTCTCTGGTAATGTCTACTTGGTTTTTATCTCTTCTGGTTTCCAGTTCTATATTTAAGAGAATGAAGTGTTACTGTCATTAAGATTTTGTAAGATGGACACCCTCTAATTAAAAGGGGAAGTCCCTTACTTCATTATTGTGTATGTCAAAAATCACATTTCAATTCCTTTTGCCCTTGCCTTGGAATATAAAAGGCTGACCCTCCACACTTCCCAATTAGAAGTTTTCCTGCTTAAAAAGGAACCTAAGAACAAAGTTATTCACAGATTTTCTATGAAGTGTAACTCTGTAGTGGACTGGCATGTTACAGTCTAGACCTACAGTCTACTTCTACTAGAAATAATAGCTCTTCAGACTAATATGCTGTAAAATATTGTGCCAGACTGTTAAGAAGCATCACATAAAAGAAAGCTCACCTTCATGCTGAGTTCTGAACCATGTTTTTCCTCTTTATTAATTAGCTTTTCCAAGTTAACCAAGGTCAGTACATCTCTTTTTTGTCTCTCACTTGCCTGCCCCTTTAATCTCCTTATGTTTCATTTCTTTTCTGAGCTGCCACCTCTCACACACTTACAGAGACATGCGGTTTATAGGAACTTTTTTTAAGGTCTCAGCCCGCTAATGAATTGTCTTGGGTTTTTTCATTGTTGGCTTGTGGGGTTTTTTTTCCTGACATTTCTACAGAGGAAGAGGTGATTCCCTTCTCTTGGTTGCGTAGACCTGTATGGGAAGGACAGACCCAGCTCTATGCGTGACCAAAATTAGGAGTACATAAAGCTCAGCAATAACCTCTTTCCCCAGTGCAAAGGAATTTATTAGATGGGACTTTACCACGTCTCTCAACTGAGTACCTATTTATTCGTAAGTCGGGGCTTGAGAAAAATCCAGCGAGAGAAAGTTCTTAACATATTCCCAGAGCAAAATATTTCAGTTCAGATATGCTAAAAAGAAGGTCTGTAGTTACTTCGGGTCCGTACATTTTCATCTGTGTAAGGGACATTAACATGATTCACTCTTCCCGTCACAAGACATAATACGACCTTTAGCCTAGCCTATTAAGGAGAATGGGAAAGCATCTGTGTCTCCAAATTACAACTTCTATGGCAAGCAACAGCATACCACATCGCAACAGTCTGATAATTCAGCCAAGGTAGTTTTGATCCAAGTTTAGTTTGCAGTGATTAGATTTCCATAGGAGGAAAAGAAAGCATGCCTCAAGATCTCTGTCTACACATTCCTTCCTCATGCAGACTCTCAGGCAGTTTTAACATCTGCCATAAAATGAGATTCACAAAATTACCCCGATTTTCTTAATCCCTGAGCCATATCTCTATGATAAAAGAAATGAAACATCCTAGAATTCTGGAAACCCTGTTTTAGTTTAGTTGTGACTTACACTATTGATGCAACGTTATGCTTTTCTCTTTGAATCATAACCACATCAGTTGTCCAACACAAATAAAGCAATATATACGTGCCCTTGATGCACTCTTTGCATAAAATATAAGCAAGCAAAATCCCGGAGGTCTACTAAATGCAAACATGCAGAATAAAAACAAACATGTCATCACTTCTTGCCAGGAGACATGCTCGTAACACCACTCTTCAGTGGATATCCGCAGTAAATTTACAATTTCTACTCTTCAGATTCCTGACTAGGGGTCACACGAATGATGATGAAGATCAAAGTGCAGTGGATCTTCATACTGAAGCAAAAAAAAATGACAGCTGCTGATTTTGCTCATTCTTGCAAAAAAAAAAAAGTCTATATTATTTATATTATGTGCAACCGTATACACAGTTGCACATAAAATCTAGGATTTTTCTTCCCCTAAAAGAAAAATCTAAAAGCAATTAAAAATAAGATTAGAGTGAAAAAAAATTAGTAGCCTTAAGCATTCCTGTCACTATTGGTCACGATTAATACTGGAATTCCTAAATCCCAAAGTGGTTATGTTAAAGTGCTGCATCCATTCTATGTTATTTAGTAGATTTAACCCATAGACTAGTTACGAACTTAAAAATAAAGCAAAAGTCCCAGCAGCAATTAGGCTTTAAAAATGAAATATATACTAAGAAATTTTCTGTGCTTTTTCTGATGTAAATCCAGCAATTTGAAATTCACACGGAAAATTGTGTTGAATGTAAACAATCAGAATTTCAAAAAACCAGAGCTCAGTATTTCTCTTCACTGTTTAGTTTTGTCTGTCTCCGTGTGCCCAGCAGCCCAACCCACCGGCTGCAGGTCTGGCTCTCTCACGTATGAAATCCTTCTCTTGCTTCCCTTCAAGGTAGAAGGGAAAAAACCTTCCAGAGAGGAACCTTTACAACAGAAATATTCACACATGAAATGCCTTCTTCTCAATGTGGTATGAATGGAACTGTGGAAAATAGAGCTTAACATGAAGCCTAAAGTGGAACTTGGGCAGAACATCAGCCGGCTCCCCGCCTCCCGCTCGCCCACGGCCTCAGCAGGCATTCCACAGCGACACACAGCCTCCAGCCCGGGCTATGAAGGAAACTTGCATCACAGGCATGCGAAGGAAGGAGAATTACATTTTCAACAAGCAAATGTTCATCCTTTGCATGTGAGTCCTGCATGAGGTGCTACCAGGGTAGGAGAGCTTGTTCCTAAAATCCTTCGCTGGAAGAGGATGTAGGGCCCGGCAGTGGTGAGAAAGGTGTTACAGAAACCTTGCAACTGCATTGCCCTGGAGAGATGCAAAGTCTGTTCTCTGCAGCGGGTGTCTGCCCTCCTGTCTCTCCTGGCAGGGGCTACGAGACGCGATGGTGCCACGCGAGAGCGCGGCGGCTCACCCGTGCTTCCTTCCCCTTGCCATTCACCAAGAGGCAAGCACGATGGGACTTTTAAAATTAACCTTCTTACCAGGACTTAATCCTGAAACCATGAGTAATGCCTGGTGAGAGCCATTACCTGAGCAGTGTCAGTGCAGGAGGGGGGGTGTGCAGGAGGAGCGAGGTGCCCGGCACCCTTTCGGCTCTGGGGAAGATGGAGCCTGGTTTGGTCCTGCTCTGCCTGGAAGCTTTAGAAGAAGGGCTGTCTCACAGTGCACGTGTATTTAATTATTTCTGCTCCTTGCTAGAGATTTTCAACCTTAATCTCCCTACAGCTTGAATTTTTTATTATTTTTTTTTAACTGCAACTGATCACAAAAAGGAGGGGCAGAGGGGCTGTTTTTCACAGCCTAATTTGCTATACCTAGGCCAACCAACCCGCAACCAAAGAGAAGTATAAGATGTGGGATAAAGATTCAAAATGAGAGATTAATAAAGAAGAAAGCAAGAAAGCAAACAGCTTGAGTGAATGGCATCCTTGTTCTCTGTAAATGCATGTGGAAGTCTTAATTCTGGTTTCACACTTTGCATTCTGACGTAAAGGGGGTGTACGCAAGGGAAACAGAAAGAGGGAAATCTGAATGGGAGCCATTAACTTCTAAAGATAAGGACAGGACCTCTTCGTAAGAAGGACACTTTCTCTTACTTTATTTTAATATACAAGGAAAAAAATCCTCCTCAAAAGCAAACTTTGCCATGAGTACACTCAAACCTCAAATCTTTGAGAGGCACACAGCTTGTGATATTGTGCAATTAGAAGTGCTGGAGCGAACAAAATGTTCTCTCTGATGGAGTAGCTTTGGCCAAGATCCTGTTTTAGTAAAGTTTCAGGAGCTGCATCTGTGACCGGCACCCAGGATAAAGGTTAGCAGACAGCACACAACGTGCTGTGGTCACTCTCCCTGCTTAGCTACTGGGTTTTTGCAGATTTCTCTCTCAACTGGTTACAGAGGGACATACAGATACAACCCAGATTCACATCTCAAAGCAAACAACAGGAAAAAACAAACATGGAGGGGGAAAACAACTGTTTCAAAAGAATCTGCTAGGGCCTGTGAAACCTCTGAGCTGATGGAGAACTATTGTCAGTCTGAGTCTGCCCTAGTCCAGACCTGGTGAGCCCCAAGACTGTCATACTTTGCTCTCACAGACTTCCACGGGTTCATTCAGAGGACAAAGACAGGACAACATGGATGTTTTTTACAAGGACGCCTTTGCTCTGTGATGTACTTTATACATTCATGCTCATGCTCATAACACACTTTCACCTCAGGTTTCAAAGGAGCAAGACACTACCTTGGAAGATCTTCCTTATGCTCAAAGATTAGAGGCTGAGCTCAGCCGTGGGGGCTCCAGTGCTGGGGCTGTGGGGACGTGCAGCTTCCTAGTGCTGGGAAACGTACACTGGAAACGGTGTCATCATCTCATGGGCTTCTCTGAGACGATAATGCTAAAGGTTTTAAAGAAAAAGCCTGTGTGATTACGTAGCCTGACCCAAACTACCTTAAAGGTCACTCAGCTATCACTGGACGTATTCCCCCTGGAGCAGATGCCTCAGGAGCCCTTTTCCACAGCCAATAAAAAGGCTACAGACAGGAAAAGAAACTGGGAATCACAACAACCAGAACTGAAGGCTGTAATGAAAACTGCTTGGGACTTGGAGCAGCTGGTGACGTAAAATACTATAGGAGTACAATATTCAAATGATGCCACCCTAGGCTAGTATTGTGGTCCTTCCCTCTAAGGCACATCATGCCTCTCCATGACCCAGTCAGAGGTTTTCTCTTCGGAGTCAGCTGCAGGATAATTATCATATTATATTTTAATGAAAAATCCAAAGTTACACAAGGTGAGTTCTTTGCAAGAAGTAACTTCTCCAAAGGAAGCAGAAAGGTGCTGGAATGAAAGCTCCCATTATTCCACACCAACCAAGGCAGATGACCAGGTGCAGAAGGCAGCACATCATGCACCCTCCTAGGTGTGTGAGCAGAGCATGCTTGCCTTGGGTGCAGTTCTCCAGAACTCCACAATCACCTAGAGCCACAAGGCTCTAACACGAGTGACTTGCTAAAGGTTATACAAGTTGAGACAAACTCCAGATCTCTCTTCTTCAAAAGTCTTCTTCAAAAGACTCCATGCTTTTGAACCTGAACCAAACCATAATGGTTAATGGAGGATTCCTATTTCTTTTAGTGATTTTCAGAGAAAGTACTAAAACCTCAGGGGTACTTGATAGGATGATGTGGGCTCCTTGCTCTCTGAAAATCTTGAGCAGCATACCAGGAAAATGATGGACCTGAGTAGGAAGAAGGAGCTATCCCATTCCAGCACTTTTAGAGCACATTCACTCAGTCCTACTTTCATGCACAATCTCTCCTCAGTTGCTCAAGCAGAACAAAGCAGCTAGCAATAGATTTTGTTTTATATCTTGCTTGGAAAAAAAACAACCAACCCAGATGCAAGCACATCTGGAGAGCACACCATCCATGCTCTGGGCATAAAAGACTAACAGTGATGGTGGGCAGAGTGCTCAGAGGTTTGGCTGTGCCCCATAGTACATTTTGTCACACTCAGCAATTGGGTTCTTCCTTCGTAAGCTACATAGGGTGACAACTGTAATATCCTGGCATTTGTAGTGAGAAACACAACACAAAGCTGAGGGTGCACAGAACAGAGAAGCCTCCACCTCATTTCTTGCGCTCATCTTAAATACCGTGTAACAACTGCATTCAATGTATATCTGTGTCTTAGCACTCCCTTACACACAACAAAAACAAGGATGTGGAAAAAAATCCAATTTCTTCATGCCCTTCGCATGTTATTGGCTTCATTACACAAAGGTCTGTCCAAAAGGACAGACTAACTAAATTGTTAAGAGCAGCAATTCTATTTCTGTCTGGCGTGGAAGTTGTTCCCTGCAATCTCACAGATATTAACCCATTCTTTCCCTCCCTGCAACATGTCTTCCAAAGACTTACAGTATACTTAGGCCAGTTTTCTCTAGCTCAGTTACAAAGCTTTCAAGTAATAATTAAAAAAAATTCTATATTGATATACTGTGCATGGGAGCTTCAAATCCTTTTTTTCAGCAATTAAGGTATGCAATGCCATCAAAGAATACTCCCATCTCCAAACTTTTGTTGCTGGAACACGGGAATTATTGGCTAGGCGAGTTCCTTTTTCGGGATACTAAGTGTAGATGTGCAATGTTTGAGGGAAAAAAGGCTTCCATACAACACTGTCAAACAAATACCTAATTATTTCCGTAAGCAGAACACCCTCTGACTTAGCTCCAAATGAAAGAACAGACTTATTTTTAAAACATGCAATATTGGTGTGAGCTGAAATAAACTCAGAATAACAATCATTCCCCTTGTTTCAGGGAGCGCTCTTTTGAACAGAACAAGAGGAGGTGCCTGCATTATTTACTACCCAGTCACATACACCGAAAGAATCCGGTTTAGTTTTACACATGCAGTGTGCCAGTTATTCAAAACATCTGCCCTTAGGAATGTTTTTCATCGCAGCTTTTTGCTGATATGTACTTTCTTTCTAGACTTCCCAGTCTGGTTTGAAAAACAAACAGAATCTCTGCATTTGTTTGTTTCTTTTTCATTGAAAAAATATAAAATTCATGAGAATCTGAAAAAAAAATATTATTAAATATATAAACAGTTTTCAGTTTAAAAGAGAGATAAAACCAATGAGTCCAAGAAAAAGTTAAGTTCCATGTCCTACAGGGACATATTTCAAAAGTGCTATGGGAAGACGCTGAGGAGTTACACTGCTGATCACATCCATTTTCCTTTATGCTTAGTGGAAGCTTTGCCCATGGGCGTAGCCTTTTTAAATTTATCCAAGGAAAAAAATAAAAATATACCCCACAACCAATGCACTATGGGAAAAATTTCAACCAGCAGGAAAGAGGTAGTGTGGCAGACTTGAAAGAAAGACTGATCTTGGAGCAGAAACATTTGCAGGAATTTCATGATACCTGGCAAGTATTTCAAAGGGCTAACTGAAGACAGTTCATTGTAGGCATCAGCAAATGTTCCGTAGGAGACAAGACAGCTGCTGAAAGACAAAGATATACGTTCCAGTTCTGTTATCAGTGTTTTTCTTCTACTGTGAATTTGAATCAGGATATGAGTTATAATGGCAACTGCTAGGACAAACTTACAATGGAGTAAATCTCAGCTTTATAGACACTGGTGGAGACAAGCTAGTTAATAATGAATTAGCTCACCAGCATTTTTTATAGCTATAACTCCTTTAGCCTTGTCATGTGTTTACTGTTACTTCTCGTGGCCAGCAGGAGCAGGGCAGTGATGGTGCCTCTGTCCTGGGCACTGGTGAGGCCTCACCTCGAGGGCTGTAGTCAGTTCTGGGCCCCTCACTACAAGAAGGACATTGAGGGGCTGGAGCGTGTCCAGAGGAGAGCCACCAAGCTGGGGAGGGGTCTGGAGAACAAGTCACACGAGGAGAGGCTGAGGGAGTTGGGCATGTTGAGTTTGGAGAAGAGGAGGCTGAGGGGAGGCCTCCTTGCCCTCTACAACTCCCTGAAAGGAGGGTGTCGAGAGGTGGGGGTTGGCCTCTTCTCCCAAGAGAACAATGCCAGGAGCAGAGGAAATGGTCTGAAGTTGGGGCAGGGGAGGTTTAGATGAGATCTTAGGAAGAATGACTTTGCTGAGAGGGTGGTCAGGCACTGGAACGGCCTGCCCAGGGAGGTGGTGGAGTCACCATCCCTGGGGGGAGTTAAGAAATGTGTAGATGTGGCTCTTCAGGGCATGCTCTAGTACCTGAGATTGGTGGGGGGTTTTGTGTGTGTGTGTGTGTGTGTGTGTATGGTTGGACTTGGTGATCTCAGAGGTCCCTTCCAACCATGAAGATTCTGTGATTCTCCATACCTCTGCTCACCTGACAGCGCAGTATGTCTAATGCTGCCCACAACAGCATTGCTAAAATACAGAAACGTGTTTGAAGGCCACTACAGAGATACAGCGGTTTTATTGTTGTTTTATTTCAGCTTGGAGAAGGAAATCTGAAGGGGCAGAGGGGAAGCAGCTCCCCAGCAGAGGAGGCCAGCAGCGCAGGCAGCGGGGACAATGCCAGGGACCTGTGACTGGAAGTAGCTGGTGCAGCACCAACACCGCCAGACTGGAGACAGAGCCTTGAGTCTTCTACCACTTTATGCTCCTCGACAATCTCCTGATCCTGGACACCACACAAATAACTGCCTCAAAACAGAAACCTGGGAGAAAGCCTCACAGCTCAGCAGCACAGTCTTTCCCCTGGGCTGGAGGTGACAGAGAAGGTTCCTATTTTGGCAACCCTGACATAGCCCAGAGCTCTCCGCAGGTTGTTTTCCAATGAAAGGAAACACTGACGGTATTCAAGGTCCTTGCAAAGCAACCCTGAGTGATTCTAGCTGTATGAACTAAAAGCCAGTGTGCTTTTCTTACCCTCCCCCTCCTCCTGGCACTCTTCCAGAGAGAGAACCAGTCTGTTGTGCATCTTCCTCGCCTCAAGCACAGATATGATCCCAGCAAACGTGTACCTGAATCCTTTTATGCTATGCACCTTTTGCCTTGAGAGCCAAAAGAAATTTTTGAGACCTGCATGGAACATGCTTAGGTGTCATTATATTTGTGATGTTTTTTAAGAACAATTTTCCCTACTCCCCTGGATTTGACATTGGCATCACTTCTAGGTAGCATTCACTTTGCAAAGTTAATATAAGGACTCACGTTCCTTATATCTCAAAGATCATCAACATGGGAAGATCATATATGGTAAGCTAGTGTGTGTCAATGCATGCTTTGCATAATTGCCTGTGTAGACGTAAGCTACTCTTGGTTCTCTCTGTCCAAAGCAGAGTCCTAGACACAATGCAGAGAAATCCGTAAAAAACCTTAAAGTACTTCCTAGTAACTTTATTTCATAACAACCCATCCCGTGTTTAACGTGTCAGAATGCTAGATCCCAGTCACCACAATAAAAATCAAAAACTATTTGCAGGAACTATGTTACAATGATAATAATACATAGCAATTTCCATAGAACAGAGATCTAAATCTCACTCATATAATGACATTTTAAAATATTGTCCTTAGAAAAGGTCTATAAATGTCCTGACCCTCAGGTTTATTACACCAGTCTTAGAGAAGTCTGATTTTCCTGGGTCTAATTCTCCTTATGCTGGCATCAGATGATTTGTACTGGAGTCAATGAGAACTGCAGTGAGAACATGGACCATCAGTTCATCGGATTCACTCTTGCCATTGTATCACTGCACATGAAATAAGGCAAAGTCCTGGCACGCTCTTAGGCCATGGTCACCATAGCTTTATTCCTCCTTTTTGATTTTGATATACCACACTAAGACAGTTACAACAGCACAAAATTAAACTGTCCAACAATGCAGCTATTTGCTGCCAATGGCCAATCATCTAAACATTTTCCTCTCATGCTTTACCACTGACTTAATAAACCAGTGTGCTCTTATTTTCAGATTCTAGGACAAATTTCATCAAAAAGCAGGGTGCTTTAATCCAGACGTACTAAACTCTTCTTTTGTTCTGATTACACTTCCCAAATGGTGAATTTACAGAGGGAAAACAAAGAGGAAGCTAAGAAAGCCTAGCAAATTAAATCCCATTTGTGACTAAGCAGAATAACAAAAATGAAACACGTTATTAGAAAAGTGGAATATGCCACCTAAATTTGCAACAAGCTAATAGTGAGATAGACATTGTCACCCCTATTTACCATGAGAATCATCAGGTTTCAACTCATGACTCTTCTCAAAATGCAGCCAGTATTATAATGTAGAAGGACAAATAAAGTAAGATTTTCTAGAAAGAAAACAAATACTGAAAAGTAAGACAGACATCACTGGCCTTTCTGTCCCAATGACAACACTCCTTTACATGAGCAGGCAGAACACTTCATGACCCATCAAACAGGGCGACTGATTTCATCTTGCAAAGTTATTCACTTTTTATTTTTCCACATCCGAAGGCCAGTCTGCGATTTTGAGAGTGTACACTGAGATGCAGAGTACAGACTATCTCTAATTTGGTCCAAAATGCCAGACACATAAGCACCGTAACACTGCAAACTGAGACTAGTCCCCAAAGACATCTTCCTGACATTCTTCAGCAAGAAGCAAAATAACTTCCATTTATTGTCTGTGAGTTAAAGTAGACTCTCTGAATAGATGTAAAATGGTAGAGTTTTCATAAAACAAGGGTACTTTTTGCAAGGTGTATACAGGAAAGGCCCTGAGTCTTACCTGCTGGTGAAATGGAAACAGGTTATGCTGAATATAGCAAACCATCATTAAAATACCACATTATAAAACCAAGTGACTGATAGCTTTATTATGGTGGGAACAAAAGGGGAATTTCATTCTGTGGTTGTACAGTGGGAACTGAGAACTGGACTGCATCTCTTGTAAGCTTTAATACAAGAAATACATTTTTCTTAACATTAATTAACAAATATTAAATACAACAACATACAACAACTCTTCTCATAAAAAATTAGGTGTTTAAGACGTAACACCAAGTGGGAATAAGAAAAGCATTCCATTGTGAAATAGGCTGCTCTATGGGAGAGACACTATTTTCTCTCTGTGGGTGGCGTTGACAGAAGGAAAAGAACTTAAAGTTTAGCAAGGAAGCTAAAGTTCGATGTTACAAAAACTCTTCTACCCTGCAGAACAGCCTACAGAGTCAGGGGATGTCCTTCACTGACCCTCTAGGTTAATCAAAAACCTGTCAGAGATGTGACCAGAATGATTGGTCCTGTCTCAGATGAAGGATGAAAACCTCCTTGTGTCCCCTGCAGCATTATTTCCTGGCACTACAATGAGTGGGTTACTGTGTCGTTTTGGTTTCCGCTAATGTGCAATAAGCATTAATACAAACACACAGCAAAGGGCTTTGGTGGCTTGACTGCATTTGATCTCTTACTAATGATCAGTCTGCCTCAGACAGTGAATGCATTGTACAGTTTATGCCCGGCAGAGGAGTCACACCGCTCTCTGTGGAGCAGGTTTGATGGGCTGAATCCCAAACACTGGTGGCAGGGTTGTTTGGATGTACAGCACCCTGCCACTTCCCAAATACCAAGGCCTTTTTAGGCCAAAGATTTCAGCAGTGTTCATTAGTGGGAAGATTCCCACTGACATGTCTATATGTATGTTTGTTTAAAAACATGGTTAAAAAGCAATTTAACCAATAAAATAATGCAGAATTTCTGTTTCCTTCAAAAATCCAGGATACCACCACATCCCATCTAGAGCAGAGGCATTAAAATTCACATTTTAGAATTCACAAAGCGAGATGGGTGTTTATTCATTCCTATATTGTGCTTCCATGTTGCACAACGCAACCGGTGCTTTAAGCACTGGCGTCTATTTATAGTCCTTGTACCTATTCATGGATAAAAGCATGACAGGTTATTTTTAGTGAACTTTTTTTTCCAAAGAGTTTTATTTTAAAGCCTGACTAATCTTTGTTGCACCACAGACTAGGCTTATCTCTTGATAAATCTTAGCTTAGATTGATGGTGAGCTACAAGAAGACACCAAATGCTTTTTCAATTAATCCTCTGTTATATCTACGCTTAGAAAACGGTAAGAAAGGCACAGAAAAGAGCCAGAAGGCATGCAGTGCTTCCCTGGAATCCTAGTGCAACCTGGAAAAGGTGGGGAAGCCACAGGCATTTAGTTGTCTTCTGTTCCTTACCTTTGTAGCAGCTCTATAACACATGAGTTTGTCTGCTCTGCCTGCAGTTACTTCAATGCACCCCAAAGAGTCAGGAAAACGCGCACCCGATTTGCTTGCTCCTATTTTCTTACGTTATCCTCTCTAAGATGTTGGAAAAAGAGAAGGGCTGAAGGAGAAAGGGATTTCAATTTACAGAATGGTGGATTTTTAGATACATATTAATACTAAATTTCAATATGCTATAAAAACAGTGCCAAAGCCATCAACAGTCTTTAAAGCCCTTCTACCGGAGCCTGTGATTAGCAATTCCACAGCCTGAACCTGGGAGACACAGAGAGAAAAAGGCAGCGACAGACAGACGGACAGGCCTCTTTTCTGTTCACAGACTTGCATCTGCTAATTCTGGGAATCCCCTTCCCCTGTACTGGGAGATACCTGTTTATCGCAGGTGGCGTCACTTGGCCATCATGCAATAATTAGGAGGGACTTCTCCAGTGTGAGGGAGGTCCCAGAGGCAGAAATCCACACATTGTGGACAGCAGGCATATGGGTGGATACGGGAAAGGCCATTTCACACACAAAAGAGTTGTGAGGAGGACAAAAAGCCAATTCCATCTGTCCTGACGAGACAACCTAGACCTTGGATTGCTCTCAGCTGGGTAGAAATAGACAACCAAGTATGTTTTCGTAATCTGTGCTGGAGTTATGGCCACATGAAAAATGGGGGAGTTCTGGCAGGCACCTCCCCATTTCGCCATGTCTCAGGCACAGACCTTAGTATGATTTTCTTCAGTAAGAAAAAAAACATTGGCTTTAGCTTCCTAATGTGCTCTGCAGACAGGAAGAATGCATCCTTTATTCTTCCAAGTAACCTCACAGGCACTGCTTATGAGAGAGGCATTGCAAAACCAGGCTTGAACCCTTCTGCCCCATGCTTAAATAATCCTCCTTTCCTTTCCATTTCAGGGAGGCAACTAAGAAGATACAAGAAACACTGCATAATTCACATTTTTGGTGCGATGACACCTAGATGTACTATTCAGCTTGAGATGTTTAGAGAACGCTGGGCAACGGAATGCCTCCTAAATGTACATAAATGTCTCTAAAAATATTTGACTAAATCTTAGAAACGAGACTCTAGTTGTAGCATTTTGTCCTTCTTGGGGCATGAATTTCAGCGCTTAAATCCCCTGGCCAATCCCCCTAACACCTCTGCAGAGAAATCAGCTTAACAGGCGCCAACCTGCAGAGAGGCTGGTGGCCATCAGCTGTCCACACGGGTGGCCAGGCTGGCTCGCGGGATGGAGGACGAGGTACATGCTAGGGATGGGTGGGGAATGGCAAAAAGCAGCATTGCTCTTCTTACGGTCAGAACTCCTGGGCTTTCTGGTAGTTCTCTGTTTTTATCTCGGCCATGAAGCAATGCCTGTGTTCAGACCAGCACGTTACGCACATCAAAGGCTTGGGCTTCTCCCGCTCACCCGCACGTGCCGCACACCAGCCTTCTTTGGGAGGTCTGGGACAGCCCACGGGCTGAACAGTAATCAACACAGAGCAGGCAAAAAAATATATATTACCCCTAAGCCTTGTGAATTTCCATGAAGGTTTACTGATTTTTCTTTTTTGTGTGCTTTATCTTTTTCTTTCCCTTTTTCCTCTTCCTTTTACCAACTTATTCCATTCTTTGCTTTTTGCTATCTGATTTATATTTCTTTTTTCAGTCACAAGCAAGAGGGAGTTGCCTTGAATATTCCCAAAACATGATTCTATCTGGGTTTACTAAACAGCTAAAGTATCTGCTAAGGACAAGCTCACTGCTAATGTTATGCCCCACACATTCCCCACAGGCCACCTCTCTTCCCCCCGCTGTCTAGTTTTCAGTGCATTATGTTCCAGGATCATTGCTTGGCCTTAGTAAATAGAACATTTCCTACCACAGACTGCGCCCTACACGGGGAAGGAGTATTTTCTTTCCTGCTAGAACGCAGCTTTTGTGTAGCAGTGGAGAAAAAACTGCAGTGATGAAAAAACTAGAGATTAACAAGTGCTCTCTTTCTTATTTTGCAGACCATGTATGTCCAGAAAGAATCTGGTGGAAGGTCTCAAAACCCCAGAGGGCAACAGGATCCCACTGTAGAAAGGCTGGATTTTAACTTCCATCAGTGCCCTTCTCCTCTCAAACGAAGCTGAGCACCTGGGCACTTCCTAGGTAATTAAAGTGGTGTGCCTTGTGATAGAGTGATTTGTACAGCCTGCTCATTACAGTTTGAAGGAATTTATCTTCCACTACTTCCCCTAAGAATCTCCAACACTGTCTTGTCACTGATACTTAAATGCATGCATGCATTCGGATTTTTTTCAGTAAATTCCAGCTCATTTTTCCATTGTTTTTTTCCATCTGAATATTCCTAATTGTATCTCAAAAGGAACAAGCAAATTAATTTTCTCCCTTTCTTGATGGTACAAATATTAAATCCCCCTAACACCTCTGCAGAGAAATCAGCTTAACAGGCGCCAACCTGCAGAGAGGCTGGTGGCCATCAGCTGTCCACACGGGTGGCCAGGCTGGCTCGCGGGATGGAGGACGAGGTACATGCTAGGGATGGGTGGGGAATGGCAAAAAGCAGCATTGCTCTTCTTACGGTCAGAACTCCTGGGCTTTCTGGTAGTTCTCTGTTTTTATCTCGGCCATGAAGCAATGCCTGTGTTCAGACCAGCACGTTACGCACATCAAAGGCTTGGGCTTCTCCCGCTCACCCGCACGTGCCGCACACCAGCCTTCTTTGGGAGGTCTGGGACAGCCCACGGGCTGAACAGTAATCAACACAGAGCAGGCAAAAAAATATATATTACCCCTAAGCCTTGTGAATTTCCATGAAGGTTTACTGATTTTTCTTTTTTGTGTGCTTTATCTTTTTCTTTCCCTTTTTCCTCTTCCTTTTACCAACTTATTCCATTCTTTGCTTTTTGCTATCTGATTTATATTTCTTTTTTCAGTCACAAGCAAGAGGGAGTTGCCTTGAATATTCCCAAAACATGATTCTATCTGGGTTTACTAAACAGCTAAAGTATCTGCTAAGGACAAGCTCACTGCTAATGTTATGCCCCACACATTCCCCACAGGCCACCTCTCTTCCCCCCGCTGTCTAGTTTTCAGTGCATTATGTTCCAGGATCATTGCTTGGCCTTAGTAAATAGAACATTTCCTACCACAGACTGCGCCCTACACGGGGAAGGAGTATTTTCTTTCCTGCTAGAACGCAGCTTTTGTGTAGCAGTGGAGAAAAAACTGCAGTGATGAAAAAACTAGAGATTAACAAGTGCTCTCTTTCTTATTTTGCAGACCATGTATGTCCAGAAAGAATCTGGTGGAAGGTCTCAAAACCCCAGAGGGCAACAGGATCCCACTGTAGAAAGGCTGGATTTTAACTTCCATCAGTGCCCTTCTCCTCTCAAACGAAGCTGAGCACCTGGGCACTTCCTAGGTAATTAAAGTGGTGTGCCTTGTGATAGAGTGATTTGTACAGCCTGCTCATTACAGTTTGAAGGAATTTATCTTCCACTACTTCCCCTAAGAATCTCCAACACTGTCTTGTCACTGATACTTAAATGCATGCATGCATTCGGATTTTTTTCAGTAAATTCCAGCTCATTTTTCCATTGTTTTTTTCCATCTGAATATTCCTAATTGTATCTCAAAAGGAACAAGCAAATTAATTTTCTCCCTTTCTTGATGGTACAAATACTTGCCTCAACCTGCACCACTACATCTCAGCTCAGAGCCCAGCAGAAGAACGTCCTCAGATAAACACAGGCAACTTACTTAAAAGTTCCACTAAAATCACTGTTTCTCCTTCCTACGGCAATAACAGTAAAGGCTAGCTTTGCTTCTCCCTCTCATTTCAGTGGCCTAGTACAGAAAACTTATTTCTAACAAAAACCTGACAAAAAGCAAGAGCTCGTGCTTTGAACTTCAAGTTTCTCCAAGAAGCCTGCTGTGCTGCCACTCTTTCGAGGTCAGCTCTTTGGCCCGATCTGCCCCCAGTTTTGCTGAACAGCTTAGGACTCTCAATCCCTCTGAAATGGGATCACACATTTGCCTCACACAAAATTGCAGTGAAGCATGATCTGGCTTGAACAGTTGGCAGAAAAGCTGCCTACTCTTCAGTTTATTGCTTTTCCTAGAAACAATCGATGCCACCTGCCAGGTGTCTCAGCAAAGTGAGGCATCCTACAGCTCTGCTTTCCTGGTTTTGTCTTTTTTCCAAAGGACTCATTAAGGGCTGCGGTGGGACAGCCAGGCAGATACAGCTCTTATCTACTTGGCTGATGAGATTATAATATCTGTCCTAGACCATCAGCTTTATATTTCAAACCCTGCATGTAAAACCTGTCTTTGGTCTCATTCCTGCATATCAAAGCCTGCGCTAGTAAAGATTACAACAATAATTACAAGCCTACAGTGACACCTGAGTAACTACAGGAAAAGTTGGTCTCGGAAGGAGAAGACATCTGTAGACTTTGATTAAGCTGCACAGCCCTACAGCAAGCTCAGGATTTGGGCCAGAGATGCAAGTCCCTGCTCACAGGGCACGAGGGCAGAGCTACGACAGCACCCTACTGCAGCTACCCGTTTGGGAAAGAAAGGTCTCTCTCCAGCCAGAAGCAGCAGCCTACTGAAAGACCCACATACAACCCTCCCAGTTCTAACATCAACATTCACCTATCTGGGATGGACCATTTTGGGGGCATATTAGCCCTAGGTGGAAAAATTTATGATGTGATTGATATTTACTCAATTATCTAGTTGTTTCTACCCCAAAAAGTGGGATCTCCAGTAATTTTGAGCATAACTACATCTACTGAATTTCCTCCTTCATATATCTGTTAAACACCTGTATCTTCCTAGAAAATATTCACCATGAATAGTGAAGGTTAATACCTATATGTTTCTTAAGTCACATTTTAAAGACTTTCTGCCATTTTTGTAACAAATACTCAATACTACCAGCAATGTAATTCTTACCTGGAGTCATCAATCAAATCCTTTGAATAAAGACAATCTGAATAAGCAAAGAAAACTGATTGAACATACATAAGAAAAATTGATAAGCAGGATCTCATCTTTAGGTAGTTTTAAAGCAGTAAAGTCCTACCACAGCAGTTATTCCGAGCTCATTGTGTCAAACAGTTTTGTAAGCTTGAAGGAGTTGTCTGACCCTTTGGAGAAGAGCTGCTGTCTTTGCCAGTACCAGAACACAGCAGTATACATTGGTCTTGATATCAAAGATGGAAAATATTCTGCCCTCAAATCATGCCAAGTAAATTACCCTCTTATCCTCATGATGATTTTTTGTACTAAACCCTAAAAGGAATTTCCAGGAAATTTTACAAAAGAAAATGTTAGAAATATGTTGGGGGGCAGGGTGGATATGAGCAAGGAAAATCCATTACAAAAATTCTTAACAAATAGTGCAGAACTCATCAATTTAGCTTTTGTTTTCTTAGAAAATTAGAACACTACAGTCTTTCTCTACATAGGAAAAAAGTTTGTGGATTATCGAAAGTACTAAAAAAACCTTTAAATCTTCTCCAATACTTTTACAACCATGCTATTTCTGCATTAATAAAAAGCTGTACCAAAAACTAGCAGGCATTAAACACAATTTTTTCCCTAAATTTTGATTTTTATAGTTACTACCCAGATTCTAATTTTAAATACTAATTTATTAAATGTCAAGAGGCTTTTTCTATACAAAATTTAAAACATAAGCCATTCTGCCTGTCTGTTAATGGTTAGATAAACTGCTAGAGCTGCTTAAATCTTGAGAGTAGATGACAAAGCTCCAGAAAAGAAAAGGAAAAAGACCTTCTAGCTAACATAATGGATTATGAAATCCCCGTACCACAAAAGTCTTGCACTATTTTCTTAATTAACTACATGACACCACATTGCACAGCCATCAGGAACAGGATTTTGCATTTTCTGCTGCTGAAAACCACTAATAATTTACTCCTGACTAACAGTATTAGGTTGCCATAGTAATGTCTGAGATCTCTATTCATAAAAACACATTTGGGCAGCTTTGAACATGAACAGTGCGTGCCTTGACAAAGGGTGTGTATACATTAAAGCTGAGGTTGCCCCATAAAACACAACAGTCTGCAACTGACTGAGTGATGGATGGGCTGTATAAATTTCAGGCAAGCAGAAGGTCACATCTCTGCTGATGGAAACTGGCAGAACTGCCCTGAAGTCAGTGGAGTGATGACCAGTGAAAACAAGCAGAAAATATAACCCCCTGTCCGCAAGGTCTCCTGGCTGAGGGAAAGCTTCCATTTTCTTTCTCACTGCACTTTCTGGAAAATAGTTGCTGGGTTTCATATTGACATTCTGATAGGATCTATTTTGCCTAAGGCAGCACCTGTTGTGTGTAGGTATACGTACAGCCCCTCAACGTGGAGTTAGAACGGCTCTAGTTTGTGTCCTTTGGCTATGAAAGTTTGAGTCACGTGAGTGCACAAATCCTTCCATTCCCTGGAGCACGTTCCCTGGAGCACAAAAGTAAGTCAGGGGGACTGGTGATAGATGCATGGGATACTTTGTGGTGCTGCCCATGATTTCATGAGGGTCTTGTAGCTTACCCACTTAAAGTAATTATTAACATGTAATTCACTACTGTATGAGTTTCACACGTAGTCAGCATTGCTTCTCTAATAGGGTCACTCCTCTCTGACGGATGCAGCAGCAGCACAGTATAATATCAGAAGGACTTTTATTTTGGGAGAGGTAGAGTGAATTTTATGGAGCAGAAGCCGTTGGTGTTGCAAGTGAGTGAAACTGGATACCTAAGGGAGAGGAGCTGGGTTTATCCCTGGACCAAGCCCAGCCTGGCTTGGCTGTGACCGAAACGTGCAACCACTAATGGCAGTTTTGTGATATATGTGAAGCTTTCAGTTCCCAGTGAGCAGTCCCACAAACCACGAAAACATTACTTGTGGTAGACACAGCAGGGAGAAGCCAAAGGATAAACTGCCTGTTGGGACTGGATTCACTCCCTGCAAGAGACAGGGTGACATTTTTCAAGCATACACAAATCGGATGCTTGAATATTTGGAGGCCTCTCTAGAAGACCCTCCTGAAATAGCACTGAGACCTTCCTACCCATGGACAAATTACAACTGAAAACTGTTCCTCTGGGTTGCTCCTTTAGCATCATTCATAAGCACTGAATTCACTCTGACCTCGAGCAGACAAGAAGCATGCTAACATGAAGTAGAGCCGTCGGCTAACTATGGTTCAGATTAAAAACTTGGGCTAGGAAAGAAAAAAAACCCAGAGGCACTGTATATGACTAAGCTCTGAAAGGCAAGTGAAGAGGAAAAAAAAGCTCAGCATGCATGTATTTGCTATGAGGTGTGAATAGGTAGCAGTGAGAAGGGAGGCACAAGTGAGAGAAAGTTAATTCATATTATGTGGCACTAGAATATGTCTATCCACATTAAAGTATTGTATTAAACACACTAAGCTCTTTCTCTACCTCAAACATCCACCTGCATGTCCTGATCTGAGTTTTACCAGCGTGTTACTCTAAATCCAGATACAGCAGCATTAAGCAAATAGGGAGGAGCAGAGGCTGATCTTTCTCCCCTTAAAAAAACGTTATTAGCTGGGTTTGATGATGGGAGCCACAACTTCCTTTCCTTTCCACTTTGGGGAGCACCCAAAGAAGATCACAGATGTAATTTTCAGAATATGTCATATTGTATATTCCAAAGCAGATCTGAGCATTATGAATTCTATTTTTTTAATATGGTGAGTCTTTGCTGTCTATCTGCTGGCAGAATTGAATTCCAGGTTTGTATTCTTCTAAGGCAGGAAAGCTGTTACTCCACAATTGCAACTTGGAAGTGGTATTGCCAGGGTACTCCTAAACAGAATTTCATTAGCCTATTTATAGTACTTCATTTTTAAAAAGGTCCACTTACCATCTGTGAGCACTTTTCTCACAGTCTCATTAGGGAAGCATCTACTTGGCTTGCTTTGGTATTCTCGGTTCACCTTTTTTTAGTGCTAATTACATCCTCCCATATAGCCTTGTTATATACTGCATGCAGTAAAATATAAACAGTTATATATTACATACAGTAATATCTAACTTAAAGCATTCGCTGTTAACAAAATGCCCTGTGAATAGAGAATTGGAATGTAGCTTTTCAGCCCCAATTTTTGCATGTAACATAAACATTTCTGAGCTCTACTTCCTTTTTTTTCTCCAAAAGAGCCACAAGCCATTGCACACTCCTTGTTTTCCTGAGTGTCCCGCTCCTTTTACACCCACAGCACAAGGGAACTATGCCAGAGGGAGCAAGGGAAAGTTTGCAACCGGGAAATGCCTGTCGCTCTGACACAGCTGCATTACATTTCTAAGACAAGTATGAGTAAAATTCATTTTGTGTGTAAAATCTAGCGGTTTTGTTAGCTACCAGGCTCAAACTTGCAGCATGTATGTGTACTGTTAGCTAGTAGTCAGAAACGAGCAGAATTAAAATCAATTCTTTAACCCCCTCTCCTGGCCTCATCCGGGCAGTCCCATTCAGAACCCAGCCAAAGAAAACGAAGCTGTTGAAACTCAGAGTGAATTCAAAGGAGACGTGGGGTTTTTTTAGGACGACAAAGCCGTTACAATTCCAGGGCCTGCCTGCAGTGGGAATGCCTTGCAGTGCAGGCAGAGGTACCGCGCTGGCTATCCGACCCTTGCAAGGTGTAGTCACCTACTTCACCTTTCCTTTGGGGTGAGCGTACCCACATGAGGAGTTAGTGCAGAGCAGCAGGTACACAGCCAATTAACAAAATAGCTTGCTTCACAGCAGGCAAGCCCATGCATTTCCCGACAGAGCGCTAGCGTGTTTGTGAGTAGCTGAGAAGGACTTCTAAAGAAAGACTTTCAGATCAACAGGTAATCCAGCAAAGCACAGGAATTCACATGCGACGTGTCACGTATTCTGTGGGAGTCTGGACTTGAGCAAAAAGACCTGCGTATTCCACTGACACTGCTTTCTTCCTGCCAGCCGTGTGGGCAATAGTCTCCCTGAAGGAAGGGTAAAGCAGGAATATTGTAACTGACAAAAAGTGATTGCCAGAACATGGGCAAATAGTCAGAGCAATCTGTACTGGCAAACCCAAATAAATTATGCATAACTGCCCAGGACAGCTGCAATTAAATGAGTACCATCTCCCTCACATTCATTAGTAATTAGGTTTTTTTCATTCTTGCAATGAGTAAAGATTTAAAAAGTAACAAATGGGCAGAATACCTACCTTTCACCTATTAAAAGAAGTATTTGGATACCACTGTCAAAAACCTACAATGCCTTACTCCCCCCATTTCCTTTGCAATAAAAACCTGACATCTGTATCATGAATTCATTCTAGCAACTATCAAGTCAGATTCTAGTGCAGGTGACAGCTATTCCCAATGGTCTGAAGCAAGGCTTATAGTGTAAGGTTTACATAGATATCAAGGCTTATAGTGTAAACAGAACAGAGAAGGTAGCCAGAACTGTTAAATCCTACTTCATTTTTTGTCAAGGGGTCCATTTGATCTCTTCAAAAAATAGAGTGAAAAATTTTCAGGTCTACGACATGCTACAATGTACGGGCAAACTTGCTGGACGCTGCACGTGAACACCGATATCCACAGGAATGTGGGTATTTGCACTCCCAGTCCCTGGGGATACAGGCTGACACAACAGGCTGCGCGCGGAGCCTGCCGGGGACCATCACGGAGCACAGCGCGAGCTCTTCGGGACAACTCTACTCAAAGGCACTGAACAAGCTGTAGGACACTCCCGCTCTGTGTGTGGATGAGTGAACAGGGGAAAAAAGAAAACATAACACAAGTGTTATAGGCAAATAATAACCGGATGGTGAAATACAACTTTTTGTTTTTCATTTTTGCACAGGAAAACTCATAATGCATGACCCTACTGACCAGAAGGATACATTTTAAACAAAACTTACAAACTCCAAGATCTTCCTATAGAACGTACACCTGTGCATTGATTTGAAACTCACTGAAACATATTTGAGTGGGGTCACTGCTACGGAATCCACAGATACAGATGGAGACCAATGTTGAACAGTAAGACAGTTTTCTCTCCCTGTTGGGGATTGTTATGCTTTGCTGAGTTGTGAGTGGATTTTTTTTTTAATGTGAAATCAGATTCAGTATTGTCCACAAAAGAGATCAGCTAACTCACCACATTTTCTTTTACAGTGGGTATTTTCTGTAATTTTCCTAGCTATGCACTGTAGGCCTCCATGGGATCTGATGTACCTTTCTGTCTGCCTTATTATTGCTTTCTGATTTTATTTCTGCTAATCCAACTTATCTTTGTGGGACCTCATGGCACTTGAAAAAAACAAACCTGAATCACTACAGCAAGTTATTCCTGACAGTTTGAAAACACTAACAGTGGAACAACTTGTCAGGCATGACTGTTAGCTACACTAAAGGATTTTAGAAAAGGACTAGATTTAAGGCTAAAAATGGAGTCTCTTCTGTTCCACATACATCATTAGAGTATTTCAAAAGGAATTAAGAGTGCCATTCTTGGACAGAGGGATGCTCATCTGAGAAGACACTAAAAGATAAAGACATGGCTTAGCCAACTCCCATACCACCTTCTCCAGAGACTCTGGACATAGGAGATGTTGAAAAAGAAATACAAGATAAGAATGTCTACTACACTCACTAACCATTATAAATTATCCCAAAGGCTGAAAATAAAGCACCTCCTAGAATATTTATATTCTAGCATACTTATATGCTAGAATATCTATATTGTCACATTTATACTGGGATGGGACTGTGAAGATTACTTCCACAGAGCCCAAATACTTCTTTTACACTAAACTCAGAACATGGTGAAACAGCAGAGGGATTCTGTCAATGAAATATCAGAGTGATTCTGTCAATAAATCTTTAGGAAATGTGTTTTGAAGCCTGTAATACCCAGACAGACAAATCAAATGATAGTTACTCCATCTCCACTTTAATGTAAATTTTGCAGTGCATCAAATGGGGCAATTTAAAACGATGCCATGTTTGTCAGTTATGTCCTAAGGACACCTGGCAACTTGGTGGCAGATCACTACTTGGACGTAAGAGTGACCACATGTTTGCACATGTTTCTTCTAGTATGTGTCTGTATGTAAAAATGTGCTCAGCAGATGTGTGAGCATCTTCTTTTAAACAAGGAAGACCCTTGACAATAATTGTTTATGGCCAATTTCAAGAAAACACACAGTTCTGTTCTTTTTTTACACTTTGTCATGTAAAAAATGCCCTAGTGGGGTGTTACCTTGCTTACCTAATTGCTCATTCAACTGATAGACTAACTTTTTTCTGCTATTCTGTCCTGCCAGGCAGAATCTGAAGTTACATCAAGAGCATAAGCCATGAGAAAGAATCTAGCTGTTGAAACATAACACATTCTGCCAGAAATTGTCAAAGAAACCATTGGCTTTAGATAGGTATTGACTTTCCTTTGAGTACTTCTTTGTAATAGTCCGCAAAACAAATAGTACTAGAAGATTTGTGAAATGCAATAAGCTGTTCACCAGCAAATAAGGATCCTTCCATTCTGGATGTACATTTGGCACTAGTATATTTCCCAGTCACTGGGAAATGTCCTGTCTATCCTTCAGGTATGTACTTTTGATGTCTAAAAGCACAGTTTTACAAATCAGCAACTGTTAATAAATACATTGGTTTCAGAACAGTGCTTAGAAACAGCAGTTCTGAGAAATGCAATCTACCTCTAAAAAGAGATAGTTGTTGTCAAGTTTTTGGATATTTTAAGCTTCAGGGGAAAATAAAAACTGAGACAATGTAAAAGGAAAACATAAGCATTCCCATACAATTCAACAAATCTAAATAATCCAGGTCATCAGAATGGGATTCCTTTGGTCTGAATTTAGCTAAGGACATTCTTACTTTAGTTTTCAAAAAACCCTCAACTGCTACTGATAGTAACATCTCATTGATAAACATTATCAAGGGAAAAAAAAAGAGTGTCTTGGCAAAAATAGTCAGGTATGACAAATACTAACCAACACATCGGGATTTTACTCTTTGCACTATGATTTTCCATCTACTGCCAGGTTACCTAAAAAAAATGGGGCTTACATAAGCAGACCATCCTTGTGGGTTTTATCAGTTTCCAACTGCCCATTAAGTCTTTACGCCTATTCATGGATTTCAAGCTAGACACAATCAGGGGATCAACATCTGAAAGACACTGATGCCTCCTTTACCGAGTGAGGGTGAAGACCAAAGGAGAGAGGCTGCAGCGGGAGTTCAAGCTTTATTCTGTTTGCAAGGGTGCCACCATGTGACACAAACGTGCTCCCAGAAAAGGGAGACAGGAATGTCCTCCTCAAGGCACTCCAGCAACTCGCTTGAAGAGACGGTGGCTGCTGTGGGGCCCTTCTGCCCTTAACTTTGAGCCCAGTACTATGTTTTCAAGAGGGTCCTCCAGGTTCCCTTCAGGAAGGGCTCTCAGGAACCCTCTTCAGCAGACCCCCAGGGAATGTATGCCTGCCAACGGGACTGGGGAGAAAGCAAGAATCACAGAATTGCCTAGGTTGGAAGGGACCTTTAAGATCATCTAGTCCAACCATAAAAAACAAAACAAAACAAAACAAACAAACAAAAAACCCCCACAAACCAAAAAAACCCCAACCAACACTAAGAAGGCAGGCAACAGCTAATCCTGGAAGCAGCAGGTGGTTTCCTTCTGAGGTGTGCTATAGGTTTTATAACACTTTTGGCCTACATAGCTGTGAAGGTTCCTCCGGTACTTTTTATATCAATAGGAGGAGTATCTCCCAGCAGTTTCCACCGTGGGGCACTGCCATCTGCCTGTTCTAAGTCCCCCTAAACTGCCGGGTGAGGGGTTCTGATCTGTTTTTCACTTCCTGTCCTAGATTGCTGTGATATAAATAGCAGCCAGGTGTTAATTAATTCCCCTCTGCGTGCGTGTGTGGGGATGCCATGTGTTTATATACATGTGTGCTTTTAAGGACACATATTTTCTCAGTTACTATAGGAAGAGCAGTTCTTGCACAGATGAGGACCCAGATGCTTAATTAATGAGAGAGCTTTCTGCCTCAAAGGCAGCGTGCTACAAGCACACACACTCAGTGTGCTGCCTCTGCTGTGCCGTGGGGCCAGGAGCCCTCTGCACATTTGGCATGAATTTATAACACCTATCTCCATGCTCTGCATGACTGTAGACTATGGTTTACCTCCAGCCGTGCTTTGTCTCATTCTGTGCTCCTCACGATGAGTAGCCCAAGTGCCGTTCAGTAGCCACGTATATACACAAACATCTCAACTGGCCACGGCAGCACCTCGGCTTGTGGCCACAGAAACGGCCGTACAGCCCCCATGCACATGGGCACCCAGAAGATGACAAGAGCCTGCCAGGAACCTGCCCAATGGGAAGCACTTACCTGAGGAGTATCAGTAACCAGCTGAGAGTAAACTTGTGTTAGCAATATAGTCAAACCAGGAGTGACCTTCTGGAGTGACCTTCCGATGATGCCCCTCTGCTGCACTCTGGTTTGCATGGCAGAGCTGTGCTGGAGCAGATGCACTCAATTACTTTTGGATTAAGCTACATCAGGAAATGCACTCTAGGAGCACACCTAAGGCTTTCCATGTACTAACCAGTGTTGTGTGGACTGAGCAGGACCAACTATTCCTGCTGTGCTGGACTATTATTCATGTATACATAGCCTGAAGCCAATCTCATGAAAAACCAGTAACGTGGATAGTACAGTATGGTGTGCCAGCAGCGTATGGCATCATGGCCACATCCAAGAACTGCCATATAAAGATACTACATGGAGACAGCTGCATACTGTGTATTTGTGGTATACAGAATTTCAGAACAGTTAAGGTTGGAAGGGACCTCTGGAGAGCCTCTAATCCACCCTCATATCCCCAGTCACATATGTGTTCGCATTTTTAAATTAAGGGACCCACAGTCCTACACAGCTGGTGATTAGTAAAAATCACAGATGTTGGCCACAATTTTCATACACTAGAAGAAATAACATTGACCTTTTTTTTCCCTTGGACTTAGAAACCTGTTGAGAAACAGGCTCTGCACGGGCCTGCCCTGGGACATAAAAGGTACCCATATCTGCCTCTGTGCTAGCCCAGGACTAGCGCTCTCCATACAAGCACTCTCCTGCACTCAAGCTAATTAGCCTGGCTGAGAGGAAGCCATTAGCCTGGATACAATGATGGGCTAATGCAATTGCACCACCTTCATGATTTACACTGGTCTCTGATCACATTGCTCCTCCAGGTTGGAAAGATGTACCAGGGGTCTCAGTCAGCCCCTCTGAGAGGCTGCTGCATCAGACACAATTGCCCAAAGCAGCAGGACCAGACAGTACCTGCCCAACAGCCTTTGTGAGCGATGCGCAGTGTGTCAGGAGCTCAGCCGGGCTCATGACTTGTTTACTGGTGATCTCCGTCATTGTCCCTGCAAGAGAGGAAATCTCCACGATCCAAGCTTAACTCACCTGCTGGGGTTAACACAGTAAATGACAGGAGGAAAGTGTCCATGGTTGGAAAGACAAATGCCAGGGGTTCCTGCCTCAGAGAAATGAAGCCCACCATCTGGAAACAACATGGTATGGCTTGAGGAGGCCACCAGTGCATCAGAGGTGCAGTCACTCTCAGATCTGAAGCACAAATTTGGCAGTGGGGTTAAGTGAGACTAACCTGATCCACACAGAAATGTGTGCTAGCAGGTGATATACTTATAGGTCCCCTGAGAGCTGTTTACCTGCCTTCCCTGGGGTATATGTACAGTGATAAACTAATGCATTAACACTTTTGGCATGTATCAGTTTGAATGCAGGTTTTACTGCTACCCTCTCTAAGCGTTCTAGTTCCAAACCGGTCATCTTCTCACTCACACAGATTTTACACTTGGATATACTTCACAACAACTCCGGGAAACGCTACAGGCTGGGGACAGAGTGGCTGGAGCTGCCCAGCAGAAAAGGACCTGGGGGTGTTGGTGGACAGCCGGCTGAACAGGAGCCAGCAGTGTGCCCAGGTGGCCAAGAAGGCCACCAGCATCCTGGCCTGTGTCAGGAACAGCGTGGCCAGCAGGAGCAGGGCAGTGATGGTGCCTCTGTCCTGGTCACTGGTGAGGCCTCACCTCGAGGGCTGTGGTCAGTTCTGGGCCCCCCACTACAGGAAGGACATTGAGGGGCTGGAGCGTGTCCAGAGGAGAGCCACCAAGCTGGGGAGGGGTCTGGAGAACAAGTCACACGAGGAGAGGCTGAGGGAACTGGGCATGTTGAGTTTGGAGAAGAGGAGACCTCCTTGCCCTCTACAGCTCCCTGAAAGGAGGGTGGAGAGAGGTGGGGGTTGGCCTCTTCTCCCAAGAGAACAATGCCAGGAGCAGAGGAAATGGTCTGAAGTTGGGGCAGGGGAGGTTTAGATGAGATCTTAGGAAGAATGACTTTGCTGAGAGGGTGGTCAGGCCCTGGAACGGCCTGCCCAGGGAGGTGGTGGAGTCACCATCCCTGGGGGGATTTAAGAAACGTGTAGACGTGGCACTTCAGGGCATGCTCTAGTGCCCGAGATCGTTGAGTTTTGACTGTCTATGGGTGGGTGTGGTGTAGATGCGTGGGGTTTTTTTTGTTTTGTTTTTTCGGTTTTGTTTGTGGTTGTTTTTTTCTTTGTGGTTGCACTTGATGATCTCAAAGGTCCCTTCCAAACATGAATATTCTGTGATATCACTGATTATTTTGGATATAGAATGATGGATTACATTTAAACTTGCCCCAAAATATCTACTTCAGAGGTGCTGTCCATTATGTTCTTACTGGGAATGCAGTTGATAAGGAGTTATCACAGAATATGAAAAAGCTCAATTCCTGGATGGAGCTCAAGGACTTTGACTTTGGTGATGGCAGTTGCATCCTGTCCACCCAACAAAGACTGGCAGGCAGCCCCTGTGCCTGTATATGGTTACCAGTGTTAAAAACCAACACTGCAAACCCGCTGTGGTGAAAATCAACACCACAAAACTCCCAAACAGATTTTGAGATTGACAGAGAAAAGGCTTAAATCTTCCTGGCAATTTTGGAAGCGACACCAGTGAACCAGCTGAAGACAGAATCAGATATGCCTTTGTACGCAGCCAAAGAAGAAACATTTTACTGCAAACTAAACAAAATAGTACCGAATCATAGAGACCTGGCAAAACCTCTTCTCAGCTGTCTTCACAGAGACCCTAGGTGAACTGTCAGTGTCTACTTACTAGTAAAGAGAATTATTATTATTATTATTAAAAAAGACAAAACAGAAGCCACAAAGGACTAGAAATAAAAGAATGACAACATAAATGGCTAAAAGTGTAGGAAATAGACCAGTATCTAAAGGTAAAAGAGAAAGCCAAAAGTTACTGTGGAAATACAGAACAGCGGCAGAATTAAAATGCACCAATACAAAATACAATACAAAAACAGCAGCAAAGCCTACTCAATGAAACTCTTGAAGTAAAGAGACAGTATATGAAATGAAGCAATGAAGCATACATATATATATGCACGCACACACAAACAGGTAATGCATATTATAGCTGTAGGTGATTCCCTTCTGAGGGGAACAGAGGGTCCAATATGCTGGCCAGACCCCACTCTGACGAAAGTCCGCTGCCTCCCAGGGGCCCGGGCTGAGGACATCATTAGGAAACTTCCTAGCCTGGTATGGCCCTCAGACTATGACCCATTACTGCTCTTCCATGTGGGTGGCAATGAAGCCACAAGGCATTGTCCAAAGGTGACCAAAGAGACTTCAGGGCCTGGGGATGGTTGGTAAGGGGATCTGGAGCACAGGTTATTTTTTCCTCTCTCCTTCCAGTTGCAGGCAGCAACACTGGAAGAAACATGGACCCAGTGACTGCTGTCACTGGCACAATTTGGGGTTTTTTGATAATGGGGTGGCCTGCACGACACCAGGCTTGCTTGGGTCAGATGGGATTCACGTTTCTGAAAGGGGGAAGTGGGTCTTTGCTAGCAGGGCTCATTGGCAGAGCTTTAAACTAGGCTTGAAGGGGCAGGGGGACAATATCAGGCTTGCCAGTGACAAGCTGTGGGATGACATGCCAAGGTTAGAGGGACGGGGTACCAGTGAGAGCCCTCAACCCCTTCTCTGAGACCTGCTGGCTACACTGGAGCACACCTGAAGTCTTACAGAGATGAGCCAGGGCCTCCTCAGGTGACAGGAGACAACTCCAGCAAGAACCAAGAGGGAAAGGCCAGTGAAATATCTCAAAGGAATTAAGGGCTGTTGCTGTAAGAAGGTGACACGGGCGACAGCCCAGCTGAAGTGTCTCTACAGCAATGCACACAGAATGGGCAACAAACAGGAGGAGCTGGATGCCACCAATGCTGCTAGAAAGCTGCAACCTAATTGCCATTACTGAAACTTGGTGGGACAAATTCCATGACTGGAGTGTGGTTATTGATGGCTACAGGCTGTTTAGATGGGACAGTCGAGGAACGAAGGGCAGAGGGGTTGCCCTCTACATCAAGAAATGGATAGGGTGTGAAGGGCTGTCTCTGAAGCATAGCCATGAGCTGGTTGGAAGCTTATGGGTAAGAATTAGAGACCAAGGCAACAAAGGGAACCTTGCGGGTGGTGTCTTCTGCTGTTCACCCAATCAAGGGGAGCCTGTTGACCAAGCCTTCTTAGTCCAGAGGCATTGTCCTCGCAGGCTCTTGTCCTGCTGAGGCACTTCAGCCACCCTGACATCTGCTGGAAAAGTAGCACAGTGAATGGAGGCAATCCAGGAGACTCCTGGAATGCACTGGACTCCTGGAATACCTTAAGCCAGGTAACAGACAGCCCTACCAGAGGGGATGTGGTCCTGGACCTGTTGGTCGCCAGCACAAGTGAGCTAATCGGTGATGTCAAGGTTGGAGGCAGCCTGGGCAGCAGTGATCAGGCACTGGTGGAGTTCACAGTCCTGAGGGATAGGGATCTGGCAAAGAGTAATGCCAGGACCCTGAATTTTAGGCAAGCAAACTTCCCGCTCTTCAAGGAGTTAGTCAGTAAGGGCCCCTGGGAAACTGCCCTCAAGGACAGTGGAGTGGAGCAGAGCTGGCAGATCTTTAGGGATGCTTTCCATAGAGTGCAAGAGCTCTCCATCCCCAGGTGCAAGAAATCAGGAAAGGAAGGCAAGACACGGGCATGGCTGAGTTGAGACCTGCTGGTCAAACTCAGGGGCAAGAAAGAAATGCCCAGGCAGTGGAAGCAGGGACAGGTATCCTGGGAAGAGCATAGGGAGGCTGCCCAGCTGGATGGGGTCAGGAAGGCCAAAGTGCAGCTGGAGCTGAACTCAGCAAGGGACACAAAGAATAATAAGAAGGGCTTCTACAGGTATGTCATCCAGAAAAGGAAGGTCAAAGAAAGCGTATACCCCCTGATGAACCCGACTGACAAACTGGTAACAACGGATGAGGAGAAGGCTGAGGTAGGCAACAACTCGTTTGCCTCAGTCTTCACTGGCAACCTCTCTCCTCACAGCCCTCCAGTGGATGGACCACAGGGCACTGGGGGAATGAGATCAGGTATGTGACCACTTGAAGAACCTGAACATACAGAAGTCTGTGGGACACAGTGAGATGCATCCCAGATCCCTGAAGGAATTGGCTGCTGTAGTAACCAAGCCACTCTCCATGATATTTGAAAAGTCATGGCAATCAGGTGAAGTCACCAGTGATTGGGAAAAGGGAAACATTGCACCCATTTTTTAAAAAAGGTAGAAAGGAGGACCCTGGGAACTACTGACGTTGTCAGCCTCACCTCTGTGCCTGGGAAGATCATGGAACAGATCCTCCTTGAAGCTATGCTAAGGCACACGGAGGACAGGGAGGTGATTTGAGACAGCCAGCAGGGCTTCACCAGGGGAAAGTCCTGTCTGGACAACCTAGTGGCCTTCTATGACAGAGTGACTCCATCAGTGGATGACAGCCAGCAGGGCTTCACCAGGGGAAAGTCCTGTCTGGACAACCTAGTGGCCTTCTATGACAGAGTGACTCCATCAGTGGATGAGGGAAGAGCTATGGATGTCATCTATCTGGACTTCTCTAAGGCCCTTGACAGAGTCCCCCACAACATCCTTCTCTCTGAACTGGAGAGATACATATTTGATGAGTGGACTGTTCAGTGGAGGAGGAAGTGGCTGGATGGTCACATCCAGAGAGTTGTGGTCAATGGCTCAATGTCCAGATGGACACCAGTGACAAGTGGTGTGCCTCGGGGGTCCAGTACTGGGACCAGTACAGTTTAATATCTTCATCCATGACAGAGACAGTGGGATCGAATGCATCTGCAAGTCTGTAGGCGACATCAAGCTGAGTGGTGTGGTTGATGCCTGAGGAATGGGATGGGACCCAGGCAAGCTTAAGAAGTGGGCCCGTGTGAACGTCACAAGGCTCAAAAAGGCCAAGTGCAGGGTCCTGCACCGAGGTTGGGGCAACTGCTGGCATCAAAACAGGCTGCGGGATGAAGGGATTGAGAGCTGTCCTGTGGAGAAGGACTTGGGAATATGGTGGATGAAAATCTGGACACTGAGCCAGCAATGTGTTCTCACAGCCCAGAAGGCAAACTGCATCAACAGGTCGAGGGAAGTAATTCTGCCCCTCTGCTCTCAAGAGACCCCAGCTGGAGTCCTGTATGCAGTTCTGGGGTGCCCAGTACACGGAAGACATGGACTTGTTGGGGCAACAAAAATGACTGGGGGATGGAAACCCTCTGCTGTGAGGACAGGCTGGGAGAGTTGGGGTTGCCCAGCCTGGAGAAGAGAAGGCTCCAGGGAGACCTTATTGCAGCTTTTCAGTATTTAAACGGGGTTTATAAGAAAGATGTGGACAGAGTTTTTAGCAGGGACTGCAGCAGTAGAACAAGGGGAAATGTTTTTAAACTAAAGGAGGGGAGATTCAGATTAGATAGAAGGAAGAGATGTTTTATGCTGACTGTGGTGAAATACGAACAGGTTGGCCAGAGAGGTGGTAGATGACTTTTAACAGGTCCCTTCCAACACAAAATATTCTATGTTTCTGATTCTATATAAATTTAAATACCTACAGGAATAGCCCAGAGTGTAACTGGTGTTGAGAAAACAGTAAAAAAGACTACAGAGCAGAAAACAGGCTGAACGATTACTGATTTTTTACTTGGTGTTTATGTTTTTAAAAAGTTGAGTAAAAGATCAGTCGTAGTCACACTAAAAAAGATATCTTTCGAGTTTGTCAGCAAAACTTAAAAAGAAGAAACAAAAAAGAGACAAATTTTGTTTTATTCAACTGAAAATGCTTCCTTAATACACAGTGTTTTCCTTTGCATTGGAGCCCCAACCATTTAATTTTAGTCTTCCTCTCTTCATTGACCTTTTCAATTGAAAAACAGGTTTGAAATGAAAATGTTTTGGCTAAAACTAAGCATTTATTTTGAAAAGTAAAAATTAAATGTTTTTAATTTTTAAATTCCCCTTCCACCTTGTTTTCTTTGAAACATTTATATGCATTCGATTTCTTAGACATATCAGTGAACCTGAAATACTGTGTTTTTGTGAATTTCATGCTGTTCTAAAGGTGCCTGTAATTAGGAGGAGTGTTCCTTAATTCCTTTATGTCTTAGTTCTTTTTTGTTCTTCCTTGTAAGGATCCCCAATTTGGAATTGCTTACACAGGATCAGATATGTTCTAGATGAAAGTTGGAATATATGATGATCTTTGAACCTCCTCTGTTATCTTTCCCAAGCACTGAGACATGTATTGTAGCTAATTAAAGCTTTTAGTACACTGAGAGGCTTTGAAATAAATATAGAAGCAGGATTAAATATATAAAAGCACACTTTTATAGGGTTGGTGTGGGCTCCGTATCCCCCCGCATACACAGCCCCAGTGCTCCCGCTGTCACATACACAGAGAAGGAACCCGCATGCCAAGCCCACACGACGCAGGTGAAACAGGACAGAGTTCTCGTGACAGCCTTTTTTAACGAGAAACTATGACTCTTTAAACACTGCTCACAAACTTACAGTTACTAGCGATCTCAGTTGGGAGAGCCTGGAGATCAAGGGGAAAGTCAAAGACAAAGAAAAAAATGAAATGCAGTAATTTGCGAGTATAGAAATACAGTACCGCTTTGTATGCTGATCCTTAGCGCACTCGTACATATACATCTGCACGTATGTTCTTGGAGGAGGGTGTGTGTATGTGCTTATCTCACGGAGAGCTACAGTAAGGCCAGACTTTTGAACACTTCAGCCATTTTTAAATTAAGCACTATTTCCCTTTAGTCTTTGTATATCTAATCCAATGTTATACATGCTTTTCCCAAAAAGTCCCTGTAGACTTCACAAGAAGTATTTTAATCCTTGTGCATCTTTATAAGGATATGAATATGTAGAAAAATGGAGATGATGTCTAGGTGACAACTTCTTTTTTAAAGTGTAGCTAAAGGCCAAACTGAAGGTTGAAACCATGAGAACTTTCGTGTCATCAAATGAGTTTAAGGAACATGAGTGCCATGGTATTATCTTCTGTAGAGCCTAATTCTATTTTATTGAAATTGATGAGAGATTTGCAATCGACAACAGTGAAATGAGGTCAGAGACTGAGCTGATATGTCTAATTAATAGGCTACATCCACTCCATCTGTTCCACAAAATGAGAAAGATCATAGGGAAAAACATCTCCATCCTGAGTCTGTGATGTTCAAATCTTGCATGAAAATAATAGTGAGAGCATTTAGAGGATTTCATCTTCTGAAGTATCCAAACATTTGTACCAGCACATTTCATCAAGTTTCCATTTAGAGGAATTTTCTGGGTAAATTATAGAGTGAAAACTCAGATGACAAGAAATCAGTGGGTGTGCTTGTTGTACATATTGTGGCAGATCCCAAAAACCCACTCTCCCATGTAGGTGCCTGAAATCTACCGTGAAATGCAAAGCATTTTTCTTTCTCACCCAGGTGTGTCCCCTTGTCTCTGGACAAGGTGTGTAATACGTGTAAGGGCAATCGCCCTTTCAGGCTTTGTCTTGACAATGCAGCAAATGCCTTTAGCACTCCTAATGCAAGATCCCAAACCACAAGAGCTGCACGAATAAAACACTAATCCTCTATAATAAATTAATTCTTAAGGTTCAAATTTGTTCAAAAAATGTTGACAGGTTAACTTGCATCCACAAGGCTTGACGTCAGGTATTTATTACTTGTGCCTCCTGTGTTAACTTTATGTTGAATTGCCTAATAATCATCTTTCTACAGCTAGCATAAAACCTGTCTGGGTTCCATACTAAATGCGCTGGCTAAATTTAGAGAAAGCGGGTCATATATGCTCCCTGATTTGGACAAAACTCGTATTGTTTGGTGATCAGGCAGTACAGGCAAACCATATGCATGACAATGGAACTGTTGCTTCAACGACAGTGAAACTTGGGATGAAGAGAGAAAGTATCTATAGAGGAACAATGCAGGAACAACCAAGTCTGGAGAAGAGGAGAGGACTCTAGCTGGGCTTTTGGGGTCGCTGGTTGGTTGGTTTTTTTCCTGTTGTGAGATATTGATAAAGTCAAATATCAAGACAGGGATCTGTATAGCTTGCATGCAGAATAATACCCGCTGCCCTGAACAGAGTGGGAGCTCTGCGTACGCGCCATTTCGTATTCCATAAACACCATTTATGTTAAGTGTACGTAAAATTGTCAAGCACTTACAACTATTTCACTAATTACATGACGACACTAAGCAATTACCCAGACTTCTGTATTTTCAAACCTAATAATGTCTCAGCACACTATTCCACTTCACTAGATGTATTTTGCAGCAGGGTGCATACACACACGCACACACAGACTTGCCTGTTAACTGTGCACCATATATCCATAAGGGTAGTATCTCTGTTCTCTTCATAAACAAGCCCCGGGACCGTTCTCTAGCACCAAGACCAAGGGAAATGGAAGAGCCCACATCAGTATTATTAAACTCTCACGTCCCAGTGCCCACTGGGGTGGCCCACCCTCCATCCCTCAGGATGCCTGTGATCTGGGAGAGGGCTGCCCGGCCAAAGCCGTGGTGGGGCTGCTCTGGGGGTGACCTGCACAGGGAGGGTTGAGCTCGGGGCTCAGGCACCTGCTCTGCCGGTTTAATTCACTGCTGTAGATGCAGCCATAGTGTCTCCTGGTGGCTATTCCCGAAGGAACAGACCCAACCCCAAACTTCACACCTGAAACCCCCACTCTTCAAAGGTATACAAAATACAAACACATCTCAAGATTTTCAGAGTATCTAAAACACAGCATGACTCAAACAGAGAAATAATATAAACACTAAAGGTTTAATACCTGAGTTATAAAGTCTCATGCCGATTTAACATCCAAACCTATCTCTAGGTTACCTAAATGTGGGGTTTTTTTTAAATAAAAGCCAAACAAAAAAAACCCCACCACAAACAACAAAAAACCCACAGTAGCAAGGTACTGCATTTTTTCTCTTTTGAAACACTAACTCCAGAGAGAAGGATGAGAGCCATAACAAAAGCATGTGAAGCAAGGTGTTCAGGACTTTGCTTAAAGGTCTGAAGGTAAACATGGGCATCAATTGGATCAGTCAATCTCATTTAACCTTGAGGTCCTCTCAGACCCTGTAAAAGCCAAGGAAGTGCTTAAATGCTTTTCTATGGGAAGTCTCCATAGGTTCAATGTACCACGTACTGAGCCCTATGCCAGACACCACAATCGGTGAATATAACCTGATGTCACTGCCTCTTTGAACCAAGCTCAGGGCTCACGAAAGGCGATGTGGGCGTAGATCAGAAGGCCACTTCTCCCAGCAGCACCCTGTCTGCAGTCATGGCCAGCAGAGGACATTTAAACAGAGAACATAAAAACCCTGAACACTATCAATGCTTGGTTCTAGCCCTTCCTCCTTAAAACAGCTATCTTCCATTTCAGCACCAGCTAAACACCAAAAATCCATCTTGGTAATAACATCTGTATCAAGGGATTTTGTGAAAGGGAGACTTAGCAGTCAAGATACAGACAGCATATTCAACAGTAAGCCAAAGCCCTGCTAGCTGGAACTAGACATGGACCTAAGGACACGGACCTGTTGGAATGGGTCCAGAGGAGGCCATGAAGATGCTCCAAGGGCTGAAGCACCTCTCCTGTGAAGACAGGCTGAGAGAGTTGGGGATGTTCAGCCTGGAGAAGAAAAGCTCTGGGGAGACCCTGTTATAAAACGGCCTTCCAGTACCTGAAGGGGGCTACAGGAGAGACAGGGAGGGACTCTTGATCAGGGAGTGCAGCAATGGGATGAGGGGTAACGGTTTAAACTGAAAGAGGGGAGAATTAGATGAGATCTCAGGAAGAAATTTTTCACTCTGAGGGTGATAAGACCCTGGCCCAGGTTGCCCAGAGAAGCTGTGGCTGCCCCATCCCCAGAGGGGTTCAAGGCCAGGCTGGATGGGGCTTTGAGCAACCTGGTCTGGTGGGAGGTGTCCCTGCCCAGGGCAGGGGGTGGCACTGGATGGTCTTTAAGGTCCCTTCCAACCTAAACCATTCTATTATTTTATGAACTACAGCAAAGTAGATCCAGAGGACACATGGGTCTGATTTTTCCATGTTGGGGGGCATTTCCTTTCTCATTTTCAACTGATTGAAGTTTCCTTATGTCCACCATCCTCTTGGAACAGAAAGTTTTGGGCAGCAAATTTCCATACATGGATAAGCTTAGCCAAATAAGACATTAGAAGAAAAAAATAATGTCTGGAAAGGCGCAGACACGGAAGTCTTTCCTAGCAAATCCTGGCTCTGAGGGACCACTAATTCTTAACAATGGAATGCAGATTTGCCTTCTTCTGTGTATATATTGGGGCCTTTCGTTGTTTGCCAAGTATCCTGTCACACCCCTGAGATCCCCACTTCTTATGTAAGCTTCCCTGTTAGAGGAGAAATAACATACCGCAAAAATGACCGTGGTTGGAGTAGTTCTATCATAACAAAATAAAGCCTTTATATACTTCTAATCTTGACTAGCAGATCTATCCGAACATCGCAAGAGCCACCAGACTTTAACCTGGAGTGCACACAGTTTGTTCCCACCTCAAGCGGGGCTTTCTCCATGTACCTGTGCGTGCCTGAGAGACACTGCTCTGCCTGCAACAACGGGCAGTTTCTGCTACCTTTTTCTGACTGTGCCGGTGCTGGTGGAAAGCCTTTCTTGAACAAGGTCTGGTCAGTATTCACTTTGCCTGATGATCCTTACGGTGCCTGAGTTTGCTGACCTTTAGGCCAGAGTGTAAAGCTTATCTCCATCCTCAGCTTTTCACCTGAGGGGAGGGAAAGATGACAATTCAGTTTTGGAAGAGGTTCTCGCCAGTAAAAAGGGACTGACAAGTGAAATGTGTCCCGCTCCTTCAGCTATCACCAAGCGCTAGTTGAATCATACCAAATAAACAGTTTCAGCTTGTCTTACTCTAGGTAAGTTTCCTAAAAAGTTTGAAAGCAAAGCCTAAACTTTTTGTTTCTTTTCTCACCCTGGTAATTTAGCTCTGTCCAGTAAGGAAAGCAAAACCACAGATCTATTGAAGCCTTCCTGCTTTCTGGCGCTCTGATCTTTTTCAGCCCACCTGTTCAACCAACATCTTTTAAAAGCACCTCTCTTTCTAACTACACATTGAAAACCTCCTTTCATCCAAAGTTGACAAATCCCTCTAAGACAACCACCTCTCACCATGTCTTCTCTTACTAAACCCCTGCACAACAGATTGCACATTCCCCCAACCGTCCAACCCTCTACAGCCCCCGACGTGGGAATGAAAACAGCGGGTGACCAGAGCACCCAGGGGGAAGCCAAGTCCAAGGATACAGACGGACAGAGAAGACAAAGCTGCAACCCTACAGACGTAGGCTGGTTCCTCCATCTCCAAGCTTCTTCCTCGTGGCTCCAATTATTTGTTGACAGTATCTAGTTAAGTGATTTCATTTTCAGAGGAAATGCTACAGGGCAGATTAAACTGCTAGGCTGCTACCAAAACAGGAGCTTACTAATTTGGAGCAGAAATTCCCTGAGACGGCAAGGCAGTAGCAAATGTAAGTTAGTTACCTCTGTCACAGTCCCGTGAAGAGCCAGAAGAGCCCCACAGATTTGCCCTTTATCAGACCTGGGGGACTGTCCTTTTTCTAGAGCAACCCAAACTAGTACTTTCTAACCTTCCACTCCTCCCAAGCCGACTGCTTGGGGGCCACTCCGCAGAGAGCCAGCTCCTTCCTTCCTGCAGGTAATGGGACACTTGCGTGCACACCCTCACAGACCCGTGTCAGGTTATTTAGATCAGCTCAGCAAGTCTTTCAGCCTGAGAGACACAAAAGCAATATAAACAGAGCTTCCTTTTGCACTCTGTCCTCACAGAGTCCTATCCAGAGCAGATCATGCTGATACAACCTGACAACATCCAGGGATAAAGGGGAGGCTCACACCAGATGCAGTCTAATACTAGCGAGTATTATAAGAGGGCAACCAGAGATCAAAGAAACGTTTTCTTTCCTTTCCTACCACCAGTTAAACCTAACAAGCCCCCAGCCCCATCACAGAGATGGAGCGGCTGATCCTCACAGTCCTGTCATGGGCAGGGAGAGACGGTTCCTTCCAAGAGACACTACCAGGGCTGAACCGTGTTTGCTTTTCTTTAAAGCCTCTTGTATAACCCTTCACCCTTCCCAGCATTTCTCTTGCTAGCATTGTAATGCATTTGGCAAAAAAACTGCAAAATTGCAAAACTCCTCAAGAAGTTGGATTTGTTTTGTTGTCTTTTTAAGGGGCAAGTGGGGGGGAGAGCTCCTCAATTCTTTTTGAACTATTGATTACTATTGTTATTATCTTTAGGAGGCAGCTCCCCTCTCCATCTCCGACTTAACCATTCACTCCGACTCTTCTTTCAGGCAGGTGATTTACGCTTGATCCGTCCTCCAGGGGTTAAATAAAGAAGTGATGGGAGGAAGAACAAAACCTTTCCAGCGGCTCATATTTTAAATTCTTTCTTCTCTTTCTCTCCCTCTCCTAAATAGGGCTCGTCTGCTTCTCGTTTCCTCTCGCTCCCTAATTATTCCATAAGGGAACGGCGAGGGGCAAGGACTGACAATGAAGCAGATGACAGGAAACTGTTACCCCAAGCACAATGCCGGACCCCCCCCATCCATCCCCCCTCCCGCT
>NW_015090799.1:3557650-3604448 GCF_001431845.1 Calidris pugnax | reverse complement strand
CAGGGATGTCCTGGTGCCCCCCCCCTCCTCCTCACCTCACCGCTCCCGGGGACCGCAGCGTGGCTCGTGCTGGAATTTTCCAGCCGCTGCCCCCAGCCCCCCGCCCGGCCTGCAGGCCGCAGCCAGGCCCCGTGCGCAGCGAGTCCCTTGGGAACCACGCTCCTGTGCGGGGCCGGGGGACGCTCACCTCCTGCCCAGCCCCCCGCGCACCTTTGCTTCGCTTTTCCCCGGGCGAGGCGCTGCCCGCCGAACTTGGGGCTGTCTTTCCATCCCAGTCTGATGTCCTTTTCCTCAGGGAACAAACCTTTCCGCAGCAGCCTGTTCCCTCAGCGCCGAGGCGGTGGCACACAGAGCCAGCAGGCGCGCGGGGGGCTCCCTGCCGGGGTGTGGGGCTGCGGGGCTGCGGGGGACGCGTGGCGGAGCCAAGGCTGAGGGACCCTGCTGCTCTCCCAACACCTTCCTGCAGCCCAGCCGACGCCAGCACCTGCCCTTAAAAATGGCAGGATGCATCTTCGTGTGCGGTCCCAGTTCTGATCACATACACGTTTCTTTTCTCTTGCCATGGACTTAGGTTTTCAAGGGCCTTTGGCTCCCGGGCGGTTCCGTTAGAGTCTCGGGGGGTACGCCTGACAAGAACCTGCACTTCAGGACGTCCGTTTCCTTACAGAGCTAAGCAGCTAAGCACCCTGGCTTCTGGAAATAATTTAATACACCCCGAGCCCCAAAAACATACAAAGGGACAAGTGTAAATTCACTGGAGTGAGTAAGCCATGCAGAGACTGCTCTCTTTTTGTTTTTTTCATAGCAATATCTCTCCAGAACGCACAGCTCTTTTCCTCGGAGGGAAAATGTGTTGCTATCCATGTTGTGCTATTTCACACCCTCTCTCCAACAGATGGCATAGATCCTCACCTGTTTAGAAAGAGATGTTTGAAATTGTTTTGCATCTTAAAAATAGATCCTAGCTATCAAAGAGATTAGTGATGCCAGCTCACAGGTTGTTTTTTTTCAAACATTCATCCCCTACTTTTCCTCGTTATTGGCATTACATGTTAACCCTTGTCTTGCTCTAAGTAGGGAACTGCCATGGGTCAGCCTGCCAGACAGGATGGACAAGCTGGTTTGTAATTTCTACGAATACTAGGCATGGTGCAGCTGCTCGGGTGGGTTGATATGACTGCCTCTCCCTACACTGGATACATACGCCATATAACGATGGAAATAAAACATTATGCTTGCATTTAGAGATTAGCCAGAATTGAATCTAGGATTCAAAGATCATTGAGGTCCAGAAGTAGAACCAAATGCTGCAGGTAATTCCTCTTTCCACAAAGAACTCTGCTCAAATCCGAATCGTGGGGTTTGAGAGAAGCCTGGCCATTTTTCTGCTGCTGTTTTCTTTGAAGAGCATCATGACTGCACAAAGAAGGGGGGTCGAATTCTGTGCATGCACAGCTGTAGCTGTGATTTTCCATTAATTCCTTCAAGTTTCTCTTCAAGACTATACTTCTGTGTGACGTACAGCCAGTGAACAGCTTTATTGATGCTGCCCAAGCCCAGAAACTTTCAGTTATTAGTTGCCAGGTCTGTGAGGGATTTGAAGCCAAGTGGGGACAGGATTCAGCACGGAGGAGGAGTTAGAAGATGAGTAAACGCTGGGCATAGCTGATCTTTAGTAAAAGGAGAACAGTCAGGGCTAAAGCTGGAACTAATGCAGACTTTTGCAGATCTGTGCGGACTGCCTAGTTCTCTACTGGACAAATCTTGGGAAAAAAAACAAAATTAGGGCCCCTTCTTCTCTCTCAGGTGTAGCAGTGGAGAACAATAATGCTACGGAGAGCAACGCAGTCACAATGTCAAAACTGAGAAAAACCAGCTCACAGACCTCTATGATTTCTGTTTTAGAAGATAATTTCTCTTACCATTAGAGTGTAGAGACTCTTATTTTATGTAATCATGGAAGAGCTCTTACCAGCCAAGCTAGGCTGCGATAAACAATTCTATCCCTTTCTCATTTCATTTTTTGCCTATAGTGTTAGGAAGAAACACATTGACTTTCTGTAAGTTTGCCCTTCTCCAAAACTGTCACCTAATTTCCTCTAACCCCTTCTGTCAGCGGGGGAGTACCACATGTTCACTGGCACGTGTTCCTCCCAGATGAGAAATGAAACACATCTTATTTTTCACATTAAATTCAGAATTTTTGTTGCTGCTGCTGTCACGCGGTTTGTCAGCCATGCATAATGTCCTGGCAGGAGGAGGCTGACAAAAAAGAGAAAGAGAAGCAATAGGCTTTGGTTGTAGCCCTTAAACTTTTTCATTCAAGCAACATCACCCGGTCCTATTGCCAGTGAAAATAAGAAAAGTGCACAAGCATAACACATTAACTCAGCCCAGGAAAGCAAAAAATAAATGACATGGCATGACATCCAATAATAATTGCCGTTTTAGCAGCAATTTTCAGATGCAAAAGTAGGTGGAAACTACTGAATGCTAAGAAAGTCTTAACAAGATTTCACAGCATCAGAGAATGCAGGGTCTGCATTCCTTCACAGCATCACAACTGCAGGATCTGAGTCCTTCTTGGTGAGAGCACTAAGTCATTTCATCAGATCCCCAGCCTTCACATCCAGCTATTGCTGTGAGCTGGTTTGGCCGCTGCAATGATCTGGAGGTCCTACAAATTCCAGGGTGCTATAGATGACTTATCCAGGAGTCATCACCAATGAGAGACGTTCCTCTCTTCCTCCTCCCCAGCTTTTTCTAGGGCTCATCTCTAGTCTGTAGCCACAACTGAATAGAGAATGATTTAGTGAAAGAGCAGTGATGAAGAACCATGCGAAGACCAAAGTCTCTCCTCCAGACAACATGCCCAATCTTATACTTTGATGTCAAACAGTCCAGTCAAGAAAAGCCTCTGCTAAGTGTGAGACCTGGACATTATTCCTTACCCTGAAGAGTTACAGAGGAGTTATTTCACTACAAAAGTATGTGAACTGATGGAAACCAGAATTTTCCTGAGGTTTTCCTAGACCTTTGAAATAAACCACATGGAGAAATGCTTTTGAAAGTATGTTTCAGGTTTTCATCTCATCAGAATAAAAGATGGGAGAGAATTCCCCTGTACATTTCATTGCAATGGTTCATGCACAACAATAGCAGCACTGGATATATTAAGAAAAATAAATCTTGTTTATGTAGTAATTGGATTTTATGCTAATTCTGCCTTTCAGTGTGCCTGAAGAGTCCCAAGTGAGAGTCACATGCAAACAGACAAGGGCAGTAGAGAGTCCCTAGAGTGTGACACAGATAAAGCAACAAGGAATCTAGATGATGTCAGACATGGGTATGTACGTTAAAAAAACAAACCATGGTTTATTTAAATGTGTAAAGTACTTGGAAGGGAACATGATTACATTGTACTATGACAATACAGACAGCTCATTCATCGTTATGAACTCAGACTACTCTTTCCAGCCTCCTAATCCACTCAGTCTCACAGATCTCTGGGAGAGGCTCGCTGTCGATTTCTCTAGGGGACTCCACACTACAGATTCATTTCAGTCACAATTTTCTGGCCTGTTTCTGTACGTCAGGTTCGGGAGCAGAGCATCGTCCTCCCACCAGGGGAGATAGGCTAAATATGGCAAAACTTCTCATGCACTAAGACCCTCTGTCATGGGTTAAATAAAAGCAGCCTCATGGAACATCTGATCCCAGGACAAATTACCAGGCTGTCTGCCTTAACCTTGTCCCAGAGGTGGCTCATCACTGGGATGAGAAGCCTGAAGCAGCAGAGACCGAGAGAGATATTATCATAGCTATAAAATGCCGTTTCCGGACACAGCTTTTTATTTCAGGTTCTTCTCAATCCAGTCTTTGAAGAGAAGAGCTTTGGTGTAGCCACTGTAGAGTTCCAGGCTGCAAGTTTTATCATAACCCCAGCTCACTAATCCCATCAGGTGCCACCTTAGCTCAGGAGATGCTTTTCCTGGCAGAGTGATGGCTGCGATCCCACCAGTCTCAGCAGGGCAGATATTAGAAAAGGCTGTGTGGTCTTGCTTGGCGCAGAACATGCTGTCAGTGATGCTGACTTGTATCCCGTTGTCCTCATACTGTTGCTCACACAAGAGTGAATCCACCATCCGAACAGCTCCCATGCGGATTGTGTCATTCTTGTATCTGGGATCTTTAGGGTCAGCCAATACCTTCCAGCCAGTAACCACTATTTTTAAATCCTCTGTATTTGAAGTCAAGTCTTGAGAGGATGACAAGCAAATGGGTTGAACACGACTGCTGATTCTGGCTTTGTCCAAGAGTTTTATGATAGCTATGTCAGAATCAAGTAATATAGGGTCATAATTGGGATGCACTATGATGGCAGAAATCTGGGGAGGAAACAGAGTAGAAGAATTTCAGAGTTAATAGCAATGGCTTGCCAGCAGCACTCTTTCCATACTACTGTATTATGTGTTAGCTTATTTTGCATACTTCTCTACCCTCCACTCCCAAACTGGTCTTTCACCACAGCGCTCACTCAAATGAGGAACATGCAAAGAGATCGAGCATCTTCTGACTTTTGTATGGCTTGGGTTTCAGGACAGTTTTTACCCCATGAAACACTGCAGTCAAGGACATTTTTCAGCAAAATGGGGAGTTAATGTGCAGTTCCAGTTTTCCCACTGTTTACTGAAAAGATTTTACCTGCCATGTCATCTTCAGCCTGTAGAATTTGAAGGGGGAGAGAGGGGCTTTGAATTAAAATGTTATTTTCTTATTGAAATTCATCTATCTTCCCAACAAAAAAAGAATACTAGCAATACATGACATCATGTAATGGGCCAAACCTTTAATGCTAGTTACCTTGATCAAACACTACAAGAACGCATTAGCTGAAGTAGCAGTACTATGTCTTTGATAAAACACACTATATAACAAAAATGCTCCATAGAGATAAGATAAAAACAAATCTGTGAAGTCAGAAGAAAAAACAAAGAGAGAAAAAGAAAAAAAAAGCAGCGCAGGCAAATGTTTTCAAATGAAGTTTAACAATAGAGAACTAATAAACTGGCAAAAAAATAGGAAGCGAGTTCCAGAATGCTGCAGAAGTATTGTAAAAATTAATATATTTCCTAAAAGGAAAAGTCTGAAAAAGCTGGAACTAGAGAAAGAAACTGAGGAAAAAAAAAAGGGGGGGGGGGCTTGGGCAGAGCCCAGCCACGTTCTGTGAGGAAACACACGCTGAAGAGACCACCAACCCCCCCTCTAACTGGGAGACTGAGCTACAAAATACAAACCAGAGCTTAAAAAAAAAAAGGGGGGGGGGGAGCAGAGAATCAAATTAAATATGATTTCTTAGATAAAATCCATTAATTAACTCGCATACTACCAGCCTCCTGAAAAAGAGGCACACAGCCAAAATTGCTGTATTTCTCCTCATTTTGGCTTCAGCCTTTCTATTTTTACTTGAAAAAAATAAAGCACTCTGGTCAGTCTGAGGTGCTATTTTTGAAGCTGCAGCCAGACAGAGTTGAGCTGGAGCCTCAACTTCTTTTGAGTTTAGAGCTGTACAGCCTTGGGGCTGAGATGTGAAATGCTCTCGTGATGTCAAATCAGGACCTAGAGCACAAGTGTTTCCCTCATAAATTATGCTAATCACTGTTGACAGTAGCTGGCATATATTCCACTTCTTTTCTGGCAATATGATATTATGGCCCACAGAACCTGAGCTATTTTCTTAGTGATCTGTGTTAGGGGGTGAACACATGACTTGGGCAGCGTCAGAGGAATTTAATGCACTACAGCCTGTGCCCTCCTAGTGCCATGACAGTTCTGTCAGTGGAGTCTCTAGAGATGTATTTCAAAAACACAGTGTACAAAACAAGATATTGCTCAAAGGATAACCTTTTTCTCCTCATACAAGACGGATGTGATCAGGACCTGTCTGCTCATCATTCTCCACTCCCAGCAGACTTACTCACCCGCAGGTTCTGGATGGTCTTTTCATCCCTGTCATCGTCTCTGTAGAATTTCCCCAGAACTACCTTGAGCTCCGCTGTCTTGAGCACGATGGTCTTGCCCAGGTCGGTGACGCAGTGAGCGGCCACCACCACGGTGCGCTCATTCACCAGGGCCCCGCTGCAGATGAGGATCCAGGCCCCTTTCCGGAGACTGTTCTCCTTCACCCCGTTGGCCGTCCGATAGATTGCCGCTTGCCAGGGCCACCTGGTAGAGGTCACTGTCTTATGAAGGGTGATGTTTTCTGCTTTTCCACAGACTGAGGAAATGTGAACCAAGAATGAGGTAATGCCTTTTCCCCACCCAAAAATCTGAATACCACTCTTGATTCCTGCTTATGAACATGCCAAAAGAAAACAAACTGCAATGGTTAGCATGAGGGACAGCTTTCTAATTAACCTCTGTCTCCAGCCTGCAAAATCATAGTATAGAAGTATTCTATATAGATTTTTTTTAAAAAAAAGAAACTTCCTATTTTTCTATTATTATCTGAATTCCTGGCTGAAGTAGGAATGTAGATTCAGCACTTGAGCCGGTGAATTTTCATGACAACCTTATCCAGCTGCACTATGATGAGACGGCTGCATAAAGAAATGAAAAGACCAGCCCTGATTATTGCTTGTAATAAAACACCATAAAGCCAGAGGTACCCTAAAACTCACCCTTGACCATCACAGAGTAATTTCACTGAATTTCACTGAATTTCACTGAATTTTTAGAGTTGGAAGGGACCATAGAGATCATCTAGTCCAACTCCCCTGCCAAAGCAGGATTGCCTAGAGCTTGTCAGAGCATGTTACTCAGGAGCATCCAGGCGGGTCTTGAAAATCTCCGAAGAAGGGGACTCCACACCCTCCCTGGGCAGCCTGTTCCAGGGCTCTGGCACCCTCACCGTGAAAAAGTTCTTCCTCATATTCAAGTGGAACCTCTTATGTTCCAACTTGTGCCCATTGCCCCTTGTCCTCTCACTGGCAACCACTGAAAAGAGTCTGGTTCCCTCCTCCCTCAGCCCGCCCTTGAGATACTCTTCCTCATATTCAAGTGGAACCTTTTATGTTCCAACTTGTGCCCATTGCCCCTTGTCCTCTCACTGGCAACCACTGAAAAGAGTCTGGTTCCCTCCTCCCTCAGCCCGCCCTTGAGATACTTGTAGGCATTGATAAGGTCTCCCCTCAGCCTTCTCTTCTCCAGACTAAAGAGTCCCAGCTCTTTCAGCCTCTCCTCATAAGGGAGATGCTCCAATCCTTGAATCATCTTTGTAGCCCTACGCTGGACTCTCTCCAGCAGTTCCCTGTCCCTCTTGAACTGGGGAGCCCAGAACTGGAGGCAGGATTCCAGTTGTGGCCTCACCAGTGCAGAGCAGAGGGGGAGAATGACCTCCCTTGACCTGCTGACCACACTCTGCCCTGTGCAGCCCAGGATTCCGTTGGCCTTCCTGGCCACAAGAGCACACTGCTTGCTCATTGTCATTTTGCTGTCCACCAGGACCCCAGATCCTTTTCTTCAGAGCTTGTCTCCAGCAGGTCCACCCCTAACCTGTATTGGTGCCTCACATTCTTCTTCCCCAGGTGCAGGATCCTACACTTTTCCTTGTTGAACCTCATGAGGTTCTTCCTTGCCCGGTTCTCCAGCCTGTCCAGATCTTGCTGTGAGGTCCTCTCCCAGAACTGACCCTAGCACATCAGTTCATGCCGATCAGAACAGACTTGTCTTGCAGCAAGAAGCTGGAAGCAAATGTGTCTAAATTAACAGCCATCCTGGGGAGAAGAAAACGCTCTGGCCTGTTCTAGGAATATAATACCCGGGGTCAGACCTGGGGTAAAATCTGTATTTGGAAAGGTTTACTTCAGTTGAAAGAGTTACATCATGTGGTCACATTTTTAGTCTTCCTTAGGCCATTATTTTTCCCTGGCATGTGTGTGTGCATGCCCGCAGGGAAAAGGACTCAACGAAATACTTTTCAATACATGAAAAGCAAAAACCACAAACAAGAACTCTAAAAATTTGCTTGATGTGAGGGTCTACTTTTCACAGTTCCCTGATCTCAGCAGTGGGTTGTACCAAATCCTGTGATGTTTCTACCCTTACTCTGTGCACTAGCTCTGGGTAAGGTCTACCTGGACTTACAGTCTGCGCTACGGACCCTGCCTTGGCAGGGTGTATTAAAGGAAGAGCCTCCTCGTAACGCAAACTCTCCATTCTATTGCTTAAACTTTGATGGTTTTGCCAGCTGTGTGCCACAGTATAGAGAGGAAAGATTTGCAGTAAATAATACAGGAAAACACAAAATGATAGTAGGAAAACATTTTCAAATCAGGAGAGAAACTCACTACCTCTTTTGCTCAATGAAAGAGTAGAAAAAAATTGATGGTAAATTACAGTGCTGAAAGCACTCTACACCATCAACTGTACAGGTTCTACTGGTGATAAAAAGAGCCATATATGCTCCGAGCTTTATTGCTGCTATCTCCCAGCTGGAAGCATGGGCAGCCTACACCGCTGGGACTCCCATACCATCTAAGGTGAATACCCATCCTGTTCCCACACCTACCCAAATATGTGTGGGGTTTTGTTTTTTTTTCTCTCGGAGACTCACTTGGAATACACACAGGGGCTCTCCCACTCCATTTTCCAGTCTTCAGACAAGTCCTCCTGCTGCTGCCCAGGCGGCGGTAGAAAGGGGAAATGCACTCATACTGGAGCTGGGTGTGCAGGTGCTGGTACCCGGGGGGCAGGTCTCCGAACGGAAGTGCTGGCTTCTTGGTTGGATAGATTTCAAGCTTTTGCTTGCTGAATGCAGACGAGTAAAGTTGATGCAAAGGTGTTTCCCTGTTTCAAGGCACAAAACCCACAAGGTAATAGGTAATAATATTATAAAAGTGATAATTACCATAGCTTTATCACCATTTTTAAAAGCATATAAAGATTGCTTGTGAAAAAATAAGGCCAAACTATTATTCCAACATAATTTAGCAATAGCATTTGCATCCCAGCTATTTTATTTATATATACATATATGTACAAATATACAAATACACACGTGTTTACAAATTTTCTGTTTGTGTCTCTTTTTTTTTCATTTTACAGTTTCTGGATTGCAACCAGTTGCCTCTGAATGTGGAACAGTTTTTGCCATTAACAAAAGGACTGAGATATCATGTTTTTAAATAAAGAAAGTACAGTGGAATTTGGCATTGCCATAATTAATTCTCACTAGAGAGGAGTTAGGCACATCTTTTGTCTAGTGAACATTTTAATAGGCAGTATTAGGAATCGATTCAAATTAAATCATGTTGATAAAGTTGCTTGATTTAGCAATTAACAGAGATAATTGCCTCACCACAGAGATTTTATAATTGTAATAATAGCTCAGCTTCCATTTAGAAATTGTACTGATTAGCTGAAATATGGCACATAATTAAAAAAATAAATATACGCGCCGGCCTAGCTATGGACCATAAGCTTGACTACAGTCATACTTAAATCTTCATTACCTAGGAAGCGTCCCTTGCTGTAACGCTTAAGAGCACGTATCTCCAAAAAAAATATTTACATCTGAAAAATTCAGCAGGACATTAATTTCCCTCGAGATTTCTGGTACTGCCTGCATCCACAAAAGCCACAAGAATGTTTTTTCATGTGGTAATTCCATTTTTGATCACAGAGCTACATGGCCACCTCTGTCATATAGAATCTGTGAGGCACTAACAGCACTCCAGCAAAGCCGTTATTAAGAAGAAGAGCAATGGCAAGTTTCGTGTATTTTGGCAGAAGGATGAGAGCTGCTGTGGTCATGTTTTGACTGCCAGGGCCCCGTTCCCTACTCACACGTGACCTTGCAACATTGCACAATCCACACTTTGCCTCACTATTAATCTAGGTAATGGAGATCCTACTTCAAGGGATAAAAACAGTCCACAAACATGAGATGCCATCATGATGCCATGGAGGTGGAGGCATGTACCTGCTGTCATACAGCTGGTGTTGGTCTCTGAAACATCTAGCCAAAAAAGACCTGTGTTCAAAAGTGAATTGAGAAATTTAAGCAAGAAAAATCCCTTGGTGGCTACTAAAGCCTCCTGATGCCTTCTCAGGGCCATCTCTACAATCATACATGACAGAGCTGGAGAGTGGGAGAGTATTTGGGAAGTACGTTCTTGCCTTGTTCCCAAAGTCTTCTCTAGGCATCTGCTTCTGGCCATTGCCAGAGACAGGATATGGCTTGAGCTGGGCCTTTATTCTGACCTGGTAGGGCTGTTCTTAAGACCAAAGATGAGGACAGTTCTTGCACTGCATCTAAAAATAAATGAATCATGTACTGAAAAAAAAATACCCCGAAATGAGAAATTACTACTTGGAAAAAAATGAACCTGAACATTTGCAGCATAACTAATTTAGATTGGGCTTATTTCAAGAGATGAGCAGAAGGGTAAGCCCAGACAGGGTCCGATCTGTCATTCCCTTCTCCCCTCCTACTCTCCTTCCTCCTCTCCCCCATGCCTGCCTCAAACCCAACTTTATATCAATGGCTTTCGATGGTGAAACTTAACGGGAGCAGATGACATCGCTACACCCCCTTCCCTCCTTGTGCTCTCTCCACTCACTTCTTCACTGAGATGGCACATGTTGATATTTTTAGACACATCATTAGCCCCAAATAAACTGTTCTCAGCCTGTTCCCATGGCCTGTCACAGGCTTGATTCCTGCACTGCCCAGGAGTTTGCACATCTCTCACTGCGCATCCCTCCCTGACTGCCCCCGGCCCCAGGAGACTCCCCTCCGGCAGCTCCCCGTGCCTGGTTGTGGTGGAGTGGTGGGAATGGCTGCTCTGGCAGGGTGAACACACAGGCTGGAAAGAAGAGGAGGGGAAAAGCAATCATATTTTTTCTTTAAACTGTAGTTGAGATATTGCGTTCTCACCTTGACTGAACCTGCATTGGAAGCACTTTCTGTCTCACCAGGTCAGAGATCTTTGGCTCTCTGCAGGCTAGAAAAAATATAATGTTGCACAGTACTTTTCTGCATTCACAGCTCAAGTGTTATGATTCATACATATTTCCACTCTTTCCTCTCACTAGCTATAGCGACTGGATTAAGAAAAGAGGCAGTAATTTACATGCATTAAAATATAGATAGGACTTAAAACCTAAAGCCTTGGAAAAACCCTTCCCCGCAGATCGCCAGATCTATCCCAGCTACAACAGGAGAAGCGGCTCAGTGTCTTCTGCACTGGCACTTTCAGCCATGGAGGAAGATTTGTCCATCAGTTTGTCTGAACACCAGATTTATACCACTGCAGCTGATGATTTGGAATCTGAACAAACTTTTGCAATAATTGATTTATATAAAAAATAATTTCCATCTGTGTAGGCACACACAGCTAATCCCAGTGACTTGGCATACAGAGAAAGGCTGCAGGATGTTACAGATTTCTAAGAATCTGTTTGCTCGTCCACCCATTGGAAGGAGCTGGAGACTCTGATTCAAAGGAACACCTCAGAGTTACCCACATATATACAAAATAGCAGAAGGAAGATTCAGGATTTCCAATTTTGCATATTCAGTTTATTTCCTTAAGACCAGGATAAAATATTCAGGTTTATCAGTTTGAATAACTCTGCCAGGATGTCCTTCCTGCTGTGCACAGTGGAAGAAAGGGAATCTTGCAGGATGGATTTTATCTGTATGCCTGAGTACTTGCCTTCTGTGGGATTTAACAATATCTAGCTCTTTGTGACAACTATATATGTTAACCTTTATGTCACTATCAAAGTTAACATCAATAAAGATGCTTTCCACAGATTGATTATGCACTTCATGGAGAGAATATTTCCATTTAAAATAACAAAATAAAGCAAATCCCACAGGGTGAGATTTATTTCCTTATAAGATCATTACTTCAGTTAAAAAAAAAAATCATTAAAATGTGTCAAACAATTGCTTTGGGAAAATGAATTTGGCAGTTCCCCAGCCCAAATTCATTCATCCATTCAGGGTTTCATACATGCTTAGAGTAGCTCCAGGTCAACAGCATAATTCCCTTTCTAGAAAAGTATTTAAAGATGTGCTTCAGTGTTTTTATGAATACAGATAGCTTAAGCATGTCTTCAAGTGGTTTTCTGAACCAAACCTTTCACACTCATGGCTGGTCCCATTGACTTAAAAGGATTGTGAGAGGAGAGCTGGGCCCCATGACAGCAACTCTGATGAGACAATTATTTCCTTCTATTTTAATTCCCTCCTGATCTTTTCTGATTTTTATCTTATGCAGGTTTGATCATACAATGACGGTAATAAGGGTTGTAGGGAACATTCCTTTCTATGTTTAAAGACAGCGTCTTCTCTGGCTGAGATTAGCAGCCAGGAGAGTGAGTAAACCACCCATCTCAGCACCAGGTGTCAGTCAGACACTTTGTTCTTTGCAAAAATGATTGTTTGGCAAGTGTAAATCATATAATTTACCAGTAAAATCACCAGTAAAACCACAGCAACTTTTGTGAGCTGGGGTAAAAAAGATGGTAAACTACCTTTTATGCAGATTGGCTGCTTCCCTGACCATTCTCCATCATCTTGGCAGGTCCTCTGTTCATTCCCACTGAGAACATATGAGTTGTTACAAAAGAAAGCAATGACTGTGCCAATTTTTGCATAGCGTCCATTCAAGAGCCCAGTGTCTTCTACTACTCTTCTGTAGCCATTGAGTGGGCCACCAGGATCTGAGCATTTTTTTTCATCCAGAACTAATGACGGGAAAAAAAATAGTAACCATTTTATCAAGTTCACGGCATTATTTTCACTCATCAGATTGCTTAGCATTTCATTCAGATGTTACTACATATTCTACACCTTATTAAAGATGCCTTTTCAAGACCCGTCTGGGATCTCTGTCTTTGAAAAGATCAAATATTAAGGAAGAAATTATAATATACAGATGTTTGTTTATGATAGACACTTTATTCTTCACTGAAAGCATAAGATTCTCAAACTGTTGAAAAGACTTTAAAACATAAGTTGACAATCCTGAAAACAAACCTTGACTTTACATGATGTTAATGTCCCATTATAATTAACAGGGCTAATTCAAAAGCATAAAAGGATGCACTTAAACTATTTGCAGGAAACAGGCCCTTGTCATTCTTTTCCCTTTTCTGTACTTCCAATACTTCACTGGACTTGGATAATAAAACTGGACTACTTAATTTCACTTCTATGTTTGGTTGCATTTTGGTTTCTTAGCACTGAGAGAGAGAGATCTCAATAATCCAGAGAAATAAGGGAATTGAAAGAGAGCATACATATATATATTTACTGATACTAAAAATTTAATATGGAAAGCTTACTCATGCGAGGTTCTGCCTATAAAACCGCTTTTACTTCCTCCTTCCCAATATTTCCCTCTTCTTTTTATTTATTGTTGTATTTTTTTCTCTCAATAAACCTAAAATTTTGGCCTAAATCTGGATGACAGTATTCCCTATGTGATGCTAATACATGCTTTTTTCCTATATATTTCACTCCTCTGCTCTTTCTGTTTAGCAGCTGAAAAGGTACTTCTGTTTATTTTCCCCTGTTTGGATTTTATCTCAGTTTTCTCGTCAGGCTGACAGTAACATGCAATTCTGTTGAATTGCTCTGTCTGATGTCTCATTGCATGATAACCAGTGAACATCTAGTTCAGACAGCGAAGGTTGGTGCTGCTCTGCTTATGGGGGCTGGGAAGACTGAGACCTATCGATTGACCAGAAATGACCTCCTCGTGTCATTGCTTCAGACTCGGCTGCCTGCTGAGCCTCACTTCACAAAAGCACCAACATATAACGACCTAAACATTTCTTCAAATCCCTGTAAGATCAGCACAGCACGAGTGCACAGGTATGGCCCTGTCCTGTTCCCACATCCTCACGGCAGCAGACAGAGGAATAAGTACTAATAGTCCATAAGTACTAGCTGACCGTAACGGGACGAGTTCAATGAGGAGCACGTGTTCTCACCATTGAGCATATAATACAACCTAAATATATATTTCAGTGCTTTCTTCAACAACACTGGATTTTAGCATATGCTGAAGGTTATATATGTCCTTAAGTACTTTTCCACATGAGCGATATTCAATGAACAAAGGGGATGGCTGAACTTCCTCTCAACCAGTAGAAAGGGAGAAGCAGAGCTCTGTGTCCTTTTAATTTGGCTTCATTTTTCTTCTCTGTACCTCACAGGCTCTCTCCCATGTGAACCACAAGTGACTGATAACTTGATAGCAGCTAAAGACCACAGGGAATCACCCCCAGTGTGCTGCCTGCTGCCCTGAGAGCTACCCTACAGGCATCGTCTGATGAGCCGAGTGCACGTTTCCAAGCTTGACCAAGTAAGTCAATGACTCTTACTTCATCCTATGCCCATCAGTGACTTTAACAGTACTCCTCTTCTTCCCTAAGCTCAGGGTTATGACTTTTTTGATGGGTAAAAATCAAGAGAAAACATCTGGGAAGAAGAGACCCAAATTACACCACCTAGCACTTCAGTAGCAGCCCAGTCTAGAGATAGATCTTTGAATAGATCCTTAGCCAGGGACATCATGCAGCAGGGACTTTAGCAAGGTCCTGATATTACATTTACTGTCACCGGAGACATTCTCTCTAGACAGAAGAATGCTTATTGCTTGCTTTTACAGATGAACTTATATACAGCCCCACACCTCCCCCAAATTACATTGTTTGCCACAATACACTTGTAAAAGCACTTTTCCAATTGTTATGAATTATTCTGGAACATGGAAATAAAATTGTGCAATACAAAACAAGTAAGGAAAAATTAAAAGTCTCTTTGGATGAGAAAAAAAGGGCTTGGAATTTCACAGCTGAATCAATGTAAATGGTAGGCATGCCAACTCGCACAGCCAGAACGAATGGAATTTTCTCTTTTATCAGTTTTTCTCTGGGATGGGAGAATCTCTCTTTTTCTAGGATGGGAATTCTGTTGAAATAAGAGTCTAGTCTTCATGGAGTAAGCCCCTAACCACCTCCGCAGAGTGCACCAGACTGCTGCAGAGAAGGTATCAGAGGTACAGGTACATAGTAACAGACATAGCTATTCATTGTTGCACAATGTCCCTCACTTGGTTTTGGTCCTAGACATTTTCAGTCTGTGTATAAGAAGGATGTATTTGAGGAAATTAGTTTTCAGTCATTTGATGTTTCAGTAAGACATTTATATAAGCAAGTCTTGCAGGTTTAGGGTCCAGCAGAATAAAATCAGAATCCCTACTGCTTCTTAAAGACAGGAAGACAAAAGCACATCATGTTAAGCCACAGATCTACCAGATTTCAAGTGAGATTTGGACATTTTAGTTTCATGTGAATACATCGGCCGAAACATTTGATAATAATCAAAACTTAAAGTGACCTTACCACATTCAGGATGATGTGTTGACCAAATTCCATCAAGCTGACAGTAGGCAACACGGCTGCCTTTTAAGCTGTAACCTGCGTTGCACTTGAAGTAAACCTGGGCCCCGTATTTAAAGTCATCTCCTTCCACAAAACCATGAGCGGGAGCACCTGGAGTCCTACACATCACCACTGACAGTTCAGATATTTCAAAAAAATCCACTTTATTACAAAAAACAGGACTGTGTTAGGACGATTCTTTATTTAGAACATTGAAAAACCGATTAAAATGGGCACAGGAATCAAAATTACAAGACAGGTATGTGCTGATCTTTAGAAAGTTGTTTAGACATCAATTTTACACACACTTCCATATACACCACTTTTTAAAACATATCTAGATCCATTCAGTTCAATGGGATTACTCAGAAGGGTGAAGGGACCGTGTGCATAAGTGTTTGTATCATTAGGGCTCATTTGCTCAAAATATTAGTACTTGAAGCACTTTCCATCTTAACAGGGGTTTTGAATGAACTACCATGCTTGGTCAAGAAAAACTTTAGATCCTTAAAAGCCTTATATTGAAATTCTTTCAAAATCTTCTTTCAATCTCTATATAGTTTTTCAGACAACCTCACTGAAATATTAAAGCATCATTATTTGTGTAGATCAAACATTATCATAACAACATTAAAAAGGAACCTTGATATTTACCAAACTGTGATAGTTACCCTTTCCACAGGGTTTGCTCTATTGGGAAAATACCTACAGTCAATGGTCTATTTACTTACTGCAAGTAGTAAATATCAGATTAAACACTGTAAGCTAGATTTCTCTGAGAGCATCAAACTAGATACATTAAATTAGAACAAAAGTCCATCCAGCACAGAAACTTGTGGTAAACAGCAGATTTGATGCAAAGAATATAAAACCAGAGCAAGCATATAGAATTCTCCCCTGGCACATTCTGGCAGCATTCAGCAGTCTGCGGCCCAAGGGCTACCTGAACTACAATGGTATTTTTGGTATAACATACCCTGGTGATTTATTTTTTTTAATTTGTCCAAGTATTTTCTAAACTCAACTACTTACTTGGTGTCTCCAAGATCCTGTGGAAATGAGTTCTACAGACTAAGTGTTGTGAAAAAATACACTGCCTTCTTTGTGTGTTTTCTAGCCTTCCACCTGATAATTTCATTTGATGCTCTACTCTCTCCGCTATGAGAAACAGAGAACATTCATGCCCTATTCACCCATTTGCCATATGTAGAAATTATACGTATGTATTTCTGTATATAGATATTACAACAATGTAGGAAACACAGGTTTCCATCTCTCTGTGTGTCTCGGGCTTTGCCATTGTGAAAAACTGCATAGGAAAGCACTCAGTGCCAGATTTAAATATGCGTATGGGTTTTTTACCTGGGAGCTGTGGTACTCCACTGAAGGTGGATAGATGAATGCTAAAGAGATGATCACTAATTTATGCTTTTAGAATTTGACTCTCTCTGTTTTGCCTTGTAGCTAGTTGCTTACTCACCTACAGTCAAATTTTGATCTTTACGCTTTTAACACTTTACACTTAAGCTTTCCTAAGGCCTCAGCCCTGTAGTCCTTACACAGAACACACATGAATATCTTTGTATGGATTGTGGACCATCCAATTATTCATGTAAGGAAGAAATTCGTGAGTAACAGTCCTAAACCAGCAGCATTTACAAGAACAAGGCTCCACAGAAATTCCCCTCATTTTACAGATTACTACAACCATCAAACAATGACAGCAGAATCATTTGTGCACTAGTAAACACACATCTTGGAGAGAAGAACTGTCTAACATTTAAGCATTAGAGAAGGGCCTAGACCCACTGCTGCAAATCAAAACACATCCAGTTAGGGAAGCTCAACATTTTCTCTTGGCTGCAAGTGTTCTGCATCAGTGTCATCTCTAGCGAAAGAATAATCATAAAAATTCAACAAAATTAATTCCTAGCCCTGACTAGGAATAAATCATTCACATTCTCATGTGAAATATAAGCACACGTATCTATGCATGAATATATAGGTGCATAGGTGTATACAAAAGCGCACACATAACTGAAAGGGAAATAACGGGAGCATAGATATTCTAGGTGTTTTAAATTCTCAGAACACTTGTCTTCCCAGTCATGATCTTTCTATTCCCAGTCAATCCCTCTATAACCTTTCTGTGAACAGCAATTTATTTCACTACATTTATATTTCTCTTTTTCAATGTAAAGTCATGCTCAGCTTGTCAAATGAGAGAAGATGATCAGAAACATCTGTGCACCACTCAGAGTTCTCCTTTTTATCATAAATACAGGTTTTCTGTTTCGCTTGTTGTCCCGTTCAGCTCTGCAGAACAAATGGTTTGGTGCTTTTGTGTTCTAGGTCCATCCTGGAAAAAATGTCACCAAGCTACACTTACTTTTTTTTCCACAAACTTTGTTTGTCTTTGTTCTTGTTCACTCTCCTAAGTGACTAAGTTAACTTAGTTTCCAGTCCTTTTGATTTGCTCTGGTTGCCAGACTTTACGTTCTCTGTGCCTGTGTGACCCAGCTGGAACAATTCTGGTTTTATTTATGATTGCAAATGCAGTGTTTCATGCACGGATTCATTTAGTACTGGAACTATGGTCTGGAGTAGAAGATATGGAGGCAGAAGGTCATGAGATCTAATCATAGCTATTAAACTGTGGCCATGGGTAAGTTGCTTCATCTGCTGTATCTAAGAAATGAGAGCACCCCTTTCCTCACAGGGATGTTATAAGCATTAGCTCATACCCACTTGTGTCACAGAGTCATCTGGGTCTCTCCGATGGCAAAACAGCTAAGTATTATTATTAGACGTGTCCCTTTGGCCACCCATGCCTTTGTATAATGGTTGTCTGTTCTCTTGTAACACAGGACCTGCCCTCATGGTCCATCCTATTCTTTAAACTTTGCCACTAGAGGCACAGCCACTCATTTTATTTTTTATTTTGGATCATTTTGTAAGTTCGTTCTTTCTCTCTACAAATTAATTGTGCCTTTGAATCTTGAGATGTTCCATGCATGTCAGTACCACAGCTGAACTCTCTGGTTTTAGCTATGTTATCTGGCCTGAAAGTTACATACAGCTACTCTGCTGCCTCTGCTGCTTTGGTTGGAGCTCTATAGCTTTTTTACCTCTTCAGCTTGACTTGCCTTTTATCCCTTTCACCTAATATGTTTCAGGCAGCTCTTCTGCACCTTTTCCCTTTACCTCAGGCAACGGAGCTTTGAACAGTTACTGTGAAGGGAATCCTAGCCCCCATGTGCTTCATCCAATTCTCTCTTATCTTTTTGTCGATAGCTTCCCATCAATAGTGTGAATTTGACTGGTTCTTGCATCTTTCAGGATATACAGTATATTCCACTGAATTTTAGGACAGCCTCCTTTGTTTAAGATGTTTTACTGAAGTCTTTCAACATTCTTTCCTGGTGTAAGACCACATCCAACTCTCCAACAGACGTTTCTCAGAAATCAGAAAGAAAGGGAAAGAACATTTGGTATACATCATTCATACCTAGCTCAGCCCTCATGCTCTGGATACACACAGTAGCCATAAAATCCAACCACCTGAGCGGACCCAATTCTCTTCAATTTCTAAGCTCTCTAACATATTTGGTATCTGCCATCTACTGAGTATTTCTGTATACCAGTCCTTCTTCTCTGCATGGTCCAGCTTTCACAGTCATGTAAGTTGGGTCCCCCTCACAGACCTCACCGGCCCACAGCCATCCCCATCCCACCTCCTCTGCACCCCCAGCTCTCTCTGTGCTTGGCCTGGCCTGATGGCTGCAGCAGAGATGGGGCTGTGAGCCCTTTGGACACCACTTCCTGGGGAAGCAGGTGGTGGGCTGGCCAGGAGCACTCCATGGGCTTGAACTGTTCCTAGGCCACCACTTGGACTGTTCTGCTCCACATGAAATAAATGATTCCTACTGCCCTGTGACCCTGGCTTCCAACCTTCAAGGTGTCTTAGACGTGTTGTTTGGGCTGTGTTTGGCTATAGCATTACTTGTCCATAGCGAAATGAGAGAGTAGGAAAATCTGTCTTGATAACCCACGGGAAGACTTTCTTAAAGAACTTCCTTAAAGAAGGAACTGGCATCCATAGATCTCATTCAACTTAAAAGGCATTATCAACATTTCCCTAGTGAATGCCCTCTGAATAGTGGTCACTGCCCAGGTTTTCACAAGATCAGTACCTTTTGTCTCAGTGCACTTTGCAGAGCAGACAGAGGAAGAAGCAAAAGACAAGGTAGAGACCTTCAGACAGAATTATCTATTAAATGTACCGTGAAGTCAGCAATACTCACCCCAAACTGTAAAGTTTGAGACAACTCTGCCAAAATGAAACTAAGAGTGTCAGGATTTCAGGTTGCAGGGCTCTGTCTCTGCACCTTTCTCTCCACAAACAGATGTCCAAAGCCACCAGAAAACGGATTAGGTGGCTTCAAAATTCTACTATGAGATGGTAATGGAAAGCCAAAAATGAAAGTCATTCATTCAAGGTCTGCCAGAAACAGTCTGAGCAACCCAGAGACTCCATGAAGGCCAGGCTGACCCCGTTCTTCATGCCATGGCATCATCACATCTCTAAAGATTCTGGTGAATTTATATTTAGAAAACAATAGGAAAACTGGAGAGATTTCAGGGAAAGGTGAAACCAATGTTAGGGAAATATAATCTTGAGAGTGACTAAGAGCTAAGAATGATGACCCTGGTCATACAAAAGCTAAAAACTACAATAATCTAAAAGCTAAACCCAAGGATAAGTAAAATGTTTAAAGCAAGACAAGGAGGTATATTCAGGCAAGATAAAATTAAGAAAAGGAGAATTGTTCCTCAAGATAAACTCTTAAAAGTCTCCTTGACTTGTTTGAAAGGTATAGTAGGATGTAAACGGAAATTATATGAGTGTTATCATTTGAAAATTGAAACTCCAGCTAAAAAAAAATAAATGGAAGAGGCTTTGAAGAGAATAGGATGGCACTAGCAAGCACATTATAAGCTCAGGTATTTTTTTTATTTTAATTTTTCCATGTTTTGCTACACAATGTTGTTCGTGGGAAGTTCTACAAATAATCTATACAGGCACATAAGTAAACCTTGTCACTTCAGAGTCTAAGGCGAGTTTTGGCCTGATACAGCTCTGTACAGTTCATGAGAAAATAAAGTAGGAAGGTGTAAGAAAAGGTGGCTACAGGCACCTCTGGCAGAAATGCTCAGTTGTGACAGCCCAATTGTTAGAATAAAAAAGGGTTTCAAGGCTCTATATAATAAACTCAGATATTCCTGATAAAACTTATTAGCCTTCTTGCTGCTTACTTTCGTGTCTTTGAAAAAAGAAAACAATATTTCTGTCCCATGGGAAACATTAAAATGGCTCCACATTTCACTGACAGCTTTCCACCATCTGAGAAAAACTAGACTAGAGGAACTTTAAGTTCCTGAATTTTTAAGTAAAATGTTCCATTATTAATAATAACAGTGCAAATTCCTCTCCCTTTTAAATTATATGTAAGAGACATTCCTCAGATCTGAATTATCTGCCACTTAGAAATAGTTTCCATGCTCATATTATCACCAGTGAGATAAATTAGATGATCTTTTGAGCTATACTTTTCAATGTCCTTCACATCCTGCCTGATGGAATTATAATTTGCTTTTGTCCCAGGGTCCCTTCATTAAATGAACACCATTTTTTTCTGCTGCCTTTTTCTCACCCACTTCCTCATTAAATAATATATAACCCCTCACACATATCATACATTATATCTAAATTCTGCATAACCTTTCAATAATATATTGCATGCCTGAAATAAATCCCATTACTCAATTCTGGTACTAATGAAAGGTTTACATTTCCTTTTTTGTCCCCCCTGAAACATTAGGTGCAAGAGCTTATCATTGTATGGAGTTTTGTTCTTCATTTTCTTACAGTGGTTTTTTAATCCTGCTACTGCTAAAGAAATTCATTTTGTTGCATAATCCCAAGTCAGAGCTTGGCTTTCAGGCTGACCCATGCTAACGCATATAGCACATTTTGACTATCTAGCAGTGGCTCTAGGGAACATTTTTCTACGTACTTGTAATATTGCTTTTGCATAAGTGGTGCTGGCATGCTCTGTGGAGGCCAAACACTGAAAATGGCCACAGAAACTGCACTTGGCAACAAGTAGGGGAGTAGAGCAGCTTCTGGAGTTATGAATCCTAGCACATGGCTTCTGCAGCAAAAAAGAGAGCTATGGACTTGCTTTGAGACCCCGGGTGCCACCATCCCAGCCAAACCAGTCTAACGACTGTCAGAGAAAGCCTGATAGAGACTGAAACTGAAGATATTTAAATAACTATCCTCAGAAAGAGGACATTTTTTCAGGAGAGAGCCTAAATTACATTCTTTTCTCCAGTGAATGCTCTCATGATCCAGCATGCTGCTACAAGTCACAGCAGCCCCTGAGCCAGAGAAATGCTGCACAGGGAACATCAGCATCAAGATTTTGGTTCCTGAGCTTTGGGGATTCCTGGCTCCATGGCAGTGGCTGGCATGTGCCATACAGAGTATGTGGAAGTGACTTTTTTTTTTCCTCTCTGATTAAGAAAATAATATTTTTTAAAAATTCCTGCAGAAAATATAAATTTTTTTGAAAATTTACTGCTATGAAGCCATTCTAACAGAAAACTCGCAGCTAGCTGTACCTCCGTGCAGTTCTTGTAGCTCACTGATATTTGCAGTTGCTGCCTGTGGCCAACTAAAGCCAATAGTGGTAAATCCCATTGGGTTTGACTTTCGGCCTGCAAGTCTCGGATTTCATGAAAATTCTTTTCCTTGGTTTAACTTTTGTTTTGAGGGCAAGACTGATTACCTGAGTATCATTATATAACAGTTCTTAAAGTTTATAATCTCTGTATTTCCAAAGTTTTTTATAAAATCAGTGTCTGCATTTTACTGCTGGGGAAGTTATAGGGCACATCAAGTGATTTACCTGAAGGCAAAGAGTGAACAAGTGGCCGAGCTAGGAACACTCCTGTCATCTCCTGATATTCTTACTACCTTTACATTTAAACTGACCCAGCTTTGTGCAGAAATCCGCATTAAATAATTAGGCCATTACGTAATCCACACCTTCTTCTCAGCAGCAGAGTGGTGTACAAAGGCGATGGAGCCGTTTGGGAGCAGGGAGCTCAGTGTGCCTGAGGAGTTACGGAGCTTAGCAATTACTGCTGGGTATTGCCATGCTGTTTGCAAAGCCCCGTGAGTAAAGAGCTTTTCTGAATTCAGGCTTATGGAATATGTTGTCTTCGCTCATAACGGAGTTTATTTCCTAATCTTGGCCCACGAGCCCTGTCAGTCCATGTAATCTCTGATACCATTTATTGCTACGCTTCTCCCTTCTCTCCACAGTGTGTGTCCACAAGGTGGGGACTCCCCGGGTTCTCACAGGGTTTGCTGACAGAAAAGAACTGATGTGGGGGAGGACTCAAATGGCTCTTCTAGACATCATCCTTCTGCAGCTTGGTATAGCAGCCCTGAGACAGTTAATGCCTAACACATAAGCCCACGGAGACTAACTTTAGCCAAAACCATAAGTACACCAGCTGTCGAAATGTTTTTGGAATGCCTGTGTCCTCAAAGGAGGGAGTGAGGTGAGGGATTTCTGAAGGCTGGGGCTCAGAGAGCTCAGGAGAACTGCTTTTTTAATTCATCTCATATGCAGTGAGCAGGGCTTTCAAGCAAGCATATGAGTTTGGCAATGGATTTGATGAAATAACCCACCAGCATCGGCAGGCATCAGGCCATCTCACCATCCTGAGGCTCTCCTCTGCACAGGGCTGCCAGACCTTCATCTGTCAGGTCACACACACCATGAGGCAGGAGCCCTGATTTATGCTTTAGGAGTCCCACCATCCTTGTCTGGCTCCTGTCTGCCTTCAAGGTTCTCTGCATCCTGGGATAATGGTCATGTCATAAGTCTACACAACATTGGATTCATAGTCTGCTACATGACATTGGATCATGCTGCACCTCGGATGTCCTTCTTGCTGTGACACTGCTGACACTCTCCCCAAGCCTGCAATCACTTTAGCACAGGCTTTGTTCCTACAAGTAGCTCAATTCATAGTGATGGTACTTACACTCAGAAAACAGCCTGGCATCTTCTGATGCTGGTCTCAAGATCAAATCTCAGCTCAAGTTCCCCTAAATAAATGGTATTAAGCACTGCGGGATCCACCATAAGGACATTAACCTTCTTGCCACCACCTCCTTGAACCTCCCACCTCTCCTACACTGGAGAGGGCTGCTGACTAGGAAGCCACACACTGACAAGCAGCCCAGCTGTTCTCCTCCAGACACTGGCAAGAGCTGGATGTGAGTGAGAGCAGGAGAGGCTTGATGGCATTAGCTTTGCTATGTGATGGTCATTCTTCTCCACAGCAGGAACTCCTCAGTGGGAGCTGAACCACTTAGGATGACAGGTGGTCTTCTGAAGGAGATGCTTTCCAGGGGTGGTGTGTGTTTACACAGCCCATGTCTGAGGGGGCTGGTGATGTCTAGCATGCTTGCTCATCTTCTTTGCTGCCCATCAGAATTTTTACTTTTTGGAGCTGGCAGTCTCTGCATTGTAGGTGAAAAAAGAGTGTGGTTTCAACTTTTACAACCAGAAATTAGACAGGGATGAACAAGCGTCCCAGTTTGAAGTAGAACAGAACCAACTTTCCGTTCAGTAATTTTACATTTTGGCCAGGCCTCATCTAACTCTCTGAAATTAACAGCATGTTGTGGAGAAAACTGCTCGTTCTCAGAGTGATCAGACCAACGTTTGTGCTCCATGCCAAGGAAGGGTGAGCAGAGAGGCTCCTGCTTACCCTTATTGCTCTGACAGCCAAGGTCAGCTCATCCCCTTGTTTGCCCCATTGCAGGGTGGGAAGCGGAGAAGCGCAGAGGGGTCCCAGCTGTGGGGAGGAGGGGACAGGAGAGGTGACCCCAAACTGACCAACAGGGTGTTCCATCCCATCTGCCCCACGCTCAGTAGAAAAGCTGAGGGATCAAAGGGTCAGCTCTTCCTTCAATGGCCGATGTCCGAGGAGGATCCTGTCTGTTCATCTGCCTTTGATCCCCATCCGTGTGTTCCTGACCCCAGAGCTGGAACCCAGTTCCCATCCGTCCATGAGTCCGGTCTGGGACGTCCCCACTGCCTGCTGGTGACGTCATCCTGGGAGCTTGATACGGTTTTGTATACACTGTATCTATTTCATTATTTCCTTTTTATTTTAATATTAATATTTCATTAAAGTAGTTTAGTGCCTTCTAAACTAATAAATCTCTTTATCTCTCCTCCTTTTCTCCTGGAATGAGAGAAGTCCTCACATCAATCTTGGAAATGTCAAAGAAAATCATAACAAGAGCAGCTGATCAGCCAACGCCAAGTACCAGCGATAGCAGATTTACAGTCCTGCTCTCTGGGCCTTTTCGCTTTTGCAGTGGTTCCACCAGCTAGGAATAATTACACAAAACTATGATGTAATCCCTACTGAAATTCAAATCTTTTCATTCCCTTCCAGCCAATTGGAACTCACCTCTGATGTTTTCCAGCTCCCTGCTTCTCTGAAGGAGACCGTATCCATGTGAAAATATGCTTGGATCACCCACTGTGATTTATTCATCCGGAGGCAATTTTGAGGTTGTTGCTTACAATTAGCCACTTGATCTTTATCATCATTGTTCTTAGCCCTTAGAAAGCTATGTCTCTGGATACAATCTTTCCGGCACTTGGATGGCCTATTTAATTATACAACTGGACCTGTTTGTGCATGGGATACTGCAGTGAGTGATACCCTAACGATCCTCAACATTAACTTTCTTAATCAGTGACAAGAATTAATATTTAGAATAAGTTCCCCAATGTGTCCCTTGGAAAACAGCACAATATCACACTGCAGAGGAGGGCACTGTCTGCTCAGGAGGAAGATTGCAGGGCAACAGATAAGCTGATATGCTCATTATACACCGAATTACAAATGAGAGTAAACCATCTTGAAAGTGTTTAATTTTGGAGATGTCAGCTTTCCAGATAAACACAGACAAGCCCAGGCAATGCTGAATGAGAAAGACACTCTAAAGAAATGCATATGACTTTGAAACAGTGTTTGTGAACATGCATTAACCATAACAGGAAAATACCATTTAATGATATAGATTCACCCCAGCATAGCTGACAAGAGTAATCTATTTAGCCTTTTGCAGGGATCTGAGCTGGATTTCAGATAGAAAGGAAGATCTGGCATGGCCTGTTTAAGAAAAAGAGATGGCAATTACCAGTGCTGAGATGAGAGTGTAGGGAAAAAGAAAATGAAGGGAGCTAAAATAGCAGGAGACTACTAAGGAAGTAGCAGGGCAATTTGGTTGGCTGTGAAATGCAGTTCCTGAGCTCTTGAAGAAAGCAAAGAGGAGTATGGGAACCATAAGAAAGAGCAAGTGGGATACTGCCTGGTGGTTTCTGTCATCATTTCTACCGCCTGGGGCCATTCTGCCGTGGCAGAGTTCTGTACTGGCTGCAAACAGCATGCGAGACAGCGAAATCGTGCCCGTGAGCGCAACAAAGGGAAGCGTGTAAGGTAGCTTGCCTCAGAGATGTTTGGGTGTAAAATCCTCAAGGAGGAACAAAGCATTTGAATGAACTTGGGGGTGCGAGGAATGAAACTGTCAGCGTTTAAGCATGCCGGTTACCCCAGCAAACTTTCAAAGTAGTTTTAAGGTTACCCCCACGCACCGCAAAGATGTGCAGCCTGTATGCTTGCACCCCAGAAGCTATGAACAGTGTATCAGTAGTCTTCAGAGAGGACAAAGAGTCATTAGAGGCAGACACTCCAAATCTATAACCTACTCTCTCATTTCTTCTACCTCCAAAGAACGCAAAAGGTACATCTTCTCCCCCTCCATCAGCAACTTACAACTTTATACCAACCCCTCTGTCACCTGTGACCTTTGCAAAAGAGCCTCCAGTGAGCCAGTGATGCAGACGGGTTTTTGGCCCATACACAGTTACTCTGTGCTGAAGAGGTGGTTCATGCCATACATTAGAGTAGAACTCTCAGGAATACCTAATCTCCTAAGTGATTCAGTGGAGAAATGACAGGGAAAAATAATCTTTGTCTCATCCAGTGTGGCAAGAATACCTAGAATGTAGCTTGGTCTAACCTGTCCTCCTGCAACTCTGCTTCATCCTTCCAGCAGGGAGAGTCCTGTGGATGGTTTTATCGCTGAGGCATGTTAACAGACTGAGGAAAAACTCAGCATTGCTTTGGGGTGGTGCAACTGGAGATTCAGTATGAAACCATTTAATGTGGTTTACAAATACACCTCTTTTCCTATGGCAGGCGTATCTTTGAATGAATTATATTAACAAAGGGACAATTTCTGATTTCTTTAGATGAAAGCAATGCCTGGGGCTGTGCTCTAAGCAAAAGACCACGGCTTTTTACCAGACATGTTTCACTTTCTGAAAAACTGGGTAGTTAAAAGACACTGAGAAAATAAGAAAGGGACAAGAGGAGCTGTCAATAAAGCAGATGTCCTGTCTCTTTCAGCCTTGCTGTCAGCTACACTTACTGGAGTTTCAAAACACAAAAATATGACATCAAACACTGCTAAATGATATAAGCAACTTCCCCCCAGAGACTGCATGACTTGCCCAGTCTGACAATTGTATTGACAGAGCTGAAGAACAGTACTAGGGACCAGTTTTCTACAGGCTGATTCACAAGCAGCAGTCATTTAGTGATTGCTTCAGATGTTTGTGGCAATTTCCATCCTCAGCCATCAACCTTGTTTTTCTCTTAGGTGTTTCTGGCTTCCTACAGGGCATCTTGGCTGTTTGTATAACGGGAGCCAAACAGCTTTACTTTATCACTCAGTGAATTAAGACAACCCAAAATTGACGTTAGGTTACCTTAAAGCACCAGACATAATACTACAGTGAAAACTGGGAGCAGAAATCTCTCCCTCCATCTTCAAGCCAAGTCCTTCAAATTCACACACTAGGCACTAAACAATACAGATCTTGCCTCGTGGATAACATCCTAGCAAGCATCTAGCCAGCATCCAATGTTCTTCTGATCAGCTCAGGAGAACAAAAGAGGCCATTATTCCACCAGAACAGAACTCAGAAGGTGACTTATTTAACACCTCTCTGAGGACTGCAGTACAATTATCTTACCTGGCTTTGCAGAGACATGTGGGTCAACGAAGCTTCCTGTATGGCTGCACTGGCCATGTCTTCACTGCAGGAATATCTCACCCCGTCTGAACTAACTGTACTTCTGAACAGCCTTGCCCATAATGAGCAGTTTAACCAAGTAATAGTGCTCAAGGCACAAGTAGCAATACTACATCACCTCTCAGGGGGAATCTCAGGAAAGTTCTGGAGAACAAGCCAACTCTGAGAGCATTCTGCCTGTGTTCACACTATAGGGTTGCTGTATGACAGGCTTAAGGGTGGTGTTGGCTTTAGCCTGTAATCAGCAATGGGTCTGCAAAACCTGAGAACTGACACATTCCAGTTAAAGTTTTTTGCTAGTATGTGGATCTCAAGGAAGGTGAACCATTGGATTGTGGTAGTGAATAAAGGCCCCTACCCTTTACTCCTTAGCAGCTCTAGGTATAGATGTACTTTGGCAGCAGCAGGACTTGGGTTCTTATTTCCCACTCTATATGTGCAAGCCTATAGGGAGGACAGTGGAAATGTGATGGAGAAAGAGTGGCATTAACCTCTTCTCTTTGACATCACCACCAAAAAAGCCACCTTGATACAACTGGGGAAGAACTCTATCCCTTTAAGAAAGCTGTAATAAGCAATTTTCAACTGAAAAAAATAAGCAAAACCAACCAACCAACCAAAAGAACCAATGGCAGGGCTAGAAGTAGGGAAATTAAGAGTCATATTTCTTTTTAGAACATTTTCCCTAACTGGAATAGGACTCATTTCCGGGGCAGAGCGGCAAGAAAGGGCTCAGGGGCATTTGGTTATACCTGAAGTTCTTCACTGTAATCATGCAACGCACACATGGTCTAACGCATGTGGGCTGCAAATGGTAAAATACATACCAGTGACTATAGACAGTGACTATGGCACTCCTTGAAACCTATTGCTGAGAATATTTCTGACAAAATTTAAAAAAGCTCCAAGCCTTCCCTTAGAAGACTCTGCATTACATGTCCCTGAGGAGGTAAGAAAACTACGTTTAATGTCCAGAACCTTTCCCCAGTGCCTCATTCTGGGGGATTAAGACTCTGTCTAGCCTACGCCAGGCCCTGACAACTGGGCTCGTGTCCCCCACAGCAGAGCAAGGCAGGGGGTGGGTGTTAATGCTTTCTACCTATCTTAAATATCAGTCAGTCAGTCTGTTAACGGTGAGGGCATCCCCGAGAACCAGCCCAAGTCACAGTTGTATGGGGCCAAGAAGGATGGAAGGGGATTATATCAGCAGTGGGGAAGGGCCTGAAGGCTACATTCAGAGGCCTGTTGGAACAGAAAGGCCAGCCATAGCAACATCAAAGGCTACAGCAAGGAGTTAGTTTATACAGTTTAGTCAGTTGGATTAGAGCCTTCATTGGGATGCAGAACAACCCCCTTCTTTTTGGCAGACAGCAGCAAGAAACACAATAAAAATGGAAATGAAATCTAGGCCCTGAATTCCCTATTCAGCACAAGTTCCTCTTATTTGCATAGGAACTCTAGTTCGCCTGGCTTTGTTTGAAATAAAGGTAACAGGAAATTTCAGGGCAGGATGAGGTCAAGGTCTCTTGCTTTAGGGCCAGAAGCCCTAGGAGGACTGTTGAGTGAGAACACCCCGTTCTAGGAGGAGGACAAGCAGAGGGGGAGAGCATTTGCCATGGGGTACCAGCAATACTGGCTCCCTACAGCTGCAGCTGTAGGAGGGAAACTCAACACTGAGACTTTGGAAAATCTTTTTCTTAGTTTGAGTTGAACAAGTAGTTGCTATGCTGTACAGACATTGACAGTCATACTTGAGTGGATGCTTTTTAGCATGCAGAGAACCAGGATAAGGCCACTAGTCAGCTTGTTACTTTTTCCCTAGCGTGCATCTTTTGAGGAAGTTGCTGCTGTGTTTCAAGGTATTGCGGGCTAAGAGAACGAGATGATCTGGTTTGAATATTTTTTCTTTTTAATGGCCTCTGATTGCAAGATTATTTGCATTAAAATCCACAGAGGTCAGACAGAAAAGGCTGAGTTTGACCTCAATCATGTCAGCATGGCGAAGGGGTCACTGGCAGGGTATGCAGGTATACTGCAAATTCAGTTTAAGATCAGAAAGAAGCCCAAGTATTTAAAATTTGTTGCTGGTCTCCAGGACTTGTCTTTACTGTCTTTTAGGGCAAACAAAAGAAGGAAAGATCTCACTATTAGTTAGCATTTGTTTTGCAATTTCGTACGAGTGTTTTTGCTTTTTTTTTAAACAGTCTCTGGAGTGAAATCTCGTCTTTTATCAAATATTTAGATAAAATATTTCTTGTCCTAAAGCAGGACTAGCTGAAATTTTAACAGCTGTTAGAAAGATACATGACTGCATTTCACTTCATGCTGTTGAAGTCTTTAAATCACTATATGAGTCCCTCAAATTGTAAATAAAAAGACAATTTCCTGGCTGCCACAGTAGAAGAGAAAAGTGACAGCTAGTTATGAGCAATCCGTGCCTTTAATTATTTTATTAATATTGCAAATTGCAACTGACAGTAACTAAGGTTGACCATTATCCCAGGAAAGCAGCTTGACCAATATTTATGATCCTATTAAATAGATGGAATTTAGTTCCTTATGATTTATCTCATTAAGGTGATTTCCATAATTCTAACGGTGATTCCCACATCTTTAAAACTAAACTTGGTAACAGACAAAAAGACACAGCTTCATTGGGATGGTGAGGGACTTAGAAAGATTCTGATATGAAATGTCCATGCTGAATTTGTTTAATTTGCTCTTAACTTATTCCTCAATGGCATAACCCCACAGTCTCTCTTCCTCTGAAGTATGTCCCTTGGATTTCTTTAAAACACTTGTATCTCTCTGGGTACCTTCTGTTGCACCACCTCAAACCTTCTACATGCACTTAAGAGTCTCTAATTTTCTTCTCTCTTACACCTATTTTTCAGCAACATAAATCCAGTGACTTTAATGGGATTACATCTGACATGCTCCAAGAAAACCAGACTGAAAGAATCAGCCTCATAGTGTCCAAAGTCTCATTCAATACTCCAAAAGTGACAATTTGCTAATTATTTTCTGTAGAAGTAAATTTATTTCCCTTTTCTCAGGGGGCACAAGACAACACTGTTGCTGCAAGACCTTACAGACACAAAGATTCTAAGCATGACACAATCTCCCTTTAACATTTAAATTGCAATGCTGTTCAGGAAACTACATGACTAATTTTTTAAGAATTAGAACCGCAGACATTTTTTCCAGTTCTTCCTTTTCTATTAAAAAAGTAATCAACCATTCTGGCTTTTCCCCCCTATACACTGGAAAATACTTAGGATATGTTTTGGCAAAACTGAAGGAAATATCTTAAGAAAAAACTTCTTTAAAGCCAGAGAGAACAGATATTTTCCATGATGTTTTCCACTGGGGAGGTGGCTATTCACATACAAGAAAAAAAATGTCAACCTTTATCTATGTTATGGAAGGCAACAATATAGGTGCTGGAAAAAATATTTCCTAGCATAAGCAAAAGGCAAGCGTACAGCCACAAACATCACTAAGCAACAGTATTTTATCCACCTAAACTGTTCTTTCACAAATCAAACTACAGGGTTCCTGTCAAGTTTAAAACCTTACTGTATGTATTTTTAAGTGTTTCTACCCTTTATTCTGTTACTACCTATACCCTTTACTGTTTACAATAAGAGAAAAGTCTCATCCCATTGTTTTTTTGACTACCTCCTGTGTTGTTCACTCTGTGTGTTGCATGGGTGAAGTTTCTACACTGGAATTACAAAAGAAAACTAGTAAAAGAATGTGAGCCTAATTTCTTGCGTTGACTGTAGTGTAGAACCTGCCAAAACAAGGGTTGAGGTTTGCTGGAAATTTAATTAATTTGAAATTTAGGTTGGTTCTGAACCAGCCATGAATCTTTTCTTCTTTTTCAACTCTTGCCTAAACACAGGAATGGAAAGTAAGCACACTGAACAATTGCAAAGAGCTCAGGAGTTTCCAGTCCCTAAATGACCTGCTAAACAACTACTCACAGCAAAGAACCTGTTAGCAGAAGAGTCAGCCACATTAGCCCCGAGGTCAGGAACCCTCAATTTTCAACAACAACTTCCCCACAGAAAACATACCAGGAATCTGTGCCATCTGGCAGAATGTGGCATGCTCTTCAGAACCAAAAATTTTCAGGCTTATAGAAAATGTAAAACTCTCTCCTCTGGTCTGATGGGAGAAGAGTCAAGTTTTATGAGCTAGTTCTGCATCTGTAGAAACTGAAAGGTCTTTTATCTCAAACTGATCCATGCAAGGAGGTACCATGTCACTATAATATAACTCCTCTGATGAAGTAAAAGCAATTCAGGAGACAAAGCCACTCCTGACAATGGCACGTGTGGGGAAAAGTTTTTGAGGAAGTGAGGTTTGGTGTATACTGGCTGCTCTGACATAGACCTGAAAATTCTGGAAGTAGGCGAGGTATTTTGTGCCTTACAGCAAGAGTAATGCCACAGCAGGGCACAGTCAGCAATGTTTTCTCTCTTGTGCCAATTATGATCCCAAGTGGAGTTCATCAGTATTGCTGAAATCTTCCAGGGTCAGCTGGAGCTCTAGCTCAGTGACTTTAAATATTGCACAATACTCCTTTCAGCTAGTAGCAATGATTCAGCCTTTATCATAGCATATATTGCACAAGTCTTACTCCTTGCTCTTTTGAGCCCTGTTAGATGAAGACATTTCCTCAAGCATGAAGAATCACTAGAACAGACAATTGATTTGAACTCACTTGAACCCAGTTATTTTACAATTCATTTGGTAGGACAAAAGCAGGTGTATGACTATACATACAGTGAGGACCACCAACACAGATATGGACAGAATCTACCCTTTTGCATTTGTTTCGATCCCAAGTCTCTGCCATTCATGGTGCCAGAACTCTACCTTTCAGGTGCCTGTGAGGGAAGACAAACTTCCTAGGACTGACTCTGGCTACAGCATCAAGCACGGGGCTCAGCTGGAGTATGTGCTTCTAGAAGAGAACAGCTGATCCACACAATGAAAAACTGCAAGCAGGAATGTTTCTGTCTGATAAGGCTAGTCCGTTACAAGACTTCTTGTGTGTTGTTTCTCAGCTCCAATTCTGTTTTACCTTTTTACACATAGATATAAAGCTCCAGAACTATTCCGTGGAAATCTTCATAAACTGCAAGCAACACGTCTTAAAAAATGCCACAAGAAGCTCAGTACATTCTCTGGCACTGTGACTGACCTAACCTACATATCAATGACACTCCTAACAGTAAACAACCCTGGAGGCTGATCATTAGAGACAGGGCTTGTACTCACAGTTTTCACAGCGATTCCCTGTATAGCCAGCCAGACAGGCACATTTGTAGGTACCGCTTTTGTCTAGAATGCATGTTCCATCATGAAGACATGGAGATGAAGAACAAGCTATAAAAGAAAAGCAAGAACATTCATGGTGTCTCATAGGATTCTTTTCCTCTTGATAGTTGTGTCTTGGGGTAAATTACATATTCTGGTTAAAAGTTAGGAAGACACAGGAAAGAGCCTAATGCATGTCAAAAAGCCTTCTGCTCTTCTTTTTTACTGGAGAGGGGATCTTAAAGGAATGGGCAGTTCTTTTCCCACCATTCATCACTTACTCATACCATTTTCCTTTAACGGTAGTCAAGTGGTAAGAAAGCTTTGTGGAAGAAAAGTAATTTACAGCAAGCTCCAACACTGTTTAGAGCTTAGCCTAAATTAAAGAAATTCAGTATCAACCTACATTTCTCCTGCCATTCATCCCAGAGTTTAGGGATAACTTTTGGGTTCCATGGTTCTGGCGATTTTTTTGGGTGTCAGATCTTGTCACCCCAGACTTTGGTAGTTGCTTTGCCGCCAAGGAGTGCTTATTTGGTGCTGGGTCAGGAAGTTCAGGAAGCAGGTCAAGATGACCCTAAGACTCATGAAGAAGCTCTTGCACACCATAAATCTAACAGTGATGCACATCAAACTGTACGTATCAGCATAAATTAATATCAGAATTTGTAATTGCATCATTTAATACCAGCAAATTCCACTGTGCAATAACACACACATTTTTTTTTGTTCCTGTTCTAAGGGAAGATGAGTAAGTAGAACATAATTTGCTCTCAAAAATACAAAGAAATAATTTCAACTTAGATTATTTTCCAAACTGAGTGTGTAAGCAGACGGAAAGTAGAGCCAAAATCTCAAGATTCAGATCCAGTTTAAGATTCAAGTAACTCCAACACTTGAGGAGTTTAGGATCTGATGCCCCGCTTCAAGTCCTTCTTAACAACAAAAGACTGCAGCAAAGTTCAGGTCTGGATCCATACCAGGAGTTCAGTTTCAGCTCACATTGACTACAAAACATATTCCTTACCATCTTAAAGAATTATCCAAGCGTGCTTGATAACTTAAAGATTAAACTTTGAAATAATAATTGCTAGAAAGGTCTGCATTCTAATTCATTTACAGATCATCTTTGTACTTCCATGCTAAGGACACAGATTACGTCAGTTATAATAAAAATACGAATCTGTACCAGCCATTGAGTGTTGCAACCATGAGCAACCGACCCTGGGGGACCAAAGGTGGGGTTGTGTAGTATTACATTTAGAGCATTCACTTTGCTCCCATCCAGAATGACAGATATCAGAATCAGCAGTTTTCCTTGCAAAGACTTCACTTGAGGCATAATCTTTGAGTCTCTTATATCCAGATGGCAAGAGACAGGAAATACATAGATGCCACATATGGATTTCTCTGGAGGTTTCATGCAGTGATGTGACAGCAATTCATACATGGCTGGGCAATGAATATCTTCTAAGTATTATTGAAGACTAAGATCTGACTAAGGACAGTAATTCATTTGCTAAAAGGAATACATATGTTGCAATTGTACTATATCTAACTAATGTAAAATATCACTGAGAAGGGGAGGGAGAAGCAGAAGAGCCTGTACAGACTGGTATTTTGTAGTCACTGGTTTGAAGACACTGTCCTTGCCCCAGGTTTGTCTTGTGATTCTGTAAAAGTAAGCATGTCAAGTGAAAAAGGATAAATTCCAGGTACTGTCCTCAAAAATGCCTGATACTTAAGAACACTAAATATTTTTCTTTTTAAAGGCATCTTGATTTCCTGGCTTCAGTCAAACAGCATGGGACAGTACTACAAAAGGTTAAATCCCCTATGTTGTGTCAAAGATGACTAGCTTGGGGGTACAGAAAAGAAAAGCATTATTGAAATTCAATAACAGGCTTTCATCGAACTAGATCCAGCATATGTGTAATCCCTAAGAGACCCTGATGCCTCCCCATCTGCCACCCCTTGCTTCTCATCTGAAGTCTGCTGAGTGAATTCTAGTCACTCAGCTCTAGCCAATTACTGGTTACCATTTGACAGTTGGCATGGGATGGGACCCAACACCTGCTTACAGCCCAGGCAGCGCAGCAGGTTGTGTGGTTTTGTCCTTTAATAACTACACATGCAGTGACCTTTCCTAGTGGGGATATAGGCTTTGCAGCTTATTTTCTATCAATCAAAACATTTCTGGCGGTCGAACCAGTGACCTCTGTGCAGTCAGACCCACTGCTTAAGCAAGCACAGAGCTCAGAGGAAGGGAAGACAGAAAGGGAAGCAATTCAGTTCTGACAGCACAAGATGTTTCTTCAGTCCTCTCCATTACACCCCTAAGGTGCTGGGGATGTCAGATCACCTCCACGGCCTGGTCCACATCCTGTAAGCACAACTGCTGCTGCTGCTCTCACCTGCAGCACAGGGAATTGCTCTAGCAATTGTTGTGCAATCTGTTCCGGGGACCTCAGCTTTTCTGCAGTGCTGTGCATTTCAGGGGAAATGCTTCACTTTGCAGTGTGCTGCCAGAGCTTTGATCCTGTGCTGCCCCTGCTTTCAATTCTATGCTGCCCCATGCACGCTGTATTCTTCCCCTAAACTGTCCCGCTGGCCAGGTTAATGCTTCACATAAAAAGACTCTGGGAGGGTTTTAAAAGCCTTTCACTGCAGCTAAACATTAGGCCAGAACAGCCTCATAATAAAGTACACAATAAGACCTCCTCACAAACTCTAAGAAGCCCTTTGCAATGTGCTCTGTGTGCATTACCACACTTGCAGCCACCCAGCCTGAGAATAATTACCACTAAAAACGGGGTGGAAATAAAGTGCTCAACAGTATTGGAATACCAAGTATTCCCTGCTGGTCAGAGAAAACAGAATCAATTCAGTTTGCACCATATGGAAAATGTTAGTTCCCTGAGTGTAGGCAGCCCTTGTGCAACACAGCCCACACCACACTCATTTGTTCTCTATCACCTCTCCTGCTCCGAGCCCAGCAGAACTACCAATTCTCACTGGGAGCTCATTGCTCCCGCTGTGTCACTGACAGGTATGAAAGGTACCATTGGAAGAACAGCGCAGGCACTGCACCCAGTGGTACGAACATTTCAGATTGCCAGTTACACCCCTGATCATTGTTAACAGCTGTAGGTTTCTGTATTTATATAAGAATTATATGAACTAACTCAAATTCCCGAGCCAGATATACCCTGGATGACCTCATGAAATTTGGGTCACCAGGGTGTGCAGAAGGCAAGTTATGGGGAGTCATAGATCCTGCAGAGTTTATCTGTGGCAAAGCAGCACCTCTGATCAGCCTGCTATGTCAGGAATACTGGGGAGAGATTTGACCAAAATTCCCTACATAGCTAAACAAAGAAGATCCAGGAAAAGCACAGAGGCTGCTTCAAATGCAATGGCAAAATGGGGAGCCAGCTACATTTTCAATGTTATTTTGCAGCCAGAATGAAACGATGGAAAGCAGTGTGGGGGTCTCCAGCCCTGAGTACTAATAAAAACACAGGAATTCTGGAGCCCTCCTTCTGTCATTCATAACACTGAGTTCATGACAGAATGGGAAATGCCTCTTTTTTTTTTTTTTTTTCTTAAAGAAAATAATCTCTCCTCTGTACACACTTTTTTTTTAAAAAGCACTAATGGTATGATACATGAGCCAACACAAGAGTCATGTCAGGGAATTTTCACTGAGCCAATATGTGACTTTGCATCAGGTTTTTGCTAATTGAGACAGTGACTCCGCTCCTGCACACAACACTGAGTAACTCTGCAACTGCAGATACACATGCCCCTTCCTCTATTTCCTTCTGTGCTGTTAGTTCTCAGATTCAAACAGAAAAGTCTCACAGAATGGCTGCTTTTCTGTACTGGCTGATGTGCTTGTTCTTTACACAGGTAGAAGGAATCCAGTCTTTGCTAGAAAAGTCTCACTTTCACATGCTATCTGATGGCTTTTGAATCTTCCCTGCACTAACTTTGTGGAAGTTGCTGTTGGCAACACAGCATGAAAGTTTTTAATGAAGCAAAACAGGGAAAGAGATTAGTGAAATTGAATTGATGAGAATGAATGGCATGTTCCACTTTTGTATTATTTTACCTGTAATTTCTTCAAAGACAGCGTGAAATCCATCAAAGTTTTTGGATCCATCAGACTGGAACAGGATATGGAGTGAAGACCCAGTGCTTCGGATGGGAGGCGGCCTCTCATTTCCACAGAATTTCTTAATTATCCGGCTGTCCAAATTGTCCCCATCACGGACCTCCACATAGTCATATTGGCACATATAGTCAAACTCCAGGCTCAGCATGGAAAATCTTGGGGAACAAGGACACACAGTCAGACAGCATACTCTCACCTGTGCACCCTGATTCTTATTTATTTGGATGTTTAGTAACGTTACTGCCTCCCACCCTCAATGAGTCTTTAACCCCATGAAGTCCCACGCAATTCATCTCCATTTTTGCATCATGATCTTGGGAAGCCAGCTCAACTCTACATAGTTCCTCCATGAGAATATTTAAGTGGTATAACAGTGAAGTCTAAATTGAAGTCATACAGTCTGCTCACATGCATCGGGTCCATAACCACACTACAATGTTAGAACTTTCATTCTTCAACTTCAACTTCAAGGTCAGAGATGTTAGGGGGCATATTTCTATCATGGCTGTTTCCTATTTCCCCTAAATAAAGTTATAAATACTGAAAGTAACAGTATCAAAGACCAAGACTCAAAAAGGTATTTGCATGGTGATGTTCTGAAGTCAGCAATTAGGGGTACAACAAAAGCTCAGGGTTGTAACAGAAGCAGAAATAGGCAGAGAAAGGGAATCCAAAACACTACAGCATGTTTTGCATTAGAAAGCAAAATGGTAGTAAATCCCCAATGTCTGGCACTTGCCCTTCTTTTTAGAGTAGAAATAAGGGAAAGAAGTTAATGCAGAAGGGAAATATTTAAAGCCTTTTCCCACAATGTCTGTCTTTCCTAACTTTGATCCAGCCACTGCACAAGGCTCTTGTTCGTTAACAGCAATGTTATATGCTGCTGTTTGAACTCAGTAGGGCACAGAGCCAAAGCATCCCACCAGAATATGAATGAGAAACAGAGTGAGAAACACCAAATGCCTCTGGAGAATGAGGAATGGCCAAGGGTGCTGGGCCCAGCCTTGGTGCAGCAGGTAAGAATGAGAAGATGTGGGCCTGGGAGAGGCCACACTAACTGTTCAGCAGAATATTTTATAAATTAAACTTGTATGCTCAATCTTCATGAGAACTCCTAACACCCCAGATGTGTATTTAGGATTTGGCTAAATCTCCCACATTGCCTATTCCAGCGTGGGCCTAGTGATTTGCAAAGACTGCATTTTCACACCAAAGAGGTGAAACAAATTGTCAATCTGCTGCTGGATCGCACCATCTGGAGAGACAAGAAAGTACTGGAGCCTCCTTCCTGCTCTTCTGTTCTTGGGACTCAGGCCCTCATGCTAAGGAGGCCCTCATGTTATGTGAAGTGACCTTTCTTTGATGACTTATGAGGTGACTTAAGAGGCCTCTTTACTCAGTCACCTCTGTTCAGGTCATATGGTTGGTTTTAGAACATCAGGAGTACACTACATACAGAGAAATGAATGAGCAGTTGTAGGACACTACACCAATGGAGCAGAGCCCCTCATTTTTTAAAGTAGAATGTGGAATAAGAAAAAAATTACATCTACTTTTCACATACATTACAGAGAAATTAATTCAACTTAGCTTTGCATAAAATGCATGAGTTGAATTCTAATTCTGTCAGGTTTGCCAGAGATCCTCACAGGCATCACATTATACACTACGTCTTCAAAACATTCTTTCACTGGCAGATCGTACTCCAGGGATCTACCCTTATGGAAGATATAGAGCAATACAAATTAACCCATTTATCTTTGTCACATTTATCAGGCTACAGTTTATCCTGACTCAATCCTAACATTATTTACTGGTTCTCTGAACTGGTACATTTCTGATTAAAATTAAGTATGTGTGTAAGTACAGAAAGAAAGTTTCTGGGACACTCACCATACAATGGGAGCAGGACTATTTACAGATGTAAAGCTAAAACGTCTAGCAGTGTGTTCCTTAACAAAGGATATCAAGAGATACTCACAGAGACTGAAGACACAGAATGAAAGAACCATACACAGAATACTGTTTTTAATTGTAGAGAAAAGCAGAGTAAGCAATTCTCTGCTTTAAAAAATGATGAAAACAGTGGAAGATGTGAAAGGCATATGGGGCTCTGATTTGCATTTTATTTAGCTTAGCATAGAAGCAGATACAGTGTACTGATGACATGGGATCTCATGATCTCAGAAATGGCAGATTGGGAAACCTGCCAAAACTTTTCAAAACTTCTTGGCTCTGGCCCAGTTGATGAGACCCTTTACAGACCACAAGCTCTATTGCTTTTAAATAACAGGTACAGGCAATGTAATGAACCTCAGTTCCCTCATCTGTGAAACTGTAACTGTATTGTATTTCTCTCGAATATCATGAAACTAAACATGCTAATTTAGTGCTACAGGTCATCACATACAAAATGGAATGCAAAGTATTGTCTTGATTTCATCATTGTCTGCTGTCTACATTCACCAACCCCTCTGAAGAAAGCTTCCAGCCAAAGGAAAATATTTAAAACTGCATCTCTGCTGAGGCATTAAAGAAAGGATTGATAGTTGTGAGCTACTTCTACTGTGGTATGACATCCCTGAAAGGGCTTGGGTTGAGGGAGCCTATATATCACAACCCAAATAAAAACAAGGTTGGAAAAAATCAGAGAAAACAAACTACCACCGCAATCTGGGTGCCGTTTATCAAAACAGCTCTGCTTAGCCAGCCCCCAAAGGATTGTGTGGCACAGCTTGAAGCAAGTGAAGATTTACTGGTGCTCCTGAGAGTTTCAATCTCCCTGCCCTATATAAGCAGAGACAAACCACTTTGTTCCCTTCTACATCTCACTGTCCCCATCCCTGCCCTTGCAAGCCATCAGAGCAGCAGCAAACAGGATTTGTGCTCAGAGAGAATGAAGAAAAGAGTTCTTTTGTTATCAGTTGTGCTGATTCAGCACAATGTTGGCTGTGCATTACAGCTCTAAGCAGAGTTAGCACTCCCAGAGGGGATCAGCATGTTTATATGAAAATGCAGCAAAGGCAACGATTCCGCATGGACAGGCAGATCCAGGAGGAAGACTCCAGTGGCCTGTTTAGTTGTACCTGCCCTTCTCTGTAGGAATGGTCCAAAGAAGAAACTTTAGGCTAAATGTACCCATTTCCCACAGTATCTAACTGCTGAAGTACCTCAATGGCCAGCTTTGAGGTGGTCCACCTTGAAAACCTCAGCTGATTCAGAACACATTCCAGGGTTAACCTGTGAGGTAGATATAGGTCCTCATGTTCTGTGTTTGCCTTGGAGGCTTTGCCCTATGCCTCCTGACTTGCAGCATGGCAGGATTAAGTGAGGACATTCAGGACAGTTTCTGGTCTTTCCCTAGAAGTGCCGTGTCATTTGCTAGGGCCTTTATGTACTCAGACATCAAGCTCAGCTCAGGCTGGGCATGGGGTTTTAGGCTTCTCCAGCACTACCCAGCACAGATAAATGTAGTTGCTGACAACAGGAGGTTGATAGCTTGGGCTTCCTCCTTAGAGACGTCCTCAGTTGGAATGTAATGTTATGTCACAACAAGGAGATGCCTAGTATTTTGTTTGTTTGCCTGGAGGAACAATGGACATGGGGAGAAAGAAAAAGGTACTCTCTGCAGGATGCCCCTTGTTAAAATTTTACATCTTCTGGTAACAACAAAGGTAAATGGAGTGAACTGCACAGATCTCACATGACACTAACATCTTCCTAGCATGCATGTGGGTGGCCCTCATGGTCTAGAATGGAGGTCTGATTTCTCCAAAGAGTTAGTACATCTGTTGGCTTACAACACTCCCCATTCATAGAATCATAGAATCATAGAATTGTCTGGGTTGGAAGGAACCTTTAAGATCACCTAGTCCAACCATCAACCTAACTCTGATAAAAACCATCACTAACCCATGTCTCTAAGCACTATGTCAGCCCAGCTTTTAAATCCTTGCAGAGATGGGGCCTCAACCACTTCCCTGGGCAGCTCACTCCAAGGCTTCATAACCCCTTCCGTGGAAACATTTTTCCTAATATCCAACCTGAAACTCCTCTGGTGCAACTTGAGGCCATTTCTTCTTGTCCTCAACTTGTCGGAGAAGAGACCGACCCCCCCTGGCTACACCCTCCTTTCAGGGAGTTGTAGAGAGCGAGAAGGTCTGCCCTCAGCCTCCTCTTCTCCAGGCTGAACACCCCCAGAGAAACAGCCCCAATACTGAGCCCTCGGGGACACCATTCATGACCAGCTGCCAACTGCATTTAACTCCTCTGCCTTGAAAACAGATGAGAGTCTCCTTAGCACAGCTGCAGCAAGTACTGCTGTTCAATCTAGTGTCCTTTATTAAAATAGTCTTTCTTTCCTTGTCCCCGGTGCCACCTGGCTGTCAACTCTTTACCCAGAGATAGGTGCATTCACTAGTGGTGTGCATGCACAAGAACCATTTCACTTACCCACCACCACAGAAGTGAAGACAGAGTCACCCCTGTAGCTCCTGACACACTTTTAAAGCCTTAAAACTGATAAAGCCTTATTCAGAAATGCAAAAAAAAAACCAACCCAAACCAGATTACCACCTTTCTGAGCTTGTGCTGTGGAAATCATACACCTAGGCAACAACATCATCTAAAAGCAAGGCACGCGTAGCTCACACGTGCTAAACCTGATGCAAAATTCTGTCACGAGAACACAAAATTCCTCCTCACAGCATTGCTTCCCTGTGTCTCCTACACACTTCTCCAGAGTCAAGATTTTCCAACACTATCTGGGCAATAATCACACCTGCTCATAACTACACAATAGGTTTGCATTTGCAAGTCTGAAAAAAAGAAATTAGTGTGGGAATGCCACAAGCTCTTCCATTCAATTTATTTCTCTTCCTTTTATTAAATATTAGGTCTGTCTTTAAACATACAGGAAATAATCTGTTTGTGTATCTAGAATAGTTCTTTTTTTTGAGTTCCAAAGCTGGTAAAATACCAATGTGAAGGCTTTAGCTACTCTTTTTATTAGCTAGTGGGTTTTGAATACAATCCCCTGCCAAGCTTTCTGCTCCCTGTGTGAGCTCCCTGCTACACACATGTGAAAACAGCACTAATTACCCCATTAGGGACTCTCCTGAACTATGCAGGATACCCAACCAAGAACTGTGAGCTCGAGTCAGCAGGGACAGGTTAACAGGTCTAAGCATACGCAGGTCAGAGGAGCAATGACTTGCAGAACCAATTACATCTTCCAGACATAGGAATGGTAAGAGGAATAACCGAGGCAAAGGACAGGGCTGATAAAATGAGTGAAAGAAAAAGAAGAGAGGGAAAACATAGGCTAAATGCAAGGTAGATCCCACAGGCAACTCCCTCCTGGCATGACACATCCTATCATGTTCCTACGGCTTTTCTTCAAAGAATGTCTTAGTTCAGCCTGGCACACTCTTCAGAAAATATGTGGTACTATGGTGTCAAGACCTTGAAGAGGCCTCTACAGAGATGCATTTTGCCCAATATCTGAGAAACTCTCCTTATCATCCAGCTGTCCTAAACGGGAACTGAAGGCACAGCATTGATGATTTGTGCAGTGGCTGCCTATCACAAGCGAGTCCAGGGAAAAGAGCTGAGGTACCAAATGCAAAGTGGTGGCCAGTACCTTCACTGCTCCAGGGCTCCCAGCTGTTGAGCCTCATTGACTCTTGTTTATCCACGTGCCCCAATATCCACCTGAAAACAGTGCTGGCTAAAAGTCAGTATGACCTACCTTAATTCAATGTTAAATCCAGCTTGAACATGAATAGTCCATTCACATTGTGCATTCAGTGGGTAACCCTCCAGCAAAATCTGACCTCTAGAAGCCCGAAGAACCTGCCCACACCCTGAGGAGCAAAAGAAGGAAAAAAAATCTGTGAGGGACCTTCAAGAGGCATTTGAAGAAAACACATGCAGAAAAAGCACTGGAATGAGAAGACAGGGTAGCTTAGGAAGATACACACTTTCTTACAAGGCAGTATATAAAATAATGGGACAGCCACACTATAGGTATAAGGAGTTATGACTCTATTAGAGTATTGTCTAAGCAAAGAGCACCCCTACAAAAGTTTTAGCTGATTGCTTCTACCCAGTTTGCAATGCAGGGTCATGAAACTACCCCTTACAGCTTTTGCCTCACTCTGCATTAGCCTGCCCACCCACCCACCTGGCTGACACTCCAGCTCAGAGCAGTTTTGACAGATCTCATGCTGACCTGTGTAATCACTGAGGCTGAGGAAGCTGGTGGGAAAGCTCCAAGGGTACAATAAACACTTGAATTAGCTCAAGTGAGCAAAACAATGAGAGGAGGAGCAGTTGCACCCAACATCATAATTTCACGTCCTTCACAAGAAGATTCTTGGAGGAAAACCAGTTGATGTATTCCTAGAGAATACATGCTTGTCCTCAGAATTCACCACATCACCCTTAGACGTAAATGCCACCATGCCAATGGAGACGTATAACCATCACAGCTCCTCCACCACTGACTCAATGTAACATGTATATAATACACAGTTCTCATCCCTTCTTTCAGGTTCATTCCTATCCTTCCTCTACTCCTTTCTTACTCTGCCTGTGTCACTCTCAGCTTTTCACCATATTATGAAATGTTCTTCAGTGCCCAGCAGCAACAGAGTAAGACAAAGTACTCTAGTCATTTCTGCCCAGTCTGAGAAAACCATCTGAGGACAATGACCTGAACAAACAGCTGACAAGGTCACACACTGATGAAGCAGTATCTTTTCATGACAATCCTGCAGCTGTCCCTAGGCAGCTGTCAAGGGATAGTTGTCCTAATTCCTCACCTTGGATGCTCATTTTTAGCTCAGAGCGTTCTCTCACCTTTGGTAACCTCTCCCTTTCCTCCAGCTATAAAATACGGCTAATGGTACTTTCCTCTGTGCAAGAGGGAAAGTTGTTTTGTGATTTCTGTAGACCATTCTGTGATCTGTAAATGCAAGTGCTAGCAAAATGCACAGAGATAATCATGCACCAGATGCACCACAGATAACTTCTCAGTTTCTACTTTCCTGACTACATCCTTACGAATGGCTACATTCCCTGGTAAGCCTGGTTGCTTTGCTGGGGGATGAGGCTGTATCCATAAGCCAGAAATTGCAAATGAGTCTAACATCATCACCAAACCAGGGGACTCTGTCAGGCTGCACACCACAGGTAGTGAGGATAAGTAAGAAGGCAAATGAACCAAAAAAACTCCACAGCAACTCTCTTGCTTCTTTTTGCCTCTTTAGTCCAACAGAAAGCCCTTATCCTTCCATCTGTTTCCAAAGAGGAACCTTAAACTTTTAACCAGTAACACAGGATGAATGCTTCCTACTGAAATGGTGGGTTTTAACACGCACCTCAGGGTCCTTCCTTCCTCTGGGAAAAGAGGGTGACAGTGACCTGATTTGGTGAAGTACCAATTTGCGGTTCGCATTGACCTTAGTGTCTGGAAATCATTCCTGCTGCATCTGGTCTATGGGGAAATGTGAAAACTGCAGCTCAATTACTCCTCTTTCTTCTTAAGAAAGTGTTGCTCAAATGAAACACCCTTTGTTCATTTACCCTTGGTTACCCTTAATTAAGCAGGACCCAAGGAAACAGAAATCCTGCTCAGAAGAGTTCCTCAAAAGTGTTTCATCCTCTGTGGGTCGCTTAGTTCCCTCTGTAAAAGACAAGGATTAATGACTGTGCCCAGCAACCATATTAGGATTCAGTGAGTACAGCAGGATTTGCTGTGGTGCACATGATAATGCTCCTTCCCACAGCAAGAAACAGGACCTTGTGCTGCTGCTGGCTCCTGCCTCAAAAACAACCTGAGACAAAGCTGCTAGAAATCTTCAGATGGTTTGACAGGGGGCTTGGACCACCTCAAAGAAAGTTTCCCTTTCGTCCTGAAGGGCTTTTGAGTTTCTGATGGATTTAACAAAGGAAAGCCAAAGAACTGGTGCAAAGAGATACTTGTGTGCACGGCATACTAAACACACTTTTCTGTTTGTGGTGGTACAGCCCGAACTCTCTGAACATTGGTGCCAAGGAAGAAGGTTTGGCCAGCAAAACACGTGGTCCAGAGGCTAAAGAGAAGCCATTCAATGGCTGCCTCCAAAAGAAAGTTCTCAGATCTGCTACTGCCCTTCTCCACACGAAGCGCCTTTGCAATCACATCAGATCTGTACTCTTGTATCTCTAGCCCTTCTAGCAGGTTAGGCTGACTCCCCAGACCAACAGTTCAATCATTTGTTGATCAAAAGGAGTGTTTTCCCAATCCTTGGGAGACCTGGAAAACTATCAAAAATAATTTACATCCTAAACACAAATGCTGGCAAATTCTGCCTCATTTACAAAAAAATAATCCACTTTGGCGGAGTGTCAACATCCTTGTTCCGTTCCTGTTCATGAAAAAAGGCAGCTTTCAGGGCCACAGTAAGATTTCCTCTAAGGCTTGTTAGTAACAGAAAAGAAAACAATTCAGGAGACCTCAGAGTTGTAGCCCACGGAGACCCGTGGGTTGATGGAGGGAGAGATCCTGAGGAGACCTCCGGTAAGAACTCATTATCTGCTGTTCAAGTGCTACAGCATCAATGTGGGGCTCCTTCAAAGGTCAAGAGAGAATGAGAGTAAAAACGTTACTGGTATTCAGAGACAGGCTGGTAGGGGAAGGCAGCTGTCACTTGTCACACCTTGTTGCTACCTGTTACTTGTTGGCCACCAGCATTGCCTGCAACACTCATGTTTGCAAAGTCTGCAAAACAACAGTGCATGAAGTGTGTGTTCTCAAGCAACGTGACAATCAGAGGTTGACCAAGGCTGTTGGAATGCAGGGTATAGAGGAACAGCTCCTGCAGGGTTGCTTTTCTTCTGTTTTTAGATTCTGATGTGCCTTTTAGGGCACAACAGTCCAATCCAATCAACAGTCCCATTAGGAAATGTCCCGGTACCCAATTAAGTATTCAGTGTGGTTGTTTTTTGTTTTTTTTTTTCTAATAACATTCCTTTGGACTACCCTATACCATTTCTTTTTACAGGACATACCACGGCCTTTGGCTGCTTTTCAGCCACGTCCATGTGTCCGACAATGCCAGCAGACAGTACACACTGGATGGCCCCATGGGCTGGCCCATGCTACTTCTTCCTTGCCACAGCCCTGCAGGCACATCGCCACTTTTGCTGGCAGCACCCAGAAACGGCTCCCAGGGCTCACCCTGCCCTCACGATTGCAGGCTCCCCTAGGGCAAACCAGGGCCTGCCCCACGGCTTCCCACACACACCAGTGCAGTATGAAATAGGCATTAACCTTGCCCATAGGCTAAATTGCAGCTGCATGCTCCTCTGCATCCCTGGTGCTCACCCTCTTGTGCCCACTCACGTGGCCATATCCATGTCTGTCTGGGGCCTAGGGCTGGGTTCTAAGGCTGGGGCTGGGGTCTAGGGCTGGGGCCTAGGGCTGGGGCTGGGGCTGGGACCTAGGGCTGGGGCCTAGGGCTAGGGCTGGGGCTGGGGCTGGGGTCTAGGGCTATGGCTGGGGCTGGGGCCAGGG
>NW_015090799.1:3512226-3557640 GCF_001431845.1 Calidris pugnax | reverse complement strand
GGCCGGGGCCTGGGGTTGGGGCCTCCTCCGGAGCCCCCGGGCGCCACCTACCGTCCGCCTGGCAGCGGTGCCGCAGGGTGCCTGCAGGCGCCTGAGGGAAATGGCGCGGGGGGATCGCTGAGCGGCGCTGGGTGCGCTGACGGGGGGGGAGCCGGGGCCGAGCCGTGCCCAGGGCGGTTTGTTCGGGCGGTCCGGTAGGGACGGGACGGAGCCGGAGGGGTGCCCGCTCTAGGGCTCCGTCTTGGGCTGCCCCGGGAGCAGGAGGCCGGGGCCGGTGCTTCTCGGCGAGGCCTGCGGCGCCCCGCGAGAGGGAGACAAAGCCCGGCGCTCCCCGGGCGGCGGCGGCGGGGCCGCCCGGAGCCCTGCCGCCTGCCCGCACCCCCGGCTCTCTTCTCCGCACCGGTCCGTGCTCCGGGCAGTCGCCCAAACGTGAAAGCGGGAAAAAGTCTCCGGGCAGGTTACCCTCGGGGAAGGCAGACGCGGGCCTCGGGGGGCAAGAAAAGGTAAAATCTGGGGAGGACGCTTCAGCCCGGGAGAGCTGTGCTGGAGGCGTGCCCCGCTGTGACCTCTGCGGCTACACGGTGGAGAGATTACACCCCCAGTTAGGGTGGGTGTGCTCCCTTGTGTGTCTGGGATTTACTGGCACTGCCGCCGGCCAGGCTGCTGAGTTCCAGGTGTGATCCTGCCTGCCAGGTACCAGAGAGAGATGCCTCCTCGTTCACTCTCCAGATCGTGTAGTGTTGGCACACCCGCCGCTCCAGCAGCCAGTGCACGCTGTGGCTGGCCGCCCTCCAGACCCAAAGCCGCAGAGCCCTGAGCCTGCGGGCCGGCGCTCTGCCTGGTTGTAGGCTTCTTTCTGGACGTGCAGTCTCTGCGTGCCCGAGCCTACCGTCACGGCTGAAAGTGAGAGAGTCCTGAAAGCCAGGGCAGGTGAACTCAGGCGTGTGCTGGGACCACAGCTCTTCCCTGTGCTCCTCTTTAAGAGTGGAAGAGACAATAGCGCATCTGCCCATCCTACCCTGCCTCTGAAGTACTGCAGAACCACATCTGCCCATCCTACCCTGCCTCTGAAGTACTGCAGAACCACATCTGCCCATCCTACCCTGCCTCTGAAGTACTGCAGAACCACACAAGGAGACTAGGTTCTCAGTGTCACAAGTAGTAGGAAAAACACAGCTCTGCAAAATCTCAGTATCGCAAAAATGTCCTAATAGCCTGCAGTGTGAGTGTGTATTTCCTTTAAAACCAAAGCAGGCAGAGTAGGCTGAAATAAACTGTAGGTAACATCTACTCAGGCAGAGGGAGGAAGGATTAGATGAGGTAATGATTCTTTCTTGGCTCTGCTCTTATAAGAAGTGCCAGGGGAGCTCTAGCATTGACCCAGAGCAAACAAGACTTTAAAGTGCTGTCAGAAATCACACTGTAAACTGCAAGGGACTCAACTTTCAAAAGCTTATCAACTTCTGAAGCACCAAGGTTGAGTTGGCCCTGTTGCTGAAACATGTTGATTCCTCATATTTTGCTGTTTGAAGCAATGATTTCATTTTGTTTGCTTTTACCTCCTGAACGGTGGTGAATGGGCTGTGTTGGGAAAGCAGGTTCAATTGTTGCTTTAAAATCAATGACAAAGAGGAGACAAGACTAAGGTATATAGAATAACGGACTGAACAGAGTATGAAAAACAGACTTTGCTTTCATCCCTTTCAGTGAAATGTGAACAAAGACAGTCAAAAATTGAAAGAGGGTTGATGAAAGGCCATACCTTCACTGGTGGGAAACTGATAAAGGAAATACTAGTCTTAAACTGTATCAAATTAGTTTATGGAATTCATTATTGACAAATAGCATTGGGACCAACAGCTTAGTGAAATCCAAGAAGCAGGAGCTTTTGTACGCTGTTGGGAACAAAACCTTCCGATATCACTACCAGAGCCTGAAACACTCCTGGTCCACCATGGCACTGTTAGCAATTGCAAGACACAGATTTCCAGAGCTGCCTTGGAGTGCAGCAGAGCTGTGCAAAGGAGGGAGGGAACACTGGGACTTCATCGGGCTGGTTCTGCAGGGCAGGGGTTGAAGAAGGACACAGCAGAAGCTCTTTGATGTAGCAGTTGCCCTTGTAAATGTTTATGCTTTGGTGAAGGCCTCTGGGGAATCAGTAATGCTGAAGTATGTCCAAGATATGCAGAGAACAGAAGATTTCCAGAGGCACAGTAGTTAAAGTTTTAAAATAAACCAAAACAAACCATAAATTCAGTAGGGTTGTAACCTCCTGTGACTTGGGGCCCGGGTCAATCCCTAGCACATGGGCGCTGAGAGAGTTTTCCCCCATGCAGATCTGCTTAATGCCTGGTCATGTTTGCCCTCTCCTGCCTATGCCCCTTAGAAGACGCACTGTACAGGAATAGCTGGAAAGGCACAGCATGGCTCTGGCTCTGGCTCTGTCCCACCACTCCCTGTCCCTGACGTGCCTCCCTGCCCGTGTAGGACACTTACTCATGCAGTCCCCTCCGTACCAGCCAGCTCTGCACTCTGCGCAGTAGATCCCCTTGATATAGAAGTCGTCAAGCGTCCCTCCCCAGGAGCCATTGCGGCAGGACTTGCAGTTCTCAAAAATGGTGCAGCCTGAAAGGAGAGCCACTGCATTAGAGGAAAGCCAAGGTAGATTGTCCTGTGAGATGATCAGCCTGTTTCTCTTTTCCACCAAAAAATGCCAGTGATGTTAGTGACTGCTGCGGTGCTGACAGCTTGCCTGCTGTGAACTGTACCCAGCCTCCACCCCCAAACCCTAGGCAGCTCAGACTCCGAAATTTGGAGTCAAACTCCCAGCCTGACTTGCCCAAAACTCTAAATGTCACTGCTCTCAATGTTAATGCCTCTCTCAGGAGCCTGAATGTGGATGCTGGTGCCACTCAGGCCCATCCCAAATTATTCCGATGTCTTCTAACCTGGTCCTGTCTCCTCTCTCACCTTTCGCTTTGCCCTTCCCTCCTTGCTAGCTGGACTTCCAAGTCATCCCTCCCTTCTTGCTTTGGGGATACAAATCATCCCAGAGCGCCTACGAAACACTCATTGGCTGAAAACAGCTGTAGCATCACCCTTTGGCAGCTCCCAAGCCTGTCCAAGACAGCCTGCGGACAACAGTGCTGGTTGAAAGTCAGGGTTTTTTCTGGCAATGATGCTAGCTGCTGTGCGGGCACCTTGCCAGGTGTCTGGATACTGCCAGCAGAATGGCAGAGGGAGTTCCTGAGGAGATCCGGCGTAATCCCATGCCCCAGCGCGATGTGCCTGCCCTGCCCAGCAGCTACCCTTACTGATGGTAGTTGGGTGCATCGTTGGCTGATGCCTTGGCCAAAGATCTGGTGTGAACACGGTGTGGACCTAAGCATACCTGGGTGGATTAAGCAGGAGTCACACTCATTCTCCTCGTTCCTGCAGCAGGGGATGGTGTAGCCCACTCTTTCTTTCTGTCCTGGGCAGATGCACTCAATTTGGTCATATTCGCAGCACTCCCGACACATGATATTCCACTCGGCACCCGGGCAGTTTTCGTTGATCACTGTGTACTCTGCAAGCAGGGAACAGAGAGGGGGACACATGGAAATAATCTGTTACCTGCTGAGGGTGGACAGGCTCTATTATTCAGCAGCTTGTCAGATCGTGTGTGGCGTGAGGCAGACCCAGGAAATCCCAAACTACATGGTAACTCATGGCCGAAACGTTAGCTGGGCTTGGGTGTCTAAAGGCCACACAGGCAGTTTTGCAGTGCCAGCCAGAGGAGGCAAACAGACCGGAGGGAAGGAATATGGTCACTTTAAGTCTGCTCTCTGCAAGGCCTTCCCACTTCTGTGGTGAGAAAAATAGTTTAAAAAAACATCACACGAGAATCTCTTATGTAGATCGCAGTACTGATTTACATCCTTATATGCAGTAGAGATTATTTAAACTATAATAGCCTGTTTTGGTCATATTTCTGTTTGTGAATTTGTTACTCTTGAAGACTAGGGTGTCCATCAGGAAAAGCCACTTTTGAGGCTGGGTTTTAGCTGGTTTCACTCCTTATTTTCACTCGGAAGCACACAGTGTTACACTTGGCTTCACTGCCAAAGGAAACAAGATTTTTCATTCTTTTTAAACGTTCATTTTGTCTGGCATTTCTCAGGTGGTAACATTATTAATATCTTTTGATTATTTAGCATAACCTCATATGATCATATTTAAGCTATGCTGGAAGTGCCCTTTTAGGAAACAACCTCAAACTGTGACTCTGGATTGCCACACTAAGTGCAGTTCCCATCTTTATCCACCAGCATCCCATCTAAATTCTGCAAAATGAAATCTGATGAGTGCACAATGCTGTCAGCGTGTCTTCTAACCAGCTGACAGACCCGATGACTGCTTTTCTGGAGTTTGATGATAAAAAGAGCGAGCAGACCAGAAAGATGAGACATGAAGGAAACATAATGAGATGTCTCTTTTTTCTTTCGTTTCTCCTCCCCTTTTTACTTTCTTTCATTGTGGTTAGGTAACATCCTTTTGTCTTTTGTTCTAAACTCTGAGTGACAGGGATGCCTTGCCATTGCAAGAAGCCATACATCTCTGAGGCGCAGCACTCCCGGCCGTGCCTGTACCTGGCTCCCTTCTCACAGTGCTGCTTTTCGTGCCTCATAACCCAATTGCCACGTCTGCTGGAGCTCCCTGCCACCCAGCCTTGCTCCTCTGTCTCACTTGATTCTTTGCGACCTCATGAAGCATGGTTCCTAGAAGCTTATCTTTTCTTCTAATGACAATGACTCCATAAAAAGGGACCACCAAATTATTTATCCATTTTTTCCCCTTTGGCTGGGAAATGAAATTCAGCCCTTCGTGCTCCTCAGAACTGAGCCTTTCCCACGTGCCCAAATGGGGAGAGTTCAGTGCCACTCTGAGTGTGCAAACCAGGCAGCTGATTGTGCTGAAACCTTACTATTCCCCCTCCCGGCCTCCATAATCATTCCAAAACAAAAAAGAAAGGCACTTCTGTCAAGCAATAAGATTCTGTAATTTTTTATTCCAATAATAGATTCTTATATCAAAATAGCCTTAGTGTTTAGCAGTTATATAGCCTTTTGCCCCTAGATCTACAAAGTCCTTTTTCCAGATGGGAAACTGAGGTACGAGGGAGGTGAAGTGACTTTGCTCAAGGTCCCAGAGAAAAACAATAGCAGAGTCAGGAATTAAACTTATGCCTTCTAATTCCTAGAACAGCAGTCAATCAACTTGGCCAAGTTGGGACTTCTTAACCTATGGCTATTATTCTCCTTTAATGTAGTCATTTATCTATGAACTGTGTCTGATTCAAATTCCAGAGCAAATTGATTTCACATGTCTAATTATCTTATTAGATCTGACACTCAGTTTCATACATCTCACCATACATGACTGAAAATAGCTCTTTCTGTTGGGTATGGGGGTGGAGGTCTCACTTCTTGTTGAAGGAAGACTCCCCAAAGTCTGAGTAATGAATAACTACTCAACACCCAGGAGCTTTAGCAAAGCTTCCTTCAAATTCTTGTGTTTCCCAACTCAAGCTAGAAATACAATTTCTCTCAAGATTGATAAAGCTTATTAATAAAATGGCTATATGCATTTGGGTTATAGCTGTAAATTCCCCAAGAAAAAATCCTATCTGTAGAACGATCCACGTGTTCACAGGCAAAGTTGCACTGGGGTGGCTAAGGCATGGCTCCGTCCTTGCAGGAATTCAAAACCTGGCAAGGTAAGGCTGCTGGTAACACAACTCTGAGAAAAGGGCCAGAACAGATCACCTCTGGAGGTCCCTTTCAACCTAAATTACTCTATACTTCCATAAAATATCACACATGTATTTGTCTACGTGGAGAGAGAGTGTGTGTGTGCATATGCATACTTATTTTTATATGTAGAGCTTGTGTACACATCGGGGCCAAAAAGCAGATGCCACACTTATTCTTGGTGAATCAAAATGAGCGTATTTGTAGCACAAGTTGAGTTCAAGGTAATATTTAGTGTTATGATGGGAGCAGCAGATCTTGGCCCTTAAAGAACTGTAAAAATACATTTGCCGCTACCTAGAAATGCTGTTTGCTCAGCAGATGCTGTCTCGACCAAGGCAATGAAAATAAACCGCCTCTCGGTTTTCTGACAATTTAATTCCCTTTGAGGTTCTCAGGTGCTGCAGTTTGGGCAACGCATATAGCCTTGACAAGGAAATTTGTGGATTTGAGATTTTTTGTAAGTGTTCCTCTCTGGGTTTTTCTTCAGGGAAATCATGAAATCTATTCTGAAGTTTTGTAGAAGCTATTCTTTAAAGAAATTTCTGTGAAGACTTCATGCACCTCTAATAACTGTAGAATCCCTTTTGTTTTGCATGAGTATCTTTCCCTCAGAAATTTGGGAGGGTGACAGACAGCCGCTAGCATGTGTAATGAATGTTTGTTTGTGTTACTGAGCTTAGCCTGGAGCCCAGGAAGGAAGAGGCATAACCCTGCTCCCCCTTGTCTGTTTGCGGAATGGTAACCACTGGCGGCTTCCCACACTTGGCCATTATAACCCCAAACCAGAACAGATTGAGACAGAGAAGAGTGGGGAAAGATTTATTGACTGAGTAAAATACTGGAAGCCAGGCTTTGGCCAGCTGTGGCAGGGGTCATTGTGGGGTGCTTTGTGGGCCTGATTTCAATAACCCTCCAGAGCAGGCAGTCTGGCTTGCAGGGCTGCATCTCCCAGCATCAAACACAGTCCAGAAAGCGGCTTGACCTGATCTGGGGAGAAGCAGGAAGAAGCTGCTTGACGACCTATGCAAAATATTTAGCTGAAAAGAACAAACAAGTCTCTGGATAGACAGATAAACAGTGGATTAATTTATGGGATTCTAATAATGGAAGAAAAGCCCATTAAATCTTGGAATAAAAAGCAACACATGGAAGCAGCTCAGGACCATGGAAACCAAGCAAGAAATGGCTGCGTTGGGAGTGCACGCGAACCTCTGTGGAAGCTGCTAGAGAGAACACCAGCTTGACTTTGGAGCCTGGCAGAGCACAACGCAACGTTTCACCCCATGCATCCAGTCCACCCCAAGGGACCAGTGAAGTGAGAGATGAACACTGAGGCGTGCGCAGGGGGGCTGGTAATTCTCATGAATTTCCGGGTTCGGATGGCAACTCTTTCACACTTTTCGCTGACATCTGCACCAAGTGAGACTGCCTAGTCCCTACAGCACCTTTCAGATCCTAATCAGCACATATCACAGCACATTTCAAATCCATCAGCGATGGATTTTGTAAGACAGCAGGAGGGGATGTTTCCAGCCAACATCCTCCCTGTTTGCAGCGTCAGTCTGAGGGCTGAGTTACAGTGATGACAATTCATCAAAGTGACCCTGCCACCTTCCTGCTCCCCAGTGGAGAGCCAGGGCTTTGGAGGAGCCAAAGGCTCCTCACTCTGGGGAGCCCTCCCAGCTAACAAATGGGCCCTGAGCTTCCTCTGGGAAAACCTGTGTGTGGATGATGAGCCGCCGCAAGGAGAAGATGCAGCAGGACCCTGTGGCACCCCCTCCACACAGATGGCTGATCCTGCTCTGGCTTCCACTGAGCTGGCACTGGCAGCTGAGCTGCTGAAAAGCAGATGAAGAACATCTACAGAGAAGCTGGCACGGAATGAAATGCACAGCCAATTTGCTGAGTAGTTTAATGCTTAGTGACTTCCCCTGTCAGTAACAGGCCTTCAGTTTCTTCACAGATCCTCAAAACTGCAAAGGCAAAGCCTTTGCTCTTGGTTTTGACTCAGATCAGTGTTTTTAAAAGCAGTGCTTGTCTGCCTGCCCCTGTACCACAAACCCACAGGAGCCAGTGAAGGGAAGGAGTGGACGTAAGTAAGCTGCAATAGCTTGATGGGTAAATAATTTTAATCTACTGGACTATCACGCTTATACTGTCACTCACTTCCTTTGTGAAGTTGTGGCAAATCCAGCTCTGATTTGACTTGCCAGGCTCACCCACATCTCTCACTTCCTCTGGCCCAGAATTCCCTTTTTAGCTTCTTATCTTTGCTTCACCTTTTTAAAACGTGCTGACTTTCTTGGCCGAGATGTACTTGGGCCACCTGGTGTGCAGCAGAGGAGCTTCAACAGTTAGTGAAGTAGTCACCATCTCCCTGACACAGGTGTATCTGTTTTTCCTATCACCCTCCTGGTCTGGGCACACATATGACTCAGCCATCTCTGTCCCTGCTAAACCTCAAATACTTTCCTGTTCCAAACTGCAGGACTTCAGAAAATGGGGTGATAAAAACCACACAAGAAATTCTTCTGTTAGCACTTGGGAAGGGTCATGATGGAGGTTTGCTTGAAATTGAAATTGAAATGCTGCTTGAAATTGAGTGGAAATGTAACCTTCCAAAAGGGTAGTTTTTACTGCACCACTGAAAAGCCACAAGTCTCCTTGGAAGGTAAGTGAAGGCTCCATTAGCACTCACCCTGAAGACTGGAATTATTCTTTTGCCAATGAGTTCAAAGAGGATGCCCAAATAATAAAAAATAGCTGCAAGGATAAACCATCTTAAAGCACTAGTTCTATTCTATACAAGGTTTGCTGGAAAGGATAGTGATGAATCCTGTGGGATATACAATGAGCCCAGTCAAACCTCTCATTCAAGGGAAAAGCAGAGACCTATCAGGGATGGAAAACCAGACCAGATCATCAAAGCAACCTGTGCCTTAGAGCTCAGGGACGAAGGAAGAGCTGCCAAAAGCCAAGCTGAATTTGACCTTTAAAAGAAATTAAAATAATGGCAAAAGGTTCTTCAGCCATATAAAGAAAGAAGAAATACAGAAAGATAGATTCTTCATGTAGATGAAATGTAAGGCTGAGGTGGAGAATATAGTGAGTTATTATTTCATCTTCAGGGTGGTTTCTTGTGGGGAACCTGTGAGCAGGGGTTTGAGAGTATGGAAACAAATAAAGTGTCATTCACATATTAGTGAGTTTCTAACCAACTGCAGTTTGCATTTGGGATATTCAAGTAAACCAGCTTCAATTTTGATTTATCTTACTAGGTCAGGCTTAAAGCTTTGGTGATTCAGGAACAGAATCACAAGCACGTTGCTGCCTCGATCGTGGCTCAGGCAGCTCATCATGGCAAAGCTTCAGCTTTGGCACACTTGTCTTTTGCCATGGTGAATTTGGCAGTCATAGATACCTTGCTGGACAGAAAGGGGATTTCTGTTCCAAAGGTCTGAGAGCTGGGGAAATTATAGGGCTAATAACTAAGGTAAATTGAAGCAACCCTGATTACATTAATTAACACCTCATTGGAAGAATTACTTTTTTAGGCTGCAAGTCACTTTAAGCTGATATAAGCCTATACTGCCACTGAGATGGGACACCTTCCTCCCTTCTCTCCCTGACTTCCCATACCCATTCTTTGTGCTGGCTTTAGCTGCTATGTGGAGGGATCAGAGCACTGATCCAGCAGAAAACCAGTTTGCCATCTCCATCCGTCTTTGAGGGGATAAAAAAGTTTACAACCTAAATGTGGTCTAGAGTCCTCCAAAAGTGAGAGCACCTTAGGTCCCTGATGGATGTCTGTATTTATCAGAACTCCTGAAAGATGGAAGAAAGTGCTTTATAAGAACATCCATCTATTGATCTAAACAGATGGAGCTTCCATCCTACAAGTCCATTTTGTTATCCTGCAAAGATGAGTTCTCCTTCCCTACCTCAATTTATCCATCAGCACTTTGGGGAAACATTACTTAGACTCGAAGAAGTATTATTTCAAATTGCTTTGAAAAGTGCTGTACGAATTAACAGTGCATTGTAAATAAAGCAGATATGTCTCTAAAATTAGAGTCAATAGAGTATGACTTTTTCAAAGTGATTATTCAACCAGTTCATGTTCCTCAGATGAGAACATGCCCCTTTTTATTTGATTGCATTTTAATTTTTTCAGCATGATGCTCAAGAACAATTGCTGCCTTCTGCAGCATTTGATTTTGCATTTGATTTTGAAGGCCTTTCCTTGGAAAGGAAGAGAGATGTTCCCTTTAAGATGCTTTTATTGGGGCTCTTGGAAAACAGTGTACCCCAAACCATTAATAATGAAGGAAACTGCAGGTCTTTATTCTTAACCTCTTTTTGCCTCAGATAACCCGTTGTGCAAAATGGTGCCTGTTTTCCTAATAGATGCCTTAATAGGATGAAAGGGATAATGCTGTCTCTAAAAACGCTTGGTTCTCTTCTTTTTAGCAGCTGAGCTAATTAAAGGAGGAGCTAAAATACATCCCTATTTTAGTTTTACTTGTGCTTACTTTATGGGTTGCAGACCTTTGCTGAATAATTAGACTGCTTCTCCTACAGAGTCATTTAGCATCATTGCCTGGCTGTTAGTGTATGCTTTCACACAGCAGTAAGAATGTGGGCCAAGGGGTGGGGAAGAAAAGTATTTCTATTTAAAAAAATCAAAACTAGTGGATGAACACAGGGGAAAATCTACTATACTAAGGTGAGGCTGTCCACTTAATAAATGTGCATTAACTCAACTGTCTTTTTTAAGTCCAAAATGCAGGATTATGTTGAAAGCAGACTAGACTACTAAAGAAAATATATTCTGTTTAAAAAATGCATTGAAAACCTGTCTAGGGTAAGTACAACTGTGTTCTGCTGGATAAGGCCACTGTTCTCTTAAACTCTATCTTTTTAACAATTCAGAACAAAGAAAAAGTGTTAATGTACATGCTCCTTTGATTCAGGAATTCTGGTCTGCCTAATGTTTTCAAATAGGAGAGTCTTTATTCCAGGTTTCCTGTTGTCATATAATGTTTAGTAGCTATAAATTCATAAATAAATAGTCCTGGTGTTGTTCCTGATAGGCCATAGGTTTGCTTCATTGTGCTCCTACAGTAGTGCCTTTTTTACATTTATAAGCTTCTATTCTTAACTATGCTATGACAAACAAATCATAAACTCCCAACATTTCTGCTCCAAGGAGGGAAAAATTGTTAGTTCAATAAAAAATTTATTTTTGAGGTTTTCATCAGGTCTTTAACAGGATTTCCCATGTGACTTCCAAGGCTTGAATCTCTCTCCACACTGCCTTGTTTTGCTTTGTCCATGATAAAAATCAAGTATCTTGATGTAACTAAAAGGAAAGCTAAATAAAAATTGTTCTTCCTGTTTGTGAGGTACAGACTTTGCCCACTAAGCTATATAGTGGTGGGTTAGTGCAAAACCAGCATTAACACAAATAGCTCCAGGATTTTCTGTTTCCAGCCTTAACTGAAAACAGGACTGTCAATTTGGTCTTTCTAAGAGTGTTAAAGCCTCAGTAATCCCACTACTCCTCAGTCAACCTTGCCTCAGCTGTGATGCCCAACCGGTGGCCTTTCTGTAGACCTGTGTGCCCTGCAGCCCCTCCTCCCACTGCTGGGGGATACCGACAGCTACCTCTAGGGTAGGATGTTTTTTCTATCAGGAACTTCCCATTCCCTTTCTTCCTACATTTCAGCAGCTCTTGTTCCCTGGTGGTAAGCTGTAACATGCACAACAGAGCCATACTGCAGACCTCCGGAACCAAAGCTCTGCTCCTTACCCCATTTTCTTGTACTGAGATGCCCTTATACCCCCTCCTTTCCCTTTGGGGACAGGCTGGTTGGGCCACTGGCCCAGAGAGCTGCATCAAGTGTTCATGCCTTCACCACATTTCAGATCCAGTTCCAGTTCAAACCTCCTTCTCCTCCGCATGCATCATCCTCTTGCCCTCAAAACACCACACGGCTTCCTTTTACTCCCTCTTTTTGTCATAGTTGGATTTAAATTACAGGCCATCTGTGCCACTAGCCAGGACATTTTTAGCATCTAAAGGAACCTAAAGTCTGCCCTAAACCTCCCCCTCCTTTGGTTTCTTCTCTGTAGTTACGATCTGGCATTTGTGATCTTATTATCAGCACTGTAGCTTTATCCGAGAAGGGCTGTGACAGGATGAAATAGCTGGGGCAAGGCTAAAACCCAGAGGTTGCCATGTTCCCCTTCAGGCCTTGATTTCTTTCTGGGATAGAGGAGCTTATTCTGGCCGGGGAGTGTTATCAGGAGGGGATTTTGTTTCCTCTGTGCTGCCAGACAAGAACAGGTAACGAACACAGCGCTTCTGGGTTAGTGACAGCATGGGGGATGTTGGAGAGCCCAGCCTTCGCTAATGGGGTCTGGGTGGCAAAGCCACGCTTCGGGAATAGGGGAGAATATTTGGGAATCTGTGGAGAAGGAGCAGCTCCGGTAGTGGAGTTCCTGACCCCGTGCCATGGGAACGTGTGGGTGCTGGAAGCCCGGGGGAGCGGTGCTGGGCCTGTACCCAGCACTGGCTTGCTGTGGTGGGGCGGGACCCGGGACATGTTGGCACTTCGCTTGCGGTTGGTGTTGCCCAGACACAAACCGCGCAGACAGACGGCAGCGAACCCTCCACCTCACACCGTACTCCTCACAGCTCCCCGTGGCATGTCCTCCAGCCCTCACCAAGGGCTGCAGGTGCCCTCCGGCCGCCAGCCCCCTGTCCCTGCCGATAACTGGCCGCCCTGCCCTGTGGCCTCCTGCCCCGTTTGCCCCCCGGCCCCACTCCTGCAGGAAAGAGAGGGGCACCCACGGCCCAGAGGGGCACCCGCAGGGCCCCGCAGTGGCCAGGGCTCCCTCTGAGCCCGGGGAGAGCCAAATGGCGGGCAGCGGCAGCCTTGCGGGGACTCCTGGGAGCGCCATCAAAGTGACCTCCAGGTGGAGAGTGAGGAACCCCAGCTTTCCTCCAGAAGAAAAAGCAAGTCTCTTTCCCGTTGTCTGCTCTAGGAACCCAGACACGTGAACTGAAGTAACCCATTTGCCGAGATGGAACGCATCTGGATGCCTCTGAGTGCATCTGGCCTTCGCTTCGCTAGACGGGGGCTGGAGGGGGAGGGGAGGAGAGGTTGGGAAGGGTTTGGATAGGCAGAAACACATACAAACACACATATATTTTTAAGGAAATATGAGTCACTTGCACTTCAAGTTTATTCCAGAATCAATTCCCAGACCTCCTCGACTCCTGCCCCCAAATCTTGAGGCAGGACCTGTGCAACTGGGTGTGATAAATACGGGTAAAAATTGGATACATCTGTGGGGAGGAGGCAAAATGCTGTTTTCCAACCTGCCCTGACATGCAAAGGCCATAGCACTGCTGAGTCGCTCCCCAGTTCCCCCTCCCGCCCCTGTGGAGGGGACCAGGGGCTCCTCACGCTGCCAGCTGTGTGCTGGGCAAGTGCCACTGCCATTGCCCCGCCACCAGCAGGGCAGGGGCGGCACGGGGAGGCAGGAGAGGGGATGAGGGGGACAGCTGTCTGCCATGTGTCCCCCCAGGCCCTTCTTGCTTGTTCCTGGCGCCTGAGGAGCTGGGGTCAGAGTGGACCAGCATCCTCCCTCCCAACCTCGCAGCCCCGCAGCTCTCGTGTCCCATTGCCCATCGTTGTCCCTCCTCCTGCCTCCCCTCGGGGCTCCCAGCAGCCCAGTGCCTGCTGTTTCCCACCTAGCCCCTTGACAGCCACAGCCCATGCCTCGGGCAGCGTTGCCGCTGGCAGGGCTATCTCTGTGCCACCAAGGCCAGTGCCATGGAGCCACCTCGCCTGGACGGTGTGCAAGGTGGCATGTGGCTGAGGGACAGGCCACCCTGGGGACAAGTCAGTGCATGTGGGACAGAGGTGTGGAGAGGCGCTCTGTGCTGGTGCCCCAGGGGGAAACTGTGGCAGGAGGTTGGTCTCCCAGGGCAGCTGGAGGTGCTGGTGGGCAGCTGGAGATGCTGGTGGCCATCCTAGTCACCACCTGTCACCTGCACCCCCGGCCTCCAGGGGCTGGCAGGGAAGGTGGCCCCTGGTGAGGCAGACTCTGAAGCGCCATCCTTGACCCCAATGATCTACAGCCGTGGCATGGAGGGGCCGCGTACCTGACAGCTGCCCTGCCGAGAGGCACCTGCCGTGCCGGAGTCACGGTGTGGGGCAGCCTGTGGTGTGAGCAGTTTGGGGGCACCGCACCCCGTCCCTGGGGCTGCAGCTCCCGGGGGGCAGCCTGCCCCACGGACTGCTCCAGCCACCGCCGGGTGGAAACAGCCCACCTTCATGGCCCTAACGACAGCAAGTTTGCACTCAACAGTCAATGCTTTCTGCTTAACTTTATCAAGAAGAAACCGTACATGCTGGTTCAGCAGAAACTGGAGCAAGGCTTGAGTATAAAAAAAGATCATTCTGCTTTAACAAGGCTTCCCCTTTGAAAGAATAATATTGGCAGAACTAAAGCCCAGATTGGAAACAATGTGTGGCTTTTGTTTTATTTTTTCCCCTCACTTTTTTTCCTCCCTTGCCTTCATTCTTGGTGTTGGGGCTGGAGAGGAAAGTCTCTGTCTTGCCAAACTAAACAAATTGCACTTTACAATTCAGAGACTTAAATGCCTCTTTTTATCATCATTTCCTTAGCACTGAGTGTTGAGAAAATAAAGCAGTAGTAAGTGAAGTGATTGCATACCCCTTTCTTGATGGCCATTGGCAAACAAATCCAGCCAGTTGTTTCTCTTTAAGGCTATTAAGTTTGCCTGGAATTTGTCCCTGGGCAAACCTTCCCCCCCCACACCCCCCGCCACACTCCATGCTGGCAAGAAAAACATAAATAAAGCCGAGCCCCTTCTTTCCATCATGAGCACCCCTGCGGATGGCAGCGCAGGAGATGGAGCCCCCCTGGCCGCGCCGGAGGAAGGCGTTTGGGTCGCCCGGGCCGGCGTCGCGCTCGCTCGCGTACGGTACCTCTGGGCAGGCAGGAGATGAGCAGGAGCTGGAGGAGAGCGAGTCCTACATGTGTCCAGGGCGCTCGCCCCATGCTGCCCAGCCGGAGCGGGACTGCCTGGGGAGGGAGGGCAGGCAAACGGCTTCTACTGGGACCTCACCAGCGACGGGCTGCGAGGGATCTCGGATTTCAGACCTCAGCTCGCTCCCATCCTCACCAGAGGGGAACTACCTTCAAGAGACTTCTCAGGCGTCCAGAAGCACGACGTCACCCCAAACCTCTCCAACTGCTGCCTTAACCCTTTCTGGACTCTGGCAGCCGAGCCCGTTTGTGATGGGTTTGTTGGCTCGGTGCTCAGCTCTGAGAGAGCGATTTTCACCTCGGAAAGAAGGGTATCATAAATGAGGAAGAAACAGAAATGTTTCTGTGAGTCACCCCAGTTGCTGTGGGTGAGCTGAAGTCATGGGTGTCTCCAGAAGGAGGCACTTTGTACGTGCTGCCTTTGGGCTCGCAGGGCTTGGTGCCTCCCTGAGGAGCTCCCTGGCCGGCGGGGCTGGGCATGGGGTGGGAGCAGAGGGGGGCTCCTGGCCCGGGGTCCCCTGGCCGGGCAGGCAGCCTGCCCAAGGGACGTGTGCCACTTCACCCTGTGCTTAAAATAGCCGTGAGTTTCTGTGGTGGGGCAGATGAATGAATGAGGCTTCCTAGGAGTTTGTTCCGTGGTGGATGAAAACCGCAAAACACAAAAGGAATCACTTGGCATACACGCGCTGGAGCTAGTCAAAGCGTTTTTATGGAGTCCATTTCTGCCAGGAAATGCAATTTTGGCAAAATTGAAATGTTTTGTCAGAACACATTGATACTGATGACGTATTCAATCCAGACAAAGGAGACCATTTAATTTGGATTTTATCTCTGTGTCATATTTTGTTTTGTCTTTTCTATCAGCGCACGCTACTGATTTCACGTGGTCTTCATCCCACATTTCATAGCAGTATACTTTAGTTTTTCTAATATTTTCTTGCACAATTTTTCAATACTATCCAAAAGAAATATTTCATTGTTCTAAATCGGACTTTCTCAATTTCATTTCTGTAAGAAGTTTTCAAAATTTGCATATATTGTGAGGAGGAAAAAATGAAATATTGGCACTTGCTTTGGAGTAGAAACTCGAGTATCTCCAAAAGCTTTAACAAATGCCTACAGCCTAGGTAAAGCTCTCAGGCATGTTGAGCAACCTCAAAAATTTGAGAGCAGTAGCCAATGGAAACCATGAGTAGTTTTCTGCAGTGGAAAATCCATTACACCTTCAGGTGTCCTTCCACAGGGTGAATTCTTTTATCCAGACCTCTCTTTAGGTTATGCTTGTCTGTCCAGGAACCTATTGACTTTTAACTGGTAACAGTCTTTGCAGTGTTTGTGCACCTTCCACATAAAACAATACCAAAATATTCTGATTGTCTTTTTTCTCTAAATCTCTTAACGCTGATGCAAACCCACCATTGAGAATACTAATATAAGAAGACCTGAGATAGATGCCAAGATTTTAACCGCTATGGCACATAGTGCTATTCAGAACATGTCAACATAACAAGTGTGTCAACCCGTCAACGTAGCGTAACTCGTAGGACATTTTACACTTAGCTGCTGTTTGACTTTCTGCATGGCTCCGAACAGTGGAAACAATGCTAACTGCAAATACAGTAATGACCAGCCAATAAACATATATTTTCCACTTCTCAAACACCATCTTTTTAACTATTTCAGTGTGATCTACAGATATTAATTGTGGTGGGTTAGCCCACCCAGGCACTCACTCAACCCCTCCTTCTCAGCAGGGCAGAGGGTGAAGGTCACGACAGGGAAGTTGGTTACCGTTTACTGTCACAGGCAGAGCAGATTTGACTCAATTTATTGCCAATTAAAATAGATTTGGGTAGTGAGAACCAAAAATGAAAAGCAAACCAGCGTGTTGTCTCCCTGCCTGTCCCAGACTAGGCTCCACACTTTCACCCTGACTCCTCCAAGGTCCCCCCGCTCAGTGCAGGGGGACAGGGACCTGAGGCTGGGGTCAGTCCGTCCCAGCTCTTCTCTGCCACTCCTTCTGCCTCACACTTTCGGTCTGCTACAGCATGGGCTGTCCACAGGCTGCAGTCCTTCAGGAAATGTCTGCCTGCTCCTGTGTGAGGTCCTCCGGGGGCACTGGTGAGGATATCCGCTCCACCCTGGGCTTTCTGCAGGCTCTGTCTGGAGCACCTCTTCCCCTCTCCTCCCCAGGTTTGCAGGCCTGTTTCTCACTTCTTTTCTCTCCTCCTCTGCCTGTCCGGTGGATTTTGCCCTTTCTTAAACAGGCATTCCCTGAGGTGCCACCAGCCTGGCAGAGGGGCTTGGCTCTGCCCTGTGGTGGGACCCTTGGAGCTGACTGGGACAGGCTGGGACCAGCTGTGTTGGGCACGGGGCAGCCCTAGCCTCTCCTCACACCCCCCACCTCCAGCACCTTGCCAGTAAAACCTGTACAGTAATTTCGTAATTCCACACACCCCTCTATTTGATAGTAGATCCTGTTGTCCACCTCTGCCATCACAGGCAGAATGTTCACAGCTTTTGTAAAAGGTGAAGAAAGTGGAGCTGTCGAGTGGAAATCTCTCTCTGGGCACAGGAACCATTGCAATGACAGCCGGTAGCAATCCAAAACCACAAGTCCTAACAAACAGGCTAAAGCTTTTCTGCTGATCCTATTGTGTGAGCCGTCTTCGCTGAGCCAGCCTGGCTGGTGCCCCGGCTGCTTGCCAGATCAGGAGGAGGCTCCCAAAGCTCTCCAATTCCCACTGGGCACTATTATGGTTAAGAACCACGCTCCCCCAAGCCCTTGATGGGTGTCGCGTGCCCCAGAGCCCTGAAACCCTACCTTGGTGACCCCCTCCTCCTTTCTGATAACTTGCGCATATGCTAAAAACTCTTCCGTAATTCCAGATTTGGGGTCCTCTGACAAGCTATTGCTGGCCCATGGCAGGAGGAAAAAAAAAATAAGAAAAAAAACCCAAACCAGATGAAAACAGTGAAAACTGGGAGCCCTTGCCTCTTCACAAGGAAATGCAAAACTATTTTAATGTCTGTGGCATCGTGATTAATTTATTTCCTAGCCCTTGTTTCTAGTAAACAAATTATTTAATCTAGTAAGTCCTTTTAGGACTGAAAGTTGGCTTATGTGTATCTCAGGCTTAGATATGTCTGAGGGAGGGTCTCATGAGGACGAAAGACGGTTTTGGTGTGTGGAATAAAGGGAAATCCCAGAGATCTAAATGATGCTGGACACGGGGAAACAGAGTGGAACAGACCTAGAGGACCTAATACTTCGGTTTCTCATAAAGGCCAGAGCCATTGGGGAAAACATATCCACAAGGGCCAAAACTATTTGTTTATTTGAGGCAGTTCCCATGGCAAGACGTTCAACGTGGTAGAAGAGTAGCTGAGGTTGTGTCTTTGCCCTGTGCAAGGAGCAGCTCTGCAGAGACACCTTCTGTTTTGGGGTGGAAAAGTGGTCTTTCCATTTTATGGAGGAGTGGGCTAAAGAAAGGGAAAACTGGTAGCTCTATGACATCTCTTTGTTCTTCTTGTCTCTGAGGGGACGTAATTATGCCACCAGGAAATATAGTTGCACTCAGTGCAGTATACAGTGTCTGAGTTAGCTTGGCATTTTTGCTAAATGGGTTTAGTTGGTGGATCCACTGCCTCCTTAGAGAATGAGTCAGCATCCTACAGGGGTTGGATGGTGGGATGTAGCTTTAACGCCAGGAATGACTTACACAGTGCTCCTGATTGTGCTTCTTGCATTCCTAACAAGAGGCAGGGACCAAACCAGGCAGATCACACCGGCCAAATATTTCAGGCTGTATGTAATACTCCGTGAAAGAAAGCTCTTAACCATGTGTCTGTGCTGCTGAGGAATCTCGCTGTGGCATTCGGCTGCAATGATGGTGTCTGCCCTGTTGCTGAACATACTTAAGTACAGGCTTAAAAATTACATTCCACTGAAACTGAATTGTAAAACAGAGTGCAGCAAATGTTGATAGAGTCACATTTTAGTAGTCATTTTAAAGTACCTAGCAATCCATTTAAACCCAGAGTAAAACAAGCCCTTTGATAATTAATAATTGACCACTGAGTGAAAAATTAATGTGTAATTAATACCACTAACTTTCACTTCTAACAATCCACTATCAAATCTGAGACATGAAAACACTGTGTGGTCCTGTCTGCAAGAACAGAAAGAATGCCACCATTTTGTATTGGGCAAAAAGTAAGATGCAGGGAGATGAGCTGAATTTCACATCCTGAAGCAGCAGCGGGTCAAGAAGGGAACACAGTAGCTTTACCCTTGTTCAGTGCTTGAAGCTCTGAACCATCCTGCTTGAGAGGACCGAGTGAAGAATGATTAGGGATGAATGTATAGTTCTGAATAAAATCAATTTGAACTGGAAATAAAATCACTGTCTCAGAGACAAAAGGGCTTTTTTTTTAGTCTTTGAAATTTTAGTGAATTTTTCATTTTCCCTCATTTTCACATATCGCTGAAATCTCTTGTTTCTGTTACTGGAACATTATCAGAAAACTTTCTTCTTTTGTGACTTCCACTCAGATAAATCCATCCAAAATGGCCCTGATGATCTTCCGAAGTTCCAGAGATTCTGCTGGAAGGAAATCTGTGATGTTCAAAGTTATTCATTTACGCTACTACAGATTGGATGCCTTCACAGAATATCCTTCTTGCAAGAACATTTGGAGCCCATTTCTCTCTCTTCTACCAGGCAAGATTCCCACTGAAACTAGAGGAGTCTTCTGCCAAAGGAAGTTTGAATCATCTAAGCTCAAATGTGCTCTCAGCATGGTTGGTGGAGTCAGGTCTTGAACTTTAGTGTCTGCCCAATAATACCCATCCCACTCAAACAAAATCTGAAGAAACCATTTGAAAGTCATTGTGAAAGAAAACAGACTCATTGAGAGACTGAAAATTACTTGTATCTCAGAGGGAAAATAAAGTTCAAATGAAACTCAGACCTAGAGCTTTAAGAGTAACAGCAAAAGCAGTTAATGAAAGATTAGCACTAATGTTTTATTCCTCCACTCAAAGCATTACTGTCAAATAAGGGAGTCCTTCTAGAGGAGAGATTACAAAGTGTTTGCCTTTAAAACACAGCCTTTAAAAGAAATCCCAGACCTTATGGTAACACCTGAGGAATATTTTATATGTTTCTAGGAGTATTAAGAGTATACTTTGCCCTTTGGGCTTCAAGTTCTGCCAAATGTGTGCAATGCAACATCCAGCCCTTATGAACCACAGTAGAATTGCAGCAGCCTACCTACACAGGCGCCTACGGGCCAGGGAACTTTGTGCAGCTTTTCCTGCCTGAGCTCTACAGACTATTCCCTTCTCTGTGTGGGATGTTAATCCTCAGTGACTGAGGCATCGCAGTCCAGGAAAGCTAAATGGATGAGAATGGAAGAAGCCAAAAGAGCTAGGAACTGTAGTGCCAATACACATTACAGCCCCTGACCTAGTGGGACTTGAATGACAACGGTAACGCATATATTTGTTAAAAAGATTTTGTAGAAAAATAAAGGTGGTTTAAAGTTTATGATTCTAATTACATTTCTGGGCAGGGGATCAACAAAATATGGCCAGAAAAATATGACTGCTTAATGGCACCATCAAGCAATACACTTTTTTCAGTCGTTATTTAATGTCTTAATCTGCCTTGATGTGCTTTTCAGTGATACTTTTGTGTTTTGCTTTTGTGTACAGGCTATGATGACCTTCACCTTAGTAACAGGTAAGAAAATAAACAGGTGGAAGATTTGGTTCGAAATTAAGACTAACCAGTAGCGAAGCCTTCTTAACTATCAGTCAGACACTGATATTGAAGTCTAAGTGGGTAACAAAAAAGGTCTTCAATTATATATTTCCCTATGTGAATATGAACAACCTGTAGATTCAGTCATTCTTGTGATACACATTTTTGCTTCGTACGTTAATAAATGAAGCTTTCTAGATTAAAGAATAAAATTTCTAGTCTCTATAGCACATTCAAATTGATCACCAAAACAACAGAAACACAGAAAATAAGCAGCTGTTTTGGTTTTATTTAAGTTGGGACTATGTTTTATGGTCTTCAGTACATGTGAGCCGTCATGGAAGCCAAGAAGAGAATATGATTTTGAGATAGGAACCTAACCATGCTCCACCTAGAAGGCCAGCCTAACACTGCAGCATGAAGTCCAGCCAGATGAATGTGTGCATGAAATGAAGGTCAGAAAAATGTATATTGGTAGTAATTGGTGAAAGATCAGCTTTTCAGAGGGGCTGAATATCTGATTTTCAAAATTAGAAATGGAAAAGTATAGCATTTCTGGCAATATGGTTCACAAAAACTGTAACTGCATTGCAGTTAGATAGCGATGTAAGACTTGAGCAGTGCTGTCTAACAAATTAAGAGTTAATTAAAAGCTGCTTGAAGTGCAGCTTTTTTGTGATCTTCTTTTCCCCTTTAATTGATCCCCATAAAAACTGAAATTAAGGCTCCCTTTCTCTGTCCCTGTAGGTCAAATTTGCCAAAATGTCCTTATGAATGGTCTGTGAAAAAGTCAGGTTAGGAAGAACCGTGAAATTCTAATTACAAGGAGTAATGAAATCATTCACCTTTTATACAGTTGTCTTACATGTCATACAAGTAAATAATCAGGAAATGTACAGTAATGTGCCATGTAGCTTCCCGATGCATCTTTTGGGAGTTCTGCCATCCATCATTTAACACGCTCTTACGCTGATAATTTCCCAGTTTTTCTGTCCTTCTCCCTTCATTGACTTGACTGACCTTGACAAAAAGGAGTGGACCTGAATAAGTTGACAAAGACAATACAAATATAATTATCCAGAAAGACAGAACAAGATTGCTCAAACTAATAGATGAAGTGGCTGAGATCCTTCACAGTAGTATTCCATTCAAGAACAATTGCACAAGGTCACCAGGGCATTGCAAAAATTTGATCTCGTGATATAAAAACATACTGATTAAAATCTCTGACCAATATGCAGTCATGTCCTCAATATTATTAAAAAAAAAAAAGTCATCAGCATATTCAAATAGTGCAAAACTATGAGCTGAACAGCAAGTTACTGAAAAACGGCATCTTGTCTACCTCTTCTGTCCCTATCAGACATTGAGGGGGCACTTGACAATCCCGATGATCCTGCTTCCATGTATTTATTCTCCATGTCATCTTCGAACTCTGGCATGCCAGACCACTATTGATGGTTCACTTAAAAACTTGGAAAACGATGACAAAGGTTTCCTAATAATTTTTTATTATTATTTTTTAGGCAGTGATATCAAGATATGAATCAGAAAGACAGATCCCACTTACCACCCTCACATTAATTCCTGTGGGAAAATCTGTTTTGCTGTCGAATCACTGACTATTGTACTTTCCAGGAATACATGCTCAGTGAGCAGTAGGATCTGTTTGTATCAGGAAATCCCCCTCCATGTATCTAATGCCACAAAAAAAATGTGTCTTAGTATAATTCTGTTACTTGTAGCTGTGTAAGCTGGGAAGATTTAGAAGACTTACAAACTCTTAATCGACGGAAAAGACTCTAGACACCAAAAAAAAATAAATAAAAAAAGATCTAAAATGTTCATTCACGTTAATGGAAGACTTTGTGTAGCTTGTAAGACCCCTTTTTAAAATATCCATGAATATATCACAGCACTTATCACAATGGTATTTTAAGCTCTGACCTAGCGAAAATTTAAGCATGTGCTTAATTTTGGTTAAATCAGTAATCCCACTGAATTCAGTGGGGTTAAATGACACTTCTAAGTTTTTGAAGCCTAAAAGTCTTAGTGAATAACCATTAACTGAAACTGGGAGGAGTGACGTCAGGGGTCACACAGAAAGCTTTCTGCCAGAGTCCTGGGCTGGCTGGAGTTCCTGCACCTTCAGAGGTGTGGAGCATCGCTATCGTTACAGCCACCCCCAGCAGCAAACAAGAATGAGGCTCTTGTTTTGCAGGGTGCTACTTACTTTGTGCAAGAAATAAAAAGTAGTAGGTTCCATCAGACCGGATTTCCCGCTGGGATTACCCACAGTCTAGCACCAGACCACTATTTGGAAATACTGAAGAGTGACAGGAGTATCTAAGTAAGATGGCCTTCAACATTCATCGTTAATAGGTGTATCAGAGTTTTTAGTAAATATTTATGTAGCAGCCTCCAGGATTACAAATCAATACTGCTGCTTCCCTTTAAACATTGAAAGAACTCAGTTGAAGCAAAGCACTGTTGTTGCTCCCCTTGACTGTTAGCATTCAGCAGCGAGCAAGCTGACACAGAGGGTATTGATTTTTATTACTTTGAACATTTTCTTTTTTAGAAGAGAAGCAACAAAAAGAAGTAGAAAAGAAATAATAGCAATTCTTGTTTTCTCCAGCAGGACTTAAATCTTACAAATTTAAGCAGTAAAAGAATGGACTAGTCTATTCTATTGCACTCTGTCCTGCTAGAGAAAACCACATTTCTCCTTTCTTGTTATTATTTCTCTATCTTGAAACCACAATGAGAGCATGTGTCTCCTGACACCATAGCCTTAAACTTCTTATATCTATTCAGGGCTCCTTGAGACCTTCACAAACTCCCATTGCAGTAGAACACACAAAATCATGCAAGGGAAGAGAAACCTACATGGAAAAGTGTGCTTCAAGTAGTCTTAACTGCTTCAGGAAGGACCTCAGAAGAGCCAGTCTTGGATCCAGTAGAGAATTTTTAGTTTGTGGTAAATGACTATTGACTAACGTGGAGGGTTTTCCTATATATTTGGTTTTGTCCATAATTCCATTGTTTGTATTCAGTCATTGTCTTGTATGTGAAGAATCTCTTGGCCACTGACATTTGTTTTAGATTTCTATTTCTCTTCATGTATTTTTAATCCAAAACTGCTTGATCCAAAGCCACTGAAGTGAATGAAAAGACCTTCAGAGCAGGTCCATAAGGATCCTGATTATTAGCTGCTACAAATGTGGCTGAAATTGAAAATTTCTATGCTACATGGACACAGGATCCAGATTTGTAGCAGCTAATCATCAGTGAGTGTTTCTGAGCCTGCTTTGTTTCCTTTTCTCCCTGTCCTGACTTACCTTTTGGCTGGCTTGGGCATACATGATGATGGAAATGGGTCTCCATTTTTATGCAATATCTGGAAGCTATGGCAGATAGGCAATTCATCTCCTGGGGCAGTCATCAGATCATCCTTTGCAGGCAACATGAGCATAGTTAATATGAGTGCACCACTTCAAATAACTTTACCATCTAGATCCATAACATTACACGCAAAATTGTAAATTAAGTACAATATTTCTTCCTGTATTAAATGTGCTCATGAACAAGGATTTTCCCCATCACATTCAAAACAAACATTAAGAAGAAATTTCCTGTATGAACTGTTTATGTTGTGACTATCGAAAGCTGGCTTTTCTATGCCTTCAGAAATAGTCACTGCCAAAGACAGATTACAACTGAGTACATCCAGCTATTTGATCTCTGAGGGAAATTCTTCTCTTGTTGATGTCCTCAGCTGTATTTCCCAAATGTTTTGGCATGTTAAAATTTATAAACTATGCAGCTTTCCCAAGCCATCTAGTAAGCACTGACTTTTAGACAATTCGTTTGTAACAGCAGTATCTCAAGGCTGAAGCCAGTACCAGCACCTTGAAATGTTTAATTAGTTTTCACATGCAGCTTTTATCTCTCTTCTCTAAAAATACGACTGTCACACACGTCATTATAAGTAAGAGATCTTAGGCAGAAGCCTACAATAGCAACTCAATGACCCACTTAACAGCATTGTTGCATATGGTGGAATATTACAATGGTTAACTAAGGTAGACAGCAACCACTTCCCTTTTCATAATACGTAGCATTTCTGAGCTTTCAATGAGAGTCAATCAGTGAAAATTGGTTCTCCTGCCTCATCTTCTATTCCTGATCTCGGGAGTAATTCAACCCACGTGTCTCAGTCCTCGCCTCTAAGCGTTCTGTACTCTTTCGTGGATCTTCCATTCCAGACATGAGGATAGCATCCATCTCACCAGATGTTAGATGGTTGTACGTAGACATCTGAGTTAGCGCTTTAGGTGCTCTTCATTATAAATGGAGACAACTAGAAAATTCTAATATGTGATTTATTAGCACTCTTTTAAAAATCAGCATTTGGAGGTTTTCTGTTCTTCTCCATGCACTAGAAAGAGTTTTTAGATGACTACCTTTGATGTAAACACTGACATTTAGGATGTGTGATGTTAGATAAGGTGAACTCAAACCCAAACTGGTGAACTTACGTGAGGACATAAAAAAGTAAAATGCAATATTATCTTGATCTGCAAGCCTGTATTTAGTGATACAGATTGCACTGATTCAGGTTACCATTCATCGTTAAGCAAAATATTGTCTGCTTCTGCAGAGTACGGATGCCAGAAGAATGGCAGATAAGTACCATGTGAGGATCTAGCCTTCAGTGTTAGCACTTCTCTGCTCCTTTTGTAGAGTAAAGCCTTACTGACCAGCATGCTTTAAATGTTTTACAGTTTTCTCGAACAAAAGAAGCCACATGGGCCACAGTGTAAATAAATAAATAGGAACAATAAGATGCAGACAACATAGATCTGCATATTCCCAGGTATCTTGAGTGTATTTAGTATTATATCATTCCCTTCCTCCACGTGATCACAGCTAAGGTGGAACCACTGCTTTCTTTTACAGTCTTTCCCTTTGAAGTATGACTTATCAACTGCAAAAAGAGGAGAAAACCACAAATCATAATGCCTTAATAAATAGTACTCCAAAATAAGTACATAGACACAGAGTAAGCAGGTTAATAAGTTTAAGATTCTTTTATAAGGTCACAGTGCTCAGTATGATGAACTGGAGATTAATTTTGGCAGGCAATAAGCTCATAATACGATCCAATCATGTTTGGTAACGTGGGGAGGAAAATAAAGAAATTGGCTGAGAGAGGATTGCTCAAAAATTGGCAACCTTATAAATACTGTAACTTCTCTATGGAAATTTCATCAGAATGATGAGCCAACCAGCTTTTCTGAGCCTGTCCAGAATTTTTCCTTTCAAAATATTTGTGCCTGAGTGATAATGGATGACTTCTATTACTGGATGACTCCTATTACTGGATGACTCTTGTGGTGCACTTCACGACTGACCTGAAGTATCCTCTGCTATTTCATTATTGGACTACATACTGCCCTGCCAAAAAGCCTCACTCCTCACTCCCTCCTTTTCTTTCAGACTTAGGGTTCATAGGTTTGTTGGAATACTATCACAATTGGGACAGACAAGACTGAGTATCCTTTTTGTATAGTGTTCTGCCTCCAGAAATGACCAGAACCATGTATTTCAAAAGATATAGAATGATAACATTGTCTAGGTTGGAAGGGACCTTTAAGATCATCTAGTCCAACCGTAAACCTTACACTGACAAAAACATCACTAAACCATGTCTCTAATAACCCTTTCAGTGGAAACATTTTTCCTAATTTCCAATCTGAACCTCCCCTGGTACATCTTGAGGCCGTTTCCTCTTGTCCCATCGCCTGTTCCTTGGGAGAAGAGACCGACCCCCCCTGGCTACACCCTCCTTTCAGGGAGTTGGAGAGAGCGAGGTCTCCCCTCAGCCTCCTCTTCTCCAGGCTGAACACCCCCAGCTCCCTCAGCCGCTCCCCACAAGACTTGTGCTCCAGACCCCTCACCAGCTCTGTTGCCCTTTTCTGGACCCGCTCCAGACCCTCAATGTCTGTTTTGTGGTGAGGGGCCCAAAATGGGACACAGACCTCAAGGTGAGGCCTCACCAGTGCCAAGTCCAGAGGCACCATCACTGCCCTACTCCTGCTGGTCACACTGTTCCTGATACAGGCCAGGATGCTGGTGGCCTTCTTGGCCACCTGGGCACACTGCTGGCTCCTGTTCAGCTGGCTGTCCACCAACACCCCCAGGTCCTTTTCTGCCAGGCAGCTCCAGCCACTCTGCCCCCAGCCTGTAGCATCCATGGGGTTGTTGTGACCGAAGTGCAGGACCCGGCACTTGGCCTTGTTGAACCTCATCCCATTGGCCTCAGCCCATCCATCCAGCCTGTCCAGATCCCTCTGCAAAGCCTTCCTACCATTCAGCAGGTCGACACTCCACCCAACTTGGTGTTGTCTGCAAACTTACTGAGGGTGCACTCGATCTCCTCGTCCAGATCATTGATAAAGGTATTAAACCGAGCCAGCTCCAATACCGAGCCCTGTGGAACACCACTCGTGACCGGCCACCAACTGGATTGAACTCCATTCCCCACCACTCTCTGGGCTTGGCCTCCAGCCAGTTTTTTATCCAGTGGAGAGCAGGTCCATCCAAGCCATGGGCAGCCAGTTTCTCCAGGAGAATGCTGTGGGAAACGGTGTTAAAGGCTTCACTAAAGTCTGGGTTAACAAGACCCATAGCCTTTCCATCTACCACTAAGCAGGTCACCTTGTGTAGGAGCTGCCTTTCATGAATCCGTGCTGACTGTAAAGAGTACAGACAGTAAACGTGTTGGAATAACATGTTCCAGCTCACAGTTCTATCCTGTTCTCCACTAATAAAGACTAACTCAATGCCTAAAGTTCCTGTTCCTCAGGGGTCTGTACTGGGACCAGTATTATTTAACATCTTTGTTGGTGACATGGACAGTGGGATAGAGTGCACCCTCAGCAAGTTTGCTGATGACACCAAGCTGGGTGGTGCAGTTGACACGCTGGAGGGAAGGGATGCCATCCAGAGGGACCTGGACAGGCTGGAGAGGTGGGCTCATGCAAATTGCATGAAGTTCAACCAAGCCAAGTGCAGGGTCCTGCACCTGGGACGTGGCAACCCCAGGCACAAATACAGGTTGGGTGGAGAATGGCTGGAGAGCAGCCCTGAAGAGAAGGACTTGGGGGTGTTGGTAGATGAGAAGCTCAACATGAGCCGGCAGTGCGCGCTGGCAGCCCAGAGAGCCCACCGTGTCCTGGGCTGCATCAGGAGAAGTGTGGCCAGCAGGTCCCGGGAGGTGATTCTGCCTCTCTATTCTGCTCTCGTGAGACCCCACTTGGAGTACTGTGTCCAGCTTTGGAGTCCTCAACACAGGAAGGACATGGATGTGTTGGAGTGGGTCCAGCGGAGGGCCACGAAGGTGATCAGAGGGATGGAGCACCTCTCCTATGAAGACAGGCTGAGAGAGCTGGGGTTGTTCAGCCTGGAGAAGAGAAGGCTCCGGGGAGACCTTATAGTGGCCTTTCAGTACCTGAGGGGGGCCTACAGAAGAGCCGGAGAGGGACTCTTTACAAAGAAGAGTAGCGACAGGACAAGGGGCAATGGTTTTAAGCTGGTGGAGGGGAGATTTAGGTTAGATACGAGGAAGAAATTCTTTACAGTGAGGGTGGTGAGGCACTGGAACAGGTTGCCCAGGGAGGTCGTGGATGCCCCATCACTGGAGGTGTTCAAGGCCAGGCTGGATGGCTATTTGAGCAACGTGGTCTGGTGGGAGGTGTCCCTGCCCATGGCAGGGGGGTTGGAACTAGATGATCTTTAAGGTCCCTTCCAACCCAAACCATTCTATGATTCTATGATTCTATAATAAAGTGCTTATGGTTTAGTAATTATACTCTTGACCTCTTGCTGTCTACACATAGGTCTAATACCTCTTTTAAACTTGCTAAGATTTTGCACCCAGAGGTATGCAGTGGAAGTGATCCATTATCTAACTACATGTTCCACCAAGAATCATTTCTCTGTTCAGATTTGAACTGGCCACTTTCTATTTCATTTGGTTCCTAAAAGCAAAGGAAAACACGTAGACCATACCTCTCTGACATTTTCTTTTTTCAGCAGGTTACTGATTTTTTTGGTAAGACAAATCTCGTGGTTTTCTTAATTGCTACCAACAGCAATTGTTTCTTCTCTGCCTCTCCCCTTTTCTTCTCCATCCTCTAGTCCCACCACATCCATTGAAAATGGATTGGGATGAAGTAAACGTCCCAATCCTGCTGATTAAATCAAAGAATCACATCATTCTCTTCATCGTGCTCTCTTCTGTCCATACTTGCTGGCTTGCCACCTCTTTGGCCTGCCCAAAGCAGGACCCAGCTCACTTGCCTGGGTTGATATAACTAACCTATAACTGAGAAGTGCAAGGGTACTCGTCTGGTGCTTGTATTCAACTCTGCTTGTTGTGTTGTCTACTTCCCTAGACCCTTGCTTACACTGTGCAAGTTCCTCATAGATGTTCCTATCAGCTTAACCTTATGCTGTCTGCCACAGTTGCTAGGTCTCAGCTTGCTCCTCTTCAATATGTGTATTAAACTACATATGATTTCACATCCATGTGAGACACCTCACTACACCTGTGTTGTCAGGTATGAGACAAAAACATTTGTTCGTACTCTTTCTGCCTATCTCTCAGACCCATATGCTGTTGGGTATATGTTGGGTACTGTTGGGTATATGTTGACCCATATACTTTGTTTCTCAGCCATGGTAGTTTAGATTTTTTTCTGTCCTTCTATAAGGCACCTCAGAAGGGGCTGCAGGGGAGTCTACCTGAGCTATAGCAACCAACTACCCTCTACCTGCTGCTTTAGTCTCTTGGCTGGATTTGTCTCACAATGCCCATTGCTATTCCAAGCCCAGAGCTCCTCACTGTGCTGGCACAGCTCCCACTGTCCCGTCTGCTGCAGCCTCAGAGGGTTCCTCCTCAACTGCACTTCACCTGTGCAATGTCCCATGAGTTACAGTGTGGGTCTCACTGTCAAGTATATGTGCAGCCCTATTGGTTCAAGTGATGGGTGTGAACACTGACTATCTCTGCCACAGGAACCATAATTAGTTTGTATGGCTTCATGCACTTTTTCCCCATGTGCTCAAATATGCAGGTATTAGGTCCCGTTGCAACATCACAAAGAGGTGTCTGAAACTTTTGCACCAAAAAATTTCTCATGTTACAAATGAGAAAGAATAACACTACTGTCATTAAAGAATGATTCATCATTCTCTAAAGCTTTGGCAACGCGACAAAGGGCAAATGTTCAGGAAAAGAGAATATTTTCCCAGTGTTAGTAAAATGTTCAACAAAATAAATATGAACTCCCTGGAGATCACAGGCAATGAACATCTGATTTCAACCTCCCCAGAAATGCATCATTGTTTCTGTTATTCTTTGCAGTTCCCCAGAAAAAGGAATGCATTTATGGAAGATTATTCTCTAGATAGTGGATTTCCCATGAAAGGCACTTACCTTTTGTGTACTCTCTTCTGATTCTTCAGAAACTAACACATGGGTATTCTGACTATCGGTTGCCTGACAGTGATTTGGTGGGGGTGCAGCCTTGGGCACACACTGTTGTAGAGATCTTTTTAGCATTGCAAATTGCCTTCGATTTACCCATCTTACCTGTTGTGTAAAATAACTTTTAACCTGTGAAACACAGCGCTGAGTAGGTGCTGGGCCAGTGTAACAGCAAACTCCATAGCACGTTCTGCGAGCACCTTTACTGGAGGCTGAAACCCTGCTTTGGAGCAGATGCTTCAGTCCCAGGCATGAACCCTCCTTTCCAGAGCTGCTCTGCCATGGAAAGTGTGCCTGTCTGCATCTCAACAAGTGCCTGCCAGAAAGGGGAGGTGTCAGTCGTTAAACCTTACTGATAGCCTGCATAAGGGAAACACTTTGGGAGGCTGGGCTGGTGGTCAGTCCCTGGAACAGCCTGCCCAGGGAGGTGGTGGAGTCACCATCCCTGGAGGTGTTTAAGAAACGTGCAGACATGGCTCTTCAGGGCATGCTCTAGTGCCCGAGACTGTGGGGGTCTTTTGTGTGTGTGTTTGGACTCGATGACCTCAGAGGTCCTTTCCAACCATGAAGATTCTGTGATTCTGTGATTGGCTCCTCCAACTTCTCTGCAAGAGAGAAAGGGGAAGATGCCTAAAATCAAAGCAAAAAGACCAGATGTTGGTGATGGGCTGTATAAAACTGAGGCATTCACAAAGGACAGGAAATCTTAGCAGGTGAAAGGATCAAAGAAATATTTTCACAGCAGAAGGTCTTAATGTGTGTAAATAGGCAGTCAAAGCAAGCTGTTCTGTAGCAAGGAAGAAAAGACTGAGAGAGAAGCACCATGACTGAAGAACCAAGTACTTTTAATTTGTTGTTCAAGTCAAATGCCTGTCAGAGAAAACTAAGAAAACTAAGATGCAGGCATTTTTCATTAGTTTGTCCACTACTTTTTTTTGTACTTTTGCTTTTATTTAAGTAAATTATTATATTCTGCAAGATTTTACAGAAGAGTGTTCACTTTCCCTGCCATGGGAGTTATAATACTATTCCAAACACCCTCCAGGCAGAAATGCCAGGACGAGATGCTCCTATTCCTGCACCCCAGAGGGTGGCAGGGGCAAAGATGCCACAGTGACACTTGCATAAGGACGCTCTGGGCACAGCCTTAGCCTGTGGAAGAGGGTAATCCAGCATCTCTACAGACGGTGCCCTTGGACAACTAGGAAGAGAGGGCACCTTGTGGGGAGGGCCAGTCATGACCTGGTGGCTGACTGGTATGGAAAACTGAACCAGAAGCAGGCAACCCCATCTTATGATCGAGCATACACAGTCAAAAACGCTCTCAAATAGATGTTTATCTTCATAAGGATAATGTTTACAATTTAATGGATCCTTAAATCCTTTCTTGAACGAGGATGGATTGAAATACATTCACTAGCCACAGTTGTTGCACTATCCTGAGGAGTAGAACTGTCATATCAAGATCATAATCTGGTTTAAATTGACTTATCAAATATGAGGCTTATACAGTTTTCAGATGTCTCCAGAAGTGTAATTCCTTTATATTCCTGGCATAAAGGATTAGCCACTGCTTTTACTTACCCTGAGCTTTTTCTGTCTTAGCTCAGTCTCTTTAAACATATTATCCTTGTGTAACAGAAAGAAAAGACATGATTAAAATCACATGACTAATAATGTGGCACAATAAGCATTATTGTATATCACTATATTAGTCAAGTGATACAGCTGGAAAAACCAGACAAGCTTTCAAACACACAAGCATGAGTGAGCCCAGACACGTTGTCAGTTTTTCCCAGCCATATCATTTGGTATAACAAGAGCTATATCCTCTCTCTGCAAACTGGCTTGTATGGATCCTGTAGGGGCACAGCATGGGCACTGGGAGTGAGAGAGCTCATTGCAGTGTCCCTAGTATCCCACCTCATCAATTGTCATAGCCCAGGGCGAAAAGTGCCTTGTCTTTATCCAGTTGCCTTGAAATTGCTCATAATTCAAGCCAGGATAAGATCAGTTACAAATAAAAGGATTTATTCATGAGATCCAAAATAGATAATGTTGCCACAAAATTGATAAAAGATAAAGGTGAAACAATGGAAGGAAAAAGACATTTGAGATTCAATAGGGAGGGACTCCCTCTGATGCTCTCCCTCCCTTTCTCTCTGCCTTTCTCCCTGCAGCTCATTGCAGCCTTTCCCCATGCTCACCTGCCAGGGGTGGCCTCTGTCTATATGTGCCTTTCACCTCAGCCTTAACCCGCAGGAGGACTCAGCTGGGCAGATCATGGCAGCTCTCAAGCCTTCTTTCCTCTTGAAGCCTTCTAAAGAATGCAGTCCAGTGTGATCCCTCTCTCTGAAACTAGTTTATTTCATTTCTATCCAGGCAGGAGCCTGATGATTCTTCATTAAAATATGGGTTGCTTGACTTTCTTGGGGACTAAAACATCTCTGCAATGGACCAGGTGTTATTTTCCACTTTTTTCTGACCACTTGCCCATGCATTACGCTTTCTTCCACGTCCTCCCGCTGCCATACACATGATCCTGCACTCGTGACCTTACACTGAACCCCATACATCATAGCAATCCGTGCCTTAACAAGTGTGCGTGGTGTTAACATCTCTCTGGGATAACTGTGTAAATCTTCTGACTAGATTTTGACTGAAAGCAGACACAAAGGTAATTAACCTCTTTATGGCAATAGTGGATTTAGGGTTGTTGACTGTGAATATCTTTCTTCTAAATGTACTTGAATAAGTATCCCACTGTCACGCCTCATAACAACTAATGAATGCTTTCTCACAGCTCGGAGCAAGAAGGTTATGACTGTATCTCATTTTTTACATGATGGGCTGAGACAGATGGGCTGACAGATTAAGCTCAGGAGTTAATTTGTTTCTGTGGTCCAAAATGAGGTGCTTAGACAGGGGGTTTTTTGTGTCTTTGTTATTTGTTTTTAAATTCTGTTGTTTCTTCTAACAGTACTGGAGCAGACTCCCATTGGCTTCTGTAACTGCTGTCAGTGCCCACCTTACTGATGGTCACAGATCCTGGGGTGGCAAGTGTGGAACCTGGAAAAATCAAATGCAAATAGTTGAAAAGTTTGGCTTAAGGAACTGGGATGAGGTGTTGGGGTCTTCTGTACCACTCTATAACAGGACTGTGGATAAAGTCTGCAGGATCCTGCTTCTTTGAGCAGAAGGCACCCTCCTTTTCTTGTATTCCCTGATTTAATTCTCCACAATAATGCTAATTTCTGCAGGATGCAAGGCAGAGGTCTGAGTACTTTCCACCCTTGGTAAAACACCAGAAGGTAACAACTGACAAAGCTTTCCCTTTGTGATGTTGTACAAGATATGCAAAGCAATTGGTAGAAGTGTTTGTTTGGATGATAAAGCTTTGTTCAGGACTTTCAGTGCTCCCAGAATGCCCTGCTGTTTGAGCAATCGCTGTTTTGTGGATTTTTTTCATTACTTTAAACATTCTGGGATGTTTCAAGCCCAGAATCAGTCACAAGGTCAGCTTCTCAAGGCTGAGGGGGAGACACACAGCTGGGCTGCTTGCCACTTGGTGACTCTCCAGCCAGAAACTTCTGCCTTGACTGCGGCCCTTTTCTAACATTTCCTGAGCTATAAGCAGAAAACAGAAAGTTTAAACAGCAAAAGGAAGTGCAAGATGAGTCTATGCTCTTGTTCCTTTTTGAGATAGATAAAAAAAGGCCTGAAAAGTGGGACTTTTTCTCCCTTTTGAAAAGGCTCCATTCTCTTCTTGTTTTTAACCTTCGAAGATCAGAAAGGTCAAGGCTCATCTTCATTGCTTTTTCTTGTGAAACTGCATGGATATCTGTGATACTGGCTGTACAGAGCAGACGGAGCTGAATCTTTAGCAAATTGATAATTTTTTTTCCCAGATGTCTATAGGGGGGTTGCATTAAACATTTAGTACTAAACCCCAGCATTTTAAGCAACCCAGATAAAGTTTAGCTCCTCTCTCAGCTACTCATGCTATACCTTTATCATAGACACCATAATCCTATTAGTTCTCAAGGAAAGACAATAGAGACGAGATCTGAATTTTTCACGTACAAAGTATCTGCTGAAAAGTTCTCTCAACATACCTGTAAAATAAAAACTCTGACTTTCTTTATAGCTAGAAAATGAAAAAAAAAAAAAAAGACATGGACTGTTTGTTTCTCTCTTGAAATCATCTCCAAAGCTGGGAAAAGAGATGGATTTAACTAAAATCAGCTCAACGCAACTTAATCAGGGTGCCATGGCCCAGGCTGGCTTTACAGTCCATGACCACCAGTCATGACACTGATAACAGCCCCACTCACTGCAGCACAAGGGAGAGCAAGGCCAAGTGCCAGGTCCTGCACTTGGGTCACAACAACCCCATGGATGCTACAGGCTGGAGCTGCCTGGCAGAAATATAAACAGAAATTGGTCAACAGCTGGCTGAATGTGAGCCAGCAGTGTGCCCAGGTAGTCGAGAAGGCCAACAGCATCCTGGCCTGTATCAGGAACAGTGTCACCAGCAGGAGTAGGGCAGTGATTGTCCCCCTGTACTGGGCACTGGTGAGGCACCATCTTGAGGTCTGTGTCCCATTTTGGGCCCCTCACCACAAAACAGACATTGAGGGGCTGGAGCGGGTCCAGAGAAGGGCAACGGAGCTGGTGAGGGGTCTGGAGCACAAGTCTTGTGGGGAGAGGCTGAGGGAGCTGGGGGTGTTCAGCCTGGAGAAAAGGAGGCTGAGGGGAGACCTTCTCACCCTCTCCAACTCCCTGAAAGGAGGGTGTAGCCAGGGGGATTTGGTCTCTTCTCCCAAGGAACAGGCGATGGGACAAGAGGAAATAGCCTCAAGATGTACCAGGGGAGGTTCAGATTGGAGATTAGGAACAATTTCTGCACCAAAAGGGTTATGAAGCCTTGGAATGGGCTGCCCAAGGAAGTGGTTGAGGCCCCATCCCTGGAGGGATTTAAAAGATGGGTTGACATCATGCTTAATGACATGGCTTAGTGATGTTTTTGTCAGTATTAGGTTTATGGTTGGACTCAATGATCTTAAGGGTCTTTTCAACTTTTCTATGATTCTAGGAGTTTGCTGGTTTCTCCTGCTCTGGATCTGTAGGCGGGTTTCTAGATACAAGAGAGACACACAGCTTTCAGTCTTCAATAGACTTTCATCTGAACAACAAAACCTCCGATCCTAGTGACTATTATTTCAAAAATGTTGAGTTCTATCTCCACGCAAAATGTATCAGGGTTGCATCAGGAAATAGTGTCACAGAGATTTCCACTGCGCCTTGAGCAGTCCTCTACCAATGCTTAACTCAGACAGAAGCTGTTCACGTGTGAAAGAAATAGGGAGGCAAGTGAGGCTGAAAGCACTGGCACGATGTAAGTGCTCCCTGCATGAGGCAAGAGCCCCAGTCCTGAAAAGAGCTGTGTGAAATGTGCTCAACTGAAACACAAAATCTCATTAAATGAATGTTACACACTTGAAACAGAGCGGATTTGGTCAAAAAGGATCCCTTCTTCTGGAATATCCCTGGCCCCAGTTCTAAGGAAACTTGGATGAAATCATAAAAACCATAAACTGGGGTTTTTTTTGCTTGGAAATTGCTGAAACTCAGGGAACACAATTCCACTGAGACAGAAGCCAAAGGAAAAGGTTGTCATTATTCTCATTTACTCTTGTACCTTCTTGGCCTTGCCTTGCCAGGACACACATTGAGAAGTTTAACAAGTCCTTGAATGAAGGAACATGACTGTCTTATTTCTGTACAATAAAAGCAGATATATTTCGGTGTGACACCACAGAGAGTTACTCAACAATGATGTTCTTTGTACAAATGAGAGACTTTGTCCAAGAGGAAGATGGCTCTAGCGCTGATAAGGCTAATAATCTGCAACTTCTATATCATGTTTTTCCTCCTGGGATATCAAAGAACTTCACAAAGGAGGGTATTCTAGTCCTGTCATTATAGAAAAAGGGAACTTACACAAGAAATGAAGGAGCTAGTCCAAAATCAAACGGTAGATCAGGGGGAGATAAATAGCCACTGCCCTGTTCCTGTCCCCCATAATTAGCCCACCCTGTGAAACACACTGAAACTGAGAGTTGCTTCCTCAGTCTGCTCTTCAGAGGGAGGGATCCACACTGAGGAAATCTACTCCCTCCACTGCTGCTGCTCCTCTTCCTCCCTTCTTGCCACCCTGGCAGATGTTTTCTCCAAACCCTGAGCAGCCCGGACACAGAAACAACATCAGGAAGAGAAGGCAGGTTTGCTATTTCCCTTGCCGTGCTGCGCTGCGGTCGTTGGTGTGCCACAGAAACAGTGTGTACCGCACACGCACGGGGACTGTGACCCGCCGTGCTCTCACCGTGCCACAGGAGACTGTCCTGTCCCCAGAGCAGCAGATGTTTAGGCCATGTGTCTCCTCCTGAGGACTCCCCACAGCCTGGGATGGGCTCACAGTAAGGGCCTTGTAGTAAGGGCAAGGAATGTGGGTAAAGGAAGAACCTCATGAGGTTGAACAGGGAAAAGTGCAGGGTCCTGCACCTGGGGAAGAAGAACCCCAATACAGGTTAGGGGTGGACCTGCTGGAGGCAACTTCTGAAGAGAAAGATCTAGGGGTCCTGGTGGACAGCAAAATGACAATGAGCAAGCAGTGTGCTCTTGTGGCCAGGAGGGCCAATGGAATCCTGGGCTGCACAGGGAAGAGTGTGGCCAGGAGGTGGAGGGAGGTCATTCTCCCCCTCTGCTCTGCACTGGGGAGGCCACAACTGGAATCCTGCCTCCAGTTCTGGGCTCCCCAGTTCAAGAGAGACAGGGAACTACTGGAGAGAGTCCAGAGTAGGGCAACAAAGATGATTCAAGGATTGGAGCATCTCCCTTATGAAGAATGGCTGAGAGAGCTGGGACTCTTTAGCCTGGAGAAGAGAAGGCTGAGGGGAGACCTTATCAATGCCTACAAGTATCTCAAGGGAGGGTTGAAGGAGGAGGGAGCCAGACTCTTTTCAGTGGTTCCCAGTGAGAGGACGAGGGGCAACGGGCACAAGTTGGAACACAAGAGGTTCCACTCAAATATGAGGAGAAACTTTTTCACGGTGAGGGTGACGGAGCCCTGGCAGAGGCTGCCCAGGGAGGGTGTGGAGTCCCCTTCTTCGGAGATTTTCAAGCCCCGCCTGGATGCTCCTGAGTAACATGCTCTGACAAGCTCTAGGCAATCCTGCTTTGGCAGGGGAGTTGGACTAGATGATCTCTATGGTCCCTTCCAACTCTAAAAAAATTCATTGAAATTCAGTGAAATGCACTATCGCCTTACAGGAGGAGAAAACTGGCCAGGGGAAGAGAGGCTCAGAGCAGATGAATAATAAGAAGAGATGGAAACCCTTGCCTGAGATTCAGATGTCATTTCCACTGGATGCTGAGAAGCAGAGCCTTGTGATGTCATTAGTTTTAAATTAAAAAACCGGTTAAACACACAGTGGAGAATTGCTCCATTTTTTTACAAGGAACTATGTCTGCTTCACAAAGGTGACTTCCAAATTATTATACACACATATACACTGGAAGCAGCAGCTCCAGCAGCCTGGAAATCCAAGCACATTGCAAGGCGATGTGCTGCAGGGGAGCAGCCCGTCAGCATCTTGCACAGCAAGTTCAGCAGGTGGCTGTATGGAAGTGGCTTCACCAGGTCTCAGCTCAGGTTGAAGCCTCATTACGGCAGATGGTTTGAGATTCAGATCCACAAAGGAAATAAAAGAAACAAGGAAGCCTCCTTTGGGCTGCTCTGGACAGAATTCAGAAGGGTTACATATGGAAATTATCCATTTGCCAGGGATTTAGGGGTTGAAGGGAGACCTGTGAAGTGTCGTTGCTAGGGCCAGGATAAACTGGGACAAATCCCAGCATACGAACACATACATCATTTCAACAGGGAGCTGTCAATTAGCACAGAGTCAGATGTCATTGGTGAAAAATCTCTGTTCTTTGGGGAAGGGAGGAATCTCCCCGTGACCCGAGAGCGGATGGTTTGGCAGCAGCAGCTCAGCCAACTCCTATCACTGGATTAACAAATTGCACAGATATGTTCCCTCCTTTGTATTTACAGCACATGACTGGAAAGAAGGCTCAGCAAAAAGGGAGAAGAGCTCAGTTTCCACATGTCATGTCAGCTGAGAGCCCAGACGAGATTCTGATGGAAGTCAGGAGCCTGCAGCAGGACACTGTCTGTCTGTCTACCCCTGCACATATACATCCTGTTTAAGGGCATAGGATCCCATCTCCTCATCCCAGGTAAAGCACAGCATTATAAACTACTGATATTTCCCTCTCTCTAATTCCCAGTGCTTCAATTCATGTTGAGCCTGTGTCTTTAAGCTCTGTTTGTTGTTCCTCTTGTTGCCATAGCATTTAGTGTTTCTATGTTGGAGATTTCCTTTTTTTTTTTTTTTTTTCCAGACATTACCCCATCAGCACAGTTCCAGTCCTGGGATTCCAGCCACTTTTGGCTAAAGGGAAACTCATTTTTGTTGCTATAAAAATATTAAGCCATGTAAATGCCTGTGGCTCAGATTTAGGTCCCTGTGTCTAGGAATAGCAGCACAGCTGAGAGTGAATGAGAAAGGAGAGGAAGAAGCAGACAGACCTTTCTGCATCTCATCTCATTCCTCTGAGTCAACCTGTCCTCTCAGGGACCGGGAGAGAAGCAGGCCATCCTCTGAGACAGTAGTAATCTCTAGGTTTTGGTGGGGTTTTTTGGTGTGAAGAACGCTTTCCTCCAGGTTGCACCCGCAAGAGAGATGGCCAAGGCTACTGTGTCCCACCTGAAGTGCCTGATCTGAGACGTAGTTGAGAGAAGGTGTTGCCCACTCAAAAATGCATTGACTTAAAGACAAAAGAAATTGCCCAGTTTAGGCCTGATCCAAAGTCCAAGGCAGTAGAATCTCAGCCAACGCTTCATGGATGCTGGTCCATGTTTAGACCCAGCTTGTCACTGAGGTCTTTGCTGGCACGCCTTGCATGTGGGAGGAAGCACGATACCAGCGGCCCCTCCTTTGCTACATCCCACCTTTGCAGCCTGCATAAAACTGGAAACAAGTCTGCTCTCTGCACTCAGAGCGAGATTAAGCATCCTTCAAGAGACCAGAAGCAGCCAGTGGAAAAGGAAAGATAAACGGAGCCTTCTGAAGTGACCTGTCTGCTCCTGAACACCAGAGAGTTCAGAAAAACATTTTGGCTGGGTAGAGTACAAGTGCTGTGTTGCTTTGTGTGCTGGACTCCTGCAGCATCTGCAAACCCCTATCAAACAGCAGTGTGAGAGAGCAACGGCAGTGCCCACGAAACACAGAGCCCAGAGATTAACGCTGCCCTGAAATCACTGCACTGCTCTGAGCCTCCGGGTGCCTGTCTGGAAAACAGAAGTAATGAATGGATATTTAATTGTCTTAGTAAAATGTCTGCTGATATAGGGACTGAAAATGTGAGCTAAGAACAAAGTGCCACTAATGTTAAGCTATTTCTTACAGCATTGTTAACAGTGCTTTCTGCAAATCATTGCTGTTGACTCACCCTGGCACTCAAATTATTTACGCTGCACAAAGTGTCAGTCTGTTACATTGCAGAATGGATTGAAAGAATAAGATAAAATACTGTAGAGGATATGGCATGAAGTTTTAACTAGCTCTAAGTAACAGCTACTGCTAATTATTAACATGATACATTTCACTAAGTTACATTAAAACAATAAAGCATTTCAGCTACTGTTATGTCATATTGTAATTTATCAGAAGCAGCAGTGCATGCTAGTAATATATCAGGAAATTACATTAAAAATGCAAATAACTTTTAAAGTGGGAAAAATTAAATGAAATTAAACTTTAAGTAAAATCATCATGCAAATCCAAACATTTTCTACAGTGCTTTTTAAATTTTTAACACTTTTTTCTATTCATGAGCGTCGTGGATTTTGAGGAGAAGCAAATCCAAGATCGTTCCTGGAAGTTTTCATGAGACTAAAATGGAAAGTGATGTCAAATTCAAACAATTTTCCTGGTTTCTACCCACTTGTGTTTTCTTGTGGTTTTGGATTAATTCTTCCTGTCTAATACTCATGGGTTATGGTGCTGTACAGGGAAAGCCCCTGAAAGAAAGGCAGTTCAATACAGAGCTTGTTGGCCATACTTCCATGATTTATTTTTATTACCACTAGAAGTCGTAATTTACTGTTTTTACTTTACGCATGAATGAAAAAATGTTTCTGGCAAAGGGGAAGCTGGTAAAATCCTCAGGGTGAAAGTTTCTCTTTTGGACTTTCTTGAAAGCCCAGGAGAAAAGAGTGCTAATGACAGCAGCAAGAGCGAGAGAGCTGGATAAATCATGGTCAGGGACGTACAAGATGTTGCCCAGTCGTGCCATTCTGCAGCACAGGAACCCCCACGGCTCACTGCCAGGGCACTGTGTAACTACACAGGAACCTGCTGTGGCAGCAGGGAAGAGCCACTGCTCTCAAAAAGCACAGGCAAGTGTTTGGCTTCCCCGTGGAGACTCTTCAGCAGAGGCTGATAAGCTCTGGCACAAGGCAAAGCGGGTCTGTGGCAGCGCGAGGGTCACAGGCACGGTTGTTGGGCTGCCCCGACGAATGACTGGTGGACAACACCTTCCCCACGGGTCCCCAGCTGGGACTTCTGTTACCTGAACACTTCATACCATTGTATCTCTCTAGCTTTGCTAGGATCCGTAATGAAGTCTATTCAGTTGGCCAGCAGGGAGTATGAGAAGTAACTAGTCAAGACTGAGAGCTAAGCAAGGTGACCTGGACCTTCTCCTTTTCCAGGCTCCCTGGCTAATTATGAACCTGCCCATTTCTGGCCGGCAGTAAATCACAGAATCACAGAATGCTATGGGTTTGGAAGGGACCTCTGGAGATCATCCAGTCCAACCCCCTGCCAGAGCAGGTCCACCCAGAGCAGGTCCCACAGGAACGTGTCCAGGGGGGTTTGAATGTCTTCAGAGAAGGAGACTCCACCACCTCCCTGGGCAGCCTCTGCCAGGGCTCTGCCACCCTCACAGGAAAGAAGTTCTTCCTTGTGTTTAGGTGGAACTTCTTATACTCAAGTTTGTGCCCGTTTCCTCTTGTCCTGTCACTGGGCGCCACTGAAAAAAGACAAGCCCCATCCTCTTGACACCACCCATGCTCATAAAAGAGATGGTCCAGGCCCCTAATCATATTTGTGGTCCTCTGCTGTCCCTTCCCGTTTCCTCTTGTCCTGTCACTGGGCGCCACTGAAAAAAGACAAGCCCCATCCTCTTGACACCACCCATGCTCATAAAAGAGATGGTCCAGGCCCCTAATCATATTTGTGGTCCTCTGCTGTCCCTTCTCCAACAGTTCCCTGTCCTTCTAGAACTGGGGATCCCAGAACTGGACACTGTGCTCCAGATGGAGCCTGACCAGGGCAGAGCAGAGGGGAGGATAATACCGAGGGGGCTATAAAAGCATCCGTAAAATCACAATGCACATTCAAGCAACGCTGTCTGATGCTGCACAGCAGAACTGCCATTGTGAAAATCAAATCATGGCTTGAGAGGGGAAACATTTACATTTCATCTAAAATCCTAGAGAGGATTTTAAAGGACCCTACAGAAGATCCTAAAGAGGATCTTAAATAAAGCTCCATGACAGATGGAGTTTCACAAAGATCAGAGACATACAACCATGCACTGACACTGCCCACAGGAAATCCTCAGCTCCAGTTTCTTGCCAGTGCAGGGCTCCTGACCTACGCTCGGGCAGACCGGAGGGACCAGCCCTGGATACACCATCTCTTCTCTGAGCCCCCGCTCTGTACATGCCGGGCTACAGACGATTTCTGTTCCTACCTGCTCATGAGCCAACCTAATTGCCCCCTCACCAGCCAAGTTAACAGCCAAGTTAAATTCAGTGTTTGGATCTTCACCAATAGAAACATCTTGGAAATTCAATAGTACAACTTGTTTCCTACCAAGGCTGCCTGAAGAGAACTTCCACAGGCAACCAGCTTTGCTGGAGCCAAGATTGATTCCAGCTTCCGTTGTTTTATTTTAAAGATGCAGACCCCAGATGATGTCACCTTTTTGCCAGTTACACCCCCCTCAGCACAGTCAACGGCATCCAAGAATACAGGGTGTCAACGGCTCCAAGAAGTGCCTCAGCTGGCCTTGGCTTCTGGACACAGTGCACAAGGGCAGAGGAGGCAGTCCCTATCTCATGTCATGTAGAGCTCTCCTCACCAGGCCTGACTCTGATTGCATGCTTTTGACTTTTCCACACACAGCCATACCCCATGTGCCGCAAGCACAAATCCTGTGCAGGCTGTACGTGGCGGAGATACGATCCAAATTCTTGGTCTGCTTGTTCACAAAAGAACCTGATCTCCCTTGCTTCTATGTCTCCTTTTAGCTCAACACTGTATTCATTTAATACTTCATTTTCATGTGCCTTTTGCATCCTCAACCTCATTTCATCCAGAGTGGGGAAGAAGCCTCACATAGACAAGCCTTGAAAGAGCTGAGCTGTTTACTTCTATGTTGGTATTCTGACTGTCGAGCCCTACTAAAAACAATAAATCATGGAATAAAAAAATTGTATTTCAGTAGAGATTCTTAGTGGTACATTGCCAGCATTCTAGCTACTTTGGACATTTCAGAGCATTTGACCACATTCAACCTTGACATTTTAAGATAATAAAGCAATTAAGATGGGTGTTGCACATTAAGTATGATTTTGTTTCCTGAGCAGAATTTGTAATATGTGCCCTTGCGAGCATGTCACAGCTGTGGTCTCAAGGACAGCCCGAGCATCACCCTCACACCGTGTATTTCACCTGGAGAATATTGTGCTTTCTTTGGTTCTGGCAGCAGGAGACGGGAAGCTCTTAAAGTCCTGGTGCAGGCTCCTGAGTGCTGCAGCTCCTGGTGAGAGGATGTACAGAAGGAAGGTCTGAGGACTTCACATAGTCTTTGTCCTTGTTGTCCTTCACCCTAGCAGGCAGAGGAGAGAGCACCCCAAGTCAGCGTACACAATTGCTGCAGTTTGCCCGTCCGTACCGCGGCAGAACACAGCAGTGGAAGGTGCTGAAAGGGTTTCTGGTGGTGCAAGCCCTACAAAGCTGAGTTGCTCCATGTTGGTGCTTCATTTGAGGAACTGTGTAAAAGGACAATTACAGAAACGCAATGTATTTCTTACACTTAGTTCTGTCCCAGAATAAAGACCACCTGATATAGAGCTTGTGAAGGGCCCTGTACTACCTGTATCTGCCCCAGTGACTCCAAAATCATGCAGACCTTAAAGGCAATCTTTAATGTAAGGACAAGGAGGCACAGAGAGGTGCAGGAGAGTCCTGGTGGTCTGATTGGGGGGGCAGATGCAGCACACGTGCCTGCGTGGTTGCCTGTCCAGCCTGCAGACACTCAGGACCAACTCAGCTCCTCCACACCATTACTTGCCATTTCTCGTGGGATGGATTAAGACATGTCTCTACTGCCTATGCATTTAGGTTCAGATGTCTGTTCAAGTCCATCTCAAAGCTTAAAAAAATAAATGTATATTTTTCTCCATTGTGCCTCTGTTAGTTTGTGCTGTCCCTGTTATCTCCCTGGCCTGTTTTTTTTTTGGTGACTCAGTGGACAATCGACTCCCGTGATGGTTAACAAAGAGCAGAAGAAAGGAGAGCTCGCTTCAGTAACTCGTGACTGTGTTTATTTTTCTCTATTTTTCTCCTCTTTGAGGGATTTATTTTATGACTCTCACTAAACTGTTTACTGAAAATTTGACAGCTATGCAGAAAGTAATTTGCAAGGAAACTGGGCTAAATTAAAACTAAAATGTTGGTCGGTTTCCCAGAGGACAAAAGAGCTCTTTTCTGTAACTTCTGTGCTGCTCCTCTTCTCCACCCACACATTGGGGAAGTTCAGATGAGATAACGGGGACCTGAGCAGGGACAAAGACTGAACAAACTATAGCTGGTCTGGAAGGTGGGGAAGCTCATTTATACCCAAAAACTTTTTGTTTCTTTCTGCTGTTTAGTTCGAGGTGAACGAGAAGGACACAGTCCTACACAATCCAGGAGTTACGTGAAATGACAGAGTGTAGCAACAACAAAAATAATAAAATAATACTGCATTGATTTTCTTGAGTGTCAACCAGCCCTTTCCAGCTCTCATTGAGAACTCCAGGACCTCTTTAGACACCATCAAACATCTTATCTCTACAGCATCCCGTTTTAGCATCAACTAAGGCATGGGCAGGGTAAGTGTCTCACCTGGCCTTGCAGAGGGAAAACAGAGTGGGGCCAATTACAGACACTAACACCTACATTACCTGTCTTGCCAAAATATTGGATGCAAGAAAGGCTGAAGGAGAGACTCTTATGCTTTTGTATTTCCCCATTTCTGACAAAAGACACACGTTGTGCAGCACGTGGTGAGCACAACATGGGGCCTCTGACACTGCTCTTAAATTGGCTGCCAGGAGTCTTAAACCCATCCCAGGCTTTTGGAGGAAGATGAGCAGCACCTCTTCCCTCAGCGAGGTGGAGGAGGTGTGTCCTACAACAGCACTGGTAGGATGTACAGCCCAGCTACAGTAGAACTGTAAATCATATCTTTATTTTGTAGTTTTACAGCCTAAAACTCCAGGCACTGACCAGTGTCACTCCTCACTGCTGCTTTGGGCCAGTGAAGCTGTGCAGAGGCTGAAATGCTTTCCTGTTTGTAGACAAAGTGTTTCGATTTCATTTAGAGCTAAAATACATTTTGATTTAACAAAAGCATTGTGGTATTTTTAATAAAGCATATAGAATATAAAAATTTTTATGGCACTTAAATATTGAGCACATTCAGTTCCGGACTGCCTGCCTGAGCTTCTGAAGGGTACTCTCCCAGTGCAGTAACTATCACTTGCTTCTGACTCTTTATTCATTCCTAAAGAGAATGCTAGTTAAACACCAGATAAGTAAATACGTAATCAATGAGACATTTATTGAATGTTAATGCCATGTTTAATAAGGCTTAGAAATTTAAATGGGTCACATTAAGATGTAGAGTGCACAGCGGGGAAACTTCTCAATGTCACCAACCCCAATCACAGAGAAATCATGAGCAGGGACCTTCAAACCTGGGACACCTTTATGACCCAGATGAGGCTGGGGGGGGGGGGGGG
>NW_015090799.1:3503051-3512082 GCF_001431845.1 Calidris pugnax | reverse complement strand
GGGGGGGGGGGGGGGGGGGGGGGTGGTTCTTTTGTTTCCTGCTTCTCACCCCGTCAGCAGAAGGGGTCCTGACAGGGGACAATCCCACTGCAGAATGGACCGTGGTGCGGAGATCACTGTGGTTGCAGAGACCCAAACAAAAAGTCTGTTTGAGTCTTAATTCAGGCTACTCACGGCGGTGTGGCAGGTATTCCTGTGCCAGCCACCTGAACTCCAGCTTCTGAGTTCAGGCAGGGAGCCTAGATCACATCCAGGCTCAGCTGGCTTATCTTCAGACAGTTTGGCCGCCCTATTTATTTTCGTCAGTGAAGACAGTGTGTCAGTCAATAACTTCATCCCATCCCAACAGCTGGAATGTGCAGAAACGCTACTACAATGGGAATTGCAGCCACAGTCAATGCTCTGGCAGAGATGTCTGATGGACAGAGTTATGAGGTGTGGAAATCTCATCATTTGAGTCACTTAAAATTGGACAAAACAAAACCCAAGAGAATGTGGAGAAGGAAGCGTCCCCACAAGAGAGGAGGGAGCCTCAGTGTGGCCTCATGCAAAAGACTGCACTGTCACCCGAGGTGGGACCATACCTGTCCTCAGCAGTAGACTTGCTCCCTGTGTGTGGCTGGAGGTGACATCCCGGAGCGCAGGAGGTGCTGCCAATGCTGATGCACACGCTGCTGGTTCAGCATGCTCTTGTACAGCCCTAAGGGACAGGGGTGCCCCTGTGGGCACACTACAGGCTCCCTGGGCATGGGCACGAGACAGGCAGAGCTAAGAAGCCCTTCACCATGCAGGCACCGTGCAGAGAGGACCTCCTCTGGCAGGACCCGTGGGCCTCTCCAAAGGAGAGGAGCTTGAGACACCATTCCCCATTTTTCACCACCTCACCTCACAGCTTCGCGCAGGGGAAGAGGACACCTTCGGGGAAGGGAGAGGCGAGGGGAAGAAAAGCAAACTTCTAGGGAATTTAGACATTTCTTTCTTCTGTGCATTCCCCCTCCAGCACTCTTGGCAGCTGGAGGGGCTCCTCTATCCTTGGAAAGAATCCAGCTGCCTCTCCAGACAACACAACAGAGAGAAGATATTAGGGGCCTGGAAACTGGGTTTGCTATTTAAGCTCTTCCTTTTCTCTGCTTCACTTAGAGAAACTGAACAGTTGGCTTTCTGCTGGCACAAAGGCTTTCCACACGCCATTCCCTGGTGCAAGGGTTTTTACCTTAACACTAATTAGAGCAGTTTCACTGGCAGTGAAAAAGCTGCACATTTTTAGGAGTTGCTGAAAATTTTAAGGTGTGTCCTGGGTGTATTTTTGCAGTAGAAGCTAAATTTTACATTTTTTTTTCCCTTCCCGTAACAATAGTAACTCTGCCTTTAGCCTGGCCTCATTTTTCTGGTCAAGTGTGGTCCACCTCAGTTTTTAACTGGGCCCATTACAGGGCAGTCTGAGTGCCTGGAGAATACATCAAAGGGGGGATATTTTTAATGGTAAGGGTATTTAACCCTTGGCCCAGCTTACCAGAAGGTGATAGAGAGCCTCTACCCAGATGGCAGTATCTTTCCAAATCATACATACTTCTTCAAGTAAAATGTCCTGGGTTTGCAGAATGGGTGAGGAGGACAGAATGTCTATGGGCTATTATCAATGTGGTTTGACCTTCTCTCTTCTGAAAAGACACTGAGTTTGGGTTTCCTCTCCCTTTTCTGTTATTCTACACCAGGGCAGGCGCCTGGAATTCCTGTGAACTGCATTGACCAATATATTCTTCACTCACATGTTTAGGTAGCCAGAGGAAGAAGAGGAGAAAAGTTATTGATCTATATGACAAGAGTATTGTAGGCCATGGGATCTGACCCTTCAGGAAACCCTACTTGAAAGCAGAGGTTAGTACCCAATGCATCATTTATCCTCATGTAGTAATTACCTTTTGTCTCCCTAAATCGCCTCTTGAAGAGGTTCCTTAAACCTCTTTACTCCCAGGCCTAAAGAAAGTGTATTTTTGTGATGGACACCAATGGCTACTGTGTTTGCCTCCCACTGAGCAAAGAGCAGTGACCTCCTAGATCTGCTCTGGTGTGGGTGCTGCAAGTTTCAATGAGCCACTCGCTACTGTGCAGCTTTACCAGGTCAGGTCAGCCAAGGACCTCATCCCAAGCCATGAAAAGCAAAGCCATTGGGGCTTTCCTGTACGGAAAGGCCTCCCAACTGAATCACCAGCTGGCTGGAGAGGCTGGCTTGTATTTGCAGAACAGATGCTGCTGACCTATCAGTGCAATATATTTCTTTTGTGACTGTTTTGCAGGACCTGCTTGTTGGAGACCCATAGAACATCAGTCTCAGCATAACACAAATTTCTTTCTATCCTTGCATTTCACCTTTAATAGGGACAAGAACAAATCCCGTAACTGCCTGAGCATCATCAGGCACCTGACAAGTCTTATGAAAACTTTCAAGAGCCACGCACAAGAGCTCAAGCACTTATTTATTGCTTTGATATTAAAAGCAGAGAGTCTCAGATATTAAAAACAGAGAGGCCCAGAGTGCAGGGGAGATAGGATCCATTCTGTGTACGGAAATTGCTTAGCTTCATGGTCTACATGGTGCTTCAGATTTAAAAAAAAATAAAATAAAATCCTCGTAGAGTCCCATCTCTCTGGGAACTTTTCTGCAAAATCAACTATCGAGTCCAAGCAACAGAAAAGCTTCCAGATTTCTCTATTCCAGGCTGAGACAAGTTTGTAAATACTTCCAGGAATTGCCAGCATGCCTGGAGGGCAAGGGCTGTAATGTTCACCTCCCTGCTATGAAATGCAGAGCACCTCAACTTCTTCAGCCCTCCCCCAGTCACAACCAGCTCTAAGTCCTGCCCTTCTGGTGCTGGAGTATCTCATCATGAGGGACACATTTTTTAGGTTGAGAAATACAAATCCACCTTGACAGAGCCTTAGTCAAGCATATACATGGGCTGTGTTGCTGATATATTGGTACAAAACACTCCTAGTGTAGAAATAACTTACAGTGACACTGAGCACATAACATTTTTGCACACTGATTTTTTGCCAGTACAGTTTATTCCAAAATTTCCACCCTTCCCCAAGAGAAACAGGCTGTATTGGCAGCAGCATTGCTTTGATGGCAACCCTGCATCTGTCCTACACGGCTTTGCAGACACAACTCTTCCCCTCCAGCTGGCTCGTCCAGGTAATTTGAATGGAAACACCCAGGCCACAGGGACGAGGGGCTCTCTGCAGGATCTGCCCTTCCTCCAGGAGGCTGCAGGTTCAGGCAGCACAGAAGGGCAGCGTGAGGTGCTCTCCCTGCCAATTAAGCTGGCACCAGGGAGGTGGCATCAGGGGGAACGTGCCATCAGCAGGAGTGCTGTAAATCAGGCAGGATAGGCTATTGGGGTGTGGAGAGCTGGTACTGCCCTGATGGAAGGCTCCTGGGACCCACATTTTTCATTGATCCAGTGGCTCCAAACACAAGGAGAGGAAAAACGGAGGGAGAGGAACATGCAGCACTGAGGAAGCAGGGACATGGTTTTGCGACAGCCTGTCTGCAGCAGCTTTCACATGCCCAGGGCAGACCTCTGCTCCCCAGGGGCAGGCACACTGCTCCGTGTGCTTGATGCCCCTCTCCTGACAGCAATCATCTCAGGTGCTCCCTTTAAAAAAGGCTATCACTAGTTTGGGAGCTCACTGGTACCAGCTCACTATCAAGGAGCCAAAGCTACTAAACAGGGTTAGGAACAAGCTGCTGAGGGACAGTTTCACTGAATTTCACTGAATTTTTAGAGTTGGAAGGGACCATAGAGATCATCTAGTCCAACTCCCCTGCCAAAGCAGGACCACCCAGAGCTTGTCAGATCATGCCACTCAGGACTGCATCCAGGTGGGTCTTGAAAATCTCCAGAGAAGGGGACTCCACACCCTCCCTGGGCAGCCTGTTCCAGGGCTCTGCCACCCTCACCTTGAAAAAGTTCTTCCTCATATTCAAGTGGAACCTTTTATGTTCCAACTTGTGCCCGTTGCCCCTTGTTGAGGAAATGCTGGATAGAAACAGAAGTGTTTGGTAACCTGATGGATCAAGAAGAAAGAGTGCAGATAGAGCTGGGGAAGTACTTGAGGCGGGAACAAGCTGTCTAAGGAGGATGAAATCTAGAAAAAAATGTGCTGGACTGGAGTAAAAAGCCCCTATTCCTCCCTTCCCCCCATCCCCCCCCCAGGATCTTGACCCACAATTCAGGGTAAATGAAGGACTTACTGGGTTGTGCTACTGAGAGAGGTTGCCATGAAGCAATAGCTCAGGCTCACCCACCGCGGTCTCCAGGAAAGAAGCCCACAGCCCTGCTGAGGTGAGTGTGTCAGCCACCAGCCTCAGTACCCTGGGGTTGTGGGGAGTTAGACCTGGCACTGGGCATACACCAAAACCAGTTAGGAACAGAAAGTGTCTGTCAGGACCCAGTGAAGGGCGAGAAATTTCCATGAGCCTGGGAAGGATTTGGGGGGGTCTAATGTTGGTAGTCCAAACAGGCCTGCACTGGGTAGTAACTTCCATGGCAATGCCTCAGCAAAGCAGGGGTGGAGGGGTTGGACTGAAGCTGTGGGAGAGCATCAGATGAACACATGCAGGCCAGAACTTCCCTGAGCCAGGGGGTGCCTACGTGTAGCTGGGGGGCAGCCCTGCCAAGCTGTCCTCCTGCAGCGGGCACGGCATCCCCTCTGCCAGCTGCAGCTCCAGCCGTGGAGGAGGCTCCCTCCTGCCCTGGAGAGCGCTGGTAGATCTCTGGGTGCTTTGGGATGTTGGCAGTTTGGGGCTCTGGTGCAGTGGACACTTGCTCCGTGCCTGCTTTGCCAGGCTTCCTTCCCCAGTGGAGATTGTCAGCAGAGACAGGCCCCCTCAAGTCCAGCACAGGCAAGCTGTGTCCAAGAAAGTAAAGCCCCCATCTGCTTCTCTGCCATCCTAATCCCACCAAAGCCCATTAGAGTTTGGCCTTTGACTTGAGTACAAAGTGACTTTCACTGCAGGGGAGAAATCTTGAAGTCTCTGTTCAGACCCTGTTTCTTCTACTTTTGATGGGAGGGATGACTGCTGCCCGCAAGCACAGCAACCCCACCTCACCGGGAAACTGGGTAGAATCACAGAATGGTTTGGGTTGGAAGGGACCTCAAAGATCATCTAGTTCCAACCCCCCTGCCCTGGGCAGGGACACCTCCCACCAGACCAGGTTGCTCAAAGCCCCATCCAGCCTGGCCTTGAACACTTCCAGGGATGGGGCAGCCACAATTTCCCTGGGAAACCTGTTCCAGTGTCTCACCACCCTCAGAGTGAAAAAATTCTTCCTGAGATCTAATCTGAACCTTTTTTCTTCCAATTTAAAACCATTTCCCCTTGTCCTATCATTACACCTCCTGGCAAAGAGTCCCTCCCCAGCTCTTCTATAGGCACCCTTCAGGTATTGAAAGGCCGCTATAAGGTCTCCCTGGAGCCTTCTCTTCTCCAGGCTGAACAATCCCAGCTCCCTCAGCCTGTCCTCATAGGAGAGGTGCTCCATCCCTCTGATCATCTTCGTGGCCCTCTGCTGGACCCGCTCCAACAGATCCATGTCCTTCCTGTGCTGAGGACTCCAAAGCTGGACACAGAGCTCCAGGTGGGGTCTCACGAGTGCAGAGCAGAGGGGCAGAATCACCTCCCTGGCCCTGCTGGCCACACTTCTCCTGATGCAGCCCAGGATGGGGTTGGCTCTCTGGGCTGCCAGCGCGCACTGCCGGCTCATGGTGAGCTTCTCGGGTACTGGAGGTCAGGAGGGGAATGGGGAGAAAAAAACCTTCACTAGGCTAAAATTGGTGTGAAACACTAGCAGCTAGGTGTTCTATAAGCCTAGCTTTGTCAGGCAGCTAAAATCAAGCTAATACAAAAAACAACATAGGGAAGCCGGGAGTTATTTTGTTTTCTCTTTCCTCACTAGGACTCTGGGTCTGGACAGTGGCTGGCTCTCCCTTCCCCTGAACAGGGCTGAGAAGCCTGGAGACTGTTCTCCTTTATCTCCAAGCTGCTCATTGCAATGTCTGCAAAGCGGTAACACGACATCTGATTGACCCAAATATATCAGCGATCACAGCGTCAGGAATGCTTAACATGCTGTAAACTGAACAGCACGTCAGCTCGGCTGATGGTTAACCCCCTACCAATTGTCTGGTTTAAAAAAATATCCCAGCTGGTAAGCAGGTCTGCTGGCCAGCGGGATGGCTCAGCAAAGCCATGGCTTGTTCTCCTTCCAAACAGTGTCGTTAGGAGGCTGAGTATCTGGGGGAGATGTTTTCCCAGGTAGTGATTTAAGGGTGTAGTCACAGTACAGTCTGCTGATTAACCACTTAGTTTACAAGAGACAAGCTGTAATTGAAATGAATGTCATGCATAACTTGGAGCTTATATTCACCCTAATAACAGAACATGTAGTGCCCTTACCGATGGCGATGGTAATTCTCCAGGGGGACTTCCCAGTGCACACACGAGCAGCTGGATGCTCACTGTAAGCACAATACACCCTGAAAGAAATGCAAATAATTCACTTAAATCAAAAGACATGGCCAATCTACGTAGGGAATAAAATTCATTTTCTACTTTTCCAACGAGCTATGAGCTTTCTTAAAGCTATTTCAAGATGGAATGTGGCAGAGAACAGAGCCAGCTTTTTTATTTGGTAAAAGTATTCATCCTACCATTGGATAAAAGCCTCCTGCCTGGTGTCAGGGCACTCTTCTGATTGCCCTCTGCCACTGGCGCCAGGTAGCACAGTGGGGTTCACCCTCCAGCTCATCTGGCTCCAGGGGGTGAGGGCTTGTGGGGGGAGCAGCAGCGGCCCGAGGGGGTGGGCAACAAGAGGCAGGATTAGAGGATTACAGCCTGCGATGTGCGGGGAGCCAGGACGGGGCTGTTCCTCAGTATTCCAGCGAGTCCCCAAGCGCAGGAGGGACCTGGCAGCACTAACACTCCCAGTTACCACAGTCACAGCTAGAGCCGAGGTCATCCCTGTGAGAAACAGGCTGAATTTTGCTTCAGCTAATTGATATATTATTTTTTTCTTTTCTCTGTTAGCATGTCTGTATTGATAAAGGTAATTCAGATATAGTGGAGTCCTATCCCTTGTGTCCGACTGATCCTGGGAGGCGCCTTGGGGCTGTCCAGGGGTTCTTGACTCTGAAGTGTTATCTAGGTGAAGGGTAACCAAAAATTGGTGGCAGACTGATAAGTGGACAACGGACGGTGAAGAGTGAGAAGTGGACAACGGACAGTGGAGACTGATAAGTGGACGAAGGCCACCTGGAGGGTAACTAATGAAGATATGACCACCAGAGTACTTGTAACCACTAATATTGGACAGCAGGTGATGGCAAACATATAGCGGGGTGTTTAGAATAATAATTTTGTAGAACAGATATATGTGCTTTATCTATAATAGGTCAGGCGGTCGGGAAGAATGTGAGCTCCAACTTCTCAGGCAATGAGAAGGGAGACAGTAACTCAGGCTGCCGGGATAAGGGTATAAAACATCAAAAAGCTAACGGGTTGGGGTGCCTCTACTTTGAGATGCACCCGATTCAGCGCTGTTTCGTTTAATAAATTTTTTATACCTTTGCTTCGGCGATTTTGTCCTTTTTAAATTCTAAGTGTGAGCCGGTGTTTCTCACATCCCGTTAGAAAAGGCATCAGCCACGTTTTTGGACACGCTCTGGCCATCCCTGCCCCGCACTGCCGCTCCTGGGGCCAGCCCTCCCCCGCCGAAACGCTTCCTAAACTCCGTCTCCTCGCCCTGGCTCCCTGCTGGGGCCGGGGGGGCACGCGGATGCCGGGGAGCAGCGGGATGCCGGAGGGGCACGGGGATGCCGGGGGGGCACGGGGATGCCGGGGGGACACCGGGATGCCGGGGGGCACCGGGATCGGCGGGGCTGCAGCGCGGCGCCGTGACCGGCGGGAGGAGCTGGAGGCACGCGGCGGCGGGAGCCCCGACGGGGCGGGGGGAGAGCGCTGACCGGGGCCGCTATCGGCACCGCGGGGGACACGCTGCCGCCCCCGGACCGCGAGGCGCTGGCGGCGACAGGGGACAGGGTCCGGGCGCCCCGCACCCGCAGCGTCCCTGGGCTGGATGCGGGGTCCTGCTTCGATGGGGGGTTTGAGGCAAAGGACACAATTCAGCTTCTGGGGGCGGGAGGGGGTTGGTTTCTTGTTTGGGGTTTGGTTCTTGTGGTTTGGGGTGGTGGGGGTTTTTTTCCTAATTGTTAAGGTGGATTAGGAGAGTTTGAATGTTTTGTAACGAAATCCTAGAAAAGAGAGAATTCCCTTTTTCTTACATTAAGAGAAAATCAATTGGATCCTAATGCAACCTGGAAGAATGTGGTGTGGTTGGAAAACTGGGAGCTGCTGTGATGTCTCAAGGGAGCAGGAAGAGCTGGGAAGGTGAGAAAGGGAATTTTTCATTTGCAATGTGTAAGATTCTCTCTGTGGTGGTTTCGCCTCCCTGATCCAACTCCGGGGAGGGCTCCGGAGGATGGCCACGGACCGACCGAGGGACGGGGAGGTGCTCAAACTCCTCTCCCAAGGATGCTCTTCCCAGGAGAGGTCCCAGTAAGGCACAGAAAAAGCAGAGCGGAGCGTCCTTGCCTTGGGAAGGCAGGAGACTGGGAATGGGGGGACAGAGAAACAGCTGCTCTTCCCATCTTCCAGTTACACCCTGCAGAGGGACAAAGCCTGGAGAGAAGGGGGGGCTGTCGTCCCCCCGGGCAGGAGATCCGGCGTGGGGGGCGGACACCGTGCCCTGCCGGGGCTCCGCAGGCTCCAGACCTGCTTTCGGGAAGGTTAAAGTGCCCGAACAGCCGGTCCGCGGGGCACGCACCGCACACCCCGCACACACCCACGGCCGTGCGGGGCGCTCCCCGCCGTGCAGAGGGGCCTGGCCCCGGCGGGCGGGGAGGGCGATGCTCCGCGGGGCCTCTCGCCCGCCGCCGGGCTGTCGGGGGCCATCCCTTTGTGCCGCCA
>NW_015090799.1:3423175-3501224 GCF_001431845.1 Calidris pugnax | reverse complement strand
GGGCGCGGGAGCCGCTCTGGGCGCGCCTGGGCTTCCTCTCGGAGCGGCAGGCCGAGCTGCTGCAGGCCCGCGTCGACTTCGTGCACCGCCACATCGCCCACTGCCGCGCTCAGGCCGCCGCGCTCTGAGGGCCGCGGCCCGGCGCCCCGGCCTCCCCCTCCGCGGCAGCGGGGCCGGCTGCCGAAGGCCGGGGCGGACCCTGCCCGGAGCCCCGGTTGCGACCCCGGCGGGGCTGGGGAAGGCGGGCGGCCGCCGGGAGCGGTGGTGGGAGCGGGAGAGGAGCCGGTGTCGGGCGTCGGTGCGGAGCGCGGTCGCGGTGGCCGCCGCCCGGTCCCGCCGGGGCTCTGCCCCCGCACCTTGGGAGGACGAGAGGATCCGGCGTCCCGGGGCTTCCCCCGCACAAGAGACCCCGCAGGAGCTGCCGCCTTTGGCCGGATTGGGACCTTCTCCTGCCCAAGGAGGCGGCGGAAACATTTTTTTATATATTCTTCCTTTTGCAATAGCGTATTTAAGTCTGAATGTCGATTTTCATAGACCAAGAACTGATTGCACAATAGGGCATCCCCTAACTAGCAAAACTACCCTATTTATGAAGCTCGTTTCTTACCGATTTTCTTTAATGAGGGTGAACCTTTCTGCTGATTGTTAAGTCTTGTGGAGGAGAAGTGTGTAAGGAGCCCATGTTCCATTAGCTCTTAGCCTTCCTTGTGGATGCATCTGGTTAAAATATTCCGATTCTTAAGTGTTTGTTTTTAATCACCACCGTCATCGTCTCATCAGAGGAGTAAAGTAACTGACTAATGGGTGACAGAAGAGGATCTCCCAGGTTTTAAAAACATTGCTGTCTGCTCAGACTTTGACGCAGTAGTTAAAGTGGAGGAAAAACTGTCATGCACTTTACTTTGACTTTTTAATTTTTTATAAAAGAAGACCTTTTTATTTTACAAAGTCTGCCTTTTATGTACATGATATATGTTCATAAGCTTTTCTGTAACATACTAAAGAAACTGATATTTCAGTAAAGTGTGTTAATGTTTTGCCTTCTTTGTCCTGAATGTTTGCCTGCGCTTCGGCAGGGCAGCGCACACCCCCTCGGTCCCCCCGGGGGGTGACAGGGACCACTTCTTTCCAGCTTCTCACTCCACTGAACTGAACAAAGTTTTTCTTGAGCCCTTCGAGGCTAGGAGGGGTAGAGTTAAGCTGCTCTTCCCCCTCTCTCTCTTTCCTAGCTGTTGTGGCACTGAAAGGGCAGAAGCCCTTTGAGTGGCTAAAATAATGTGACTATTGCATACTTGAGCTGAATAGACTTTTGTCTGTTTTTTAAAGCCTGAAATGAACTGCCGTGACTGGCACTGAGATAACTGAAGCAGTGAGTTTCAGCAAACGGATATGGATGGTGTGGGCTTAGCAGCCGCAGCCTCTTTGGGTGCTGGGACCGGGTAACCAGCCTTTCAGGACAGGTCACGTCGAGTGTTACTGCACCAGGAACATCCCCAGAGGTGTCGGTTGCCCTCAGTGGGTTTTTGTCCTGGTTCTCGGTGCTCTTTTCCCATTTTGGTTATCTTTGCCATGGGAGTTGAGGCAGAATTGAAGAACAGGAGAACATTTCAATCTTGCTAAAATAGTTTGTGGGTTTTTTTCCTACACAAGTTCTGTTCTAGGTAGGGCGAAGCAGTAGCAGCGGGTGCACAAAATACCTACATCTCTTGTTTGGTTTTTCACATGTACCGGTATTCATAGGGGAGGCCATTGTGTGGTTCAAAATGCAGCCAGAATAAGGACAAAGGACAAACTAATCCTCTTTAAACCCCGAGTGCGGGTATATATCCTGCGGTAATCAAACAGCAGCATAATCTCTTCTACATCTGGACAGGCACCTCTTGCTGAAGGCAGCAGCGTGCTCGGTGGCTGCTGAGCGAGTAGGTGCTGTCTGCAGCACGGGCAGCAGTAACCTTTCCCTGAACTCGGAGAGGGCAGCGAGTTCATACCTGCTGGCAGAAAGTTTATTCTGTTAATATTCATTTATCTAGGTTAAACTTCACATAAAGACAATTTTCTTTGGCCATTACAGTGTTTTCCTTTTTTTTTTTTTTAATAGGACAAGGCAACAGTTTTACAAACAATTTAAAATGGATGGTCGATTAGTTAGCTTTATTAGATATTGCAACTGTGTGTATGAGTATTTATTTCAAAATGTATCAGCAGTCTCCAAGCCTAGCTTTCATTCAACTGCTTCACTGACAGGCTCTCCATTGAACTTGTATTTATAGTTCACTGCATTTATCTCTCCGAACAATGCACAGAATCCCGTGTGACATTCCTTGCCATTTACATGATAATGCACAATTTAACTGTGTAATTCTTAATTCTTCTTTAGCATGTCTTTGTAACTCAAATGCAGCAGCTCTGTAGCATTCACCTAATGAAAATACATTTAAATAATGAACTACTGGCATAAATTTTAAACCACTGCGAAGAGCAAACTGCTGTGCCACAAACATCTAAGGTTTCATTTCTGTTTAAGTGGCACAACTCTGGTTTTGATGGCTAATGGGAAATAAATCTCCTTTGCAATGTCATTAGAGCCAGACCCCAGATGATTACACCTTTCGAGAAGAAACATGGTTTTATGTTTGGTGACTGCAAAACACCTCAAGTTATATATAGGCTAAGCGTTCAAAAATGGGGTAGTTGTGGGTCTGTGTGAAACTAAAGATGCTGTGCTGGAGAAGCCGTGCACTGCTGGGAAATATGTTTATCCAAGGAGGATGGAGATAACGAGTTTGCATGGATGATGGTAATTCACTTCATTGCTGCATTTTATTCTTTTGTTGCAGATCATCTGCTTCTGTGCCAGAGAAAGCGATGAGTTACCATCACATTAAGGAAAACACACTTTCCTCTGCGTGACTTCTTTAAGGCAAACAGTGCTTTGTGGATTAGTGGTCCGCTACACTTTTTGCTTGCCATTTTAGCTATGTATGCAATCTGATGTTTTACGATCTTCCTGTGGAATCAAGGGGTGAAACTCTAAAACCTTTCCTAGTATAATTTCAACGGCACTTGTCTAACTCTGATTCCTTTTAGTGGAGCTTCCTTTGAGCTGCAGTAATTGGACGGGCAAGGAGGACTATTGCTTTTTTGAGAACAGGAAGACTTCAGGACCTAGAAGCGTCAGTGGAAGGTTGTTCTCGATAGCAGGGTCAGTGGGTTCTGGCTGTGCACTGCCAGCAGCTCAGCAGCACTTCACCTGAGCTGAAGGCATGGGCTGCAGGACTGGTGTCCGAGCGGGGCTGTAGGGCTTTAGGTCTCCCTCAGCAGAACTCTTCAGGAGGCACTTGGCTCCCCACGCTTTTCACAGGCTTTCAGTGAAGTGTGTGCTTACAGGTGGGCTGCACTGGCACCTCGGTCAGACGTGAGCTGTTGCACAGATCTGAGAAGAGCCTTGAAGAGGTTGGGTGGGGTTGGCATCACGCTGTCTGTCCCAGATGAGAGGCGGGAGGTCTGGTCTTCATCTGTGTGGAGACTCAGGCTTAACTGGTAACACTAGCTTCAGAAAAAAAAAAGAAAAAAAAAAAAAGGAAAAAAATACCACGAGGATGTTGTAATTTGAATGCACATCATTCAGTCCAATATTTCTGTGTGTTTCCCTGATTAAATTCAGAATGCCTCCCCCAGATTTTTTCTGTCATGGGAATCTAAGGAGGCGTGTAGGGTCGGGGGGTGTTGCTACTCCCAGCTCCAGTTCATAGTCACTGGGATGTTCCCTTCAAGCACTGCTAGTGTGAAGGGAGGACAGAGCTCTGAGTTGCCAAGAACTGCCTGAGGGGTATCAAAACTGTGCTTGCAGTGTCCTCTGCACCCCCAGGGAGTACCCAGCAGCAGAGCTTGGGTAAATTCAGTGGGGTTCCTACCTCGTGAAAAAGGCAAGGCATTCCCAGCACAGATCTCCTTTGCTTTTGTTTGCTTGCTCTGAAGTAATTTGCAATCTGCATTTATTTCCATTGTGGGTTTCCCTTTGAGAATTTCCCTCACTGCTTGGGAAGCTCTTCCCAGGTGCGGAGACACCCCCCAACACACACACACACACACACACACACACACACACACACAGCTGCCCTGGGGATGGAGCTGCGTTGACCACCGCTGCCACACTGTGCCACACTTGGCTGCCTGGCTGAGGCTGTGCCAGCTCATTCAAAGATTGGAGAGATAACCCAAAGACAGTGAAAATACAGTTAGTTACACTTTGACTTACTGGGCGTACAGCACACTCTTAACATCACCAGCATGGTTGTTGTGGTTTGCTTTCCCTTTGAAGTTCAGTGCATTTTTTTTTTAATGGTAATAATGCCTAGAATTTTCTCACTGGTGTTACTAGGTGGTCTGGGACCGGCTTGGATATGGGATCCTATTAAGACTTAATCCCGTTTTGCATGTTATTCCGACTTTGCAACCACAGCATAAAACGTAGTGTCTCCCGCAGAGCTGCCCTCCCCGGGCTGAAGCAGCGGAGCCCCCGCGGGACGGGCTGGGCTGACAGTGCCCGCCGGGCACCCGCCACCTCCTGCCACCCGCCGCCACCCGCAAGAGCTGGGACCTTGCCATCTCGGGTGCTGGGGGAGCTCCCCCCACTAAAGTAATTGTTGTGGTTTGAGAAAACCCATAACAATCTATTGTCGTTTAGACAATTATTCTATCACCCGATGACCCCTCCCCACCCGGGAAGGGGAATCAGGGAACACAAGGAAACACAAGGGTTGAAATATAAATAGATTTAATAGACTAAAACTAAATAATTAACAGCAATACTAAAGAACCAGTATTAATCCCGATACTGATATAAGATACAGGAATTATACTCAGCCAGTTATATCAGTAGGAAGCTGTGCACTCCCAGCAGGGACAGCAAATGGCGGACACTGCCAGCGCAACAGCTTCAGGAGGAAGGGAAGGCCTCAGGGTCCGGCACCGGGGCAAGGAGTTGTCTGGACCCGCCGCCATCAAGGGAGAGCCCCCCACGCAGCAAATTTTTCTAATTTATATTGAATGGTTCATGGTATGAAATAATCCTGTTGGGCAGCCTGGGTCAATGCCCAGGCCTTGCTCCTCCTTGTCCCTGCACCTGGCAAGGCTCAAAAACACTAAGACCTCGAATCCCACAGAGCCTGGCTGGCTATAAAGTAAATATTTTCACAAATTCAGACACTAGAGTCTTCTAGAAGTGCAATTTTCCCCAGCATTAGAAGAAAAGTTAGTCCTGTGTCTCTCAACCCAGGACAGTAATGCACCCTCGTCTGGGCAGAAGTTATTTCTCACCCTGGTGGCTTGCGGCCCCAAAGACTATAGGAGAGCAATCCCGTCTGACAGCACGCCAGCCTGCACCCGGGGAAAAGAGCTGCAGCTGGATTGTTGGAGGATGAACGACAGTAATAGGACAAAAAAGAGGGTCTGATGCTGCAATCGGATGGCCTGGTTTTGAGTGATCCCGCTATTCAGTCACTTCTTGTGGGTTTGGGGCCGTGGGGTTTTGTGTGTTGAGGCACTTGGACCATTTCAGCAAGGAAACACTCCCATGGGGAGGCTGACTGCAAAATGCAGCTATCGCCGACGCAGGGAGTATTGAGCAGACATCCTGAAAACCCAGACCCGGCCAGTTCCTATCCCAGAGAGGGAAGGGCAGGTAGGGGGATTTCAGGTGGGATAATAGCAGAATGCAAGCTGGGGAAGAGTAAATTACAGCATATTGTACTACAACTACCGCAGGCAGATTTAACTTGCAGTTACACGTACTGCTGGGATATCACCCTGTCCCCTGCGCTTTTTTAAGTATCACAGTGTCAAGCCAGTCCTTGGTGTCAAATCAGCAGAAGGTGTTTTTGAGGAAGTAGTCAAAGGCATGGGAGTTCCAAAAAATAAATACATTTTGAGGCACTTAAAAGTAGGTGAAGTCCACCCCCCGCCCCCAACTACCCTCCCTTAAAGCCCCTCTTCTGCCAAAAGCCTTCTCCTCCCCTGGCTGGGATCTTAAAAAAATGCCTTGCAGTGAGGACAGGCGGGCATTTACCTCAAATGATACTAACACTAATGCAACTCAGTAATGAGGTAAGGCATGAACACATTTTCTATCAGTATCTCCAAAGCCAGCACAAAGGAAGAGGGGTGTATTTCTGCATATCATATGTTTCAGTCAGAGCAGTCATCATTTTTTAATGTACCTGTCTTGCCGGTTTCCTTTCTGTGTCCTGCTGTAGGGGAAAGGGCATTAATAAACCATGGTTTAAAGCTGCTGTTGTCAATTTTTTTTAACCATCCATGATTTCTTGTAGATGAGCTAGGAGTCTGCTCACAGTATTTATTCAAGTGGTTGTAGTTAGTCAACTTGCTTTAGTTTAGCTGGGTCACCTTCATCATCCCCATCATTATTTTCAATGCCCGTTAGTATGTTCAAGCTAAGCAAAAAGGTAATTGCTTCCTTTGTTTTGTTAAAAATATATAGGATTAGCTCATCCGACAAAGAGTTTCTTGGGTTTTTTGATCAGTGCAGTGCAAAATCAGGTGGCATACATTATGAATGAACCTGGATGCAAGAATCTGGAGAGCATTAATGGTATTATTTCCTTTCACACCAGTAACACAGCCAGGCAACTGCGCAGTGGAGATATTCCTGGTTTAATAGCCACCCGAGATCAAAACCAGGCCCTCTGTTTGCAATTAGTTAACTGCAAGTAACAGATTAAATCCTTTTCTGATTTACAGCCCTGCAGGGGTAAGAGCAGGAATTTACCTGCAATTTGGATGCCAAAGCTGGGATGAGTATTATTTAAGATACGGCTTCATCCCATTTTTAGAAACTACGAGGGGGGTGACAGTAGTGCCTCTTGCTCCTCTCTTTGCTGACCGAGCCACCAGACTGCCAGGAGTCCAGCTGACAGGACCTGCTGAGAGAGCCACGGTGACAGGAGGTTTTCTGAGCTCCTCTGTCAAGGAATGTGTCAGGTTGTGCCAGAAGGGAGGCAGCCATCTTCTGGCTCAGAAAAACAGGGACCTGTGTAGAAATTTATCAAAAGTAGCAGCAAAGACGAAAAAGGAAAAAAAAAAACATTCAAACTGGGAATGTCACACTGAGTCCATCTATATTACTTTCAAGGCTCATTAAAGTGTTTTTGAGTCATTTCCTTCCAAAAAAATGTGGCACAGTGCAGTGGGGGATGGAAATAACCTGGGGACCAGCACAGCACCTTAGGAAGGATGCTGTCCAGGGACAGAGTCTGCAGGCACTTATCCTTCCCTTTGAGTTGCTGCAGAGGAACTGCTAACCAGGCTCTTCAGGTGCCTGTCAGCTGTAGAACAAAGGATGGCAAGTGATGACTGACAGTTCTCTTACCGGTTTGTCTTTTCTTATGGAGATGGTGAAATACCTGACTTTCTGCAGGTGAGTGGTTGGAGCCCATACTGACCGGTTAAAGGGATGGTCCTGGGTTAAGTCTTCTGTTTTTCTTTAAGAAGAAACCCAAACCATTTCCCTTCCTTATGTTTCTATTAGTGCTTCAGATGATTAAAACTAAATTAGAAATGCAATTTACTCATGGGAGAATAGTCTAGATAGTTATTTTACTAGTATTTTGCTCCCTTGTAATCAAGGCACATAAATGAGACACTTTTTGTCGCTAGTGAATCTTCAAGCAGTCTCATTTTCAGGCACTTTCCTACACAATCTGGACACTGCAGTAACTGACCCTTAGACTCTACAATTGGTATTCCTTGAAATTAAGTTATTCCCATAAAAAATAATTAAAATTATTTCTTCACTTATTTCGTAAAAGACAATATTTAGGATTTTTTTCTTCTGTATCTTAATAAACCAGGCTACATTTTTTTCTCTCTCAAACTGTCAGGTTTAGCTCCTTTATGCCGAAAGGAAAGCAGACGACTGTTTTGTGTGGCAACATCTATTTCCTACAAAGCGTCACAGCAATCCCACCTGCCTTACCAGTGCTCTTGGTGGCATCAGGAAAGTGGTCTCTGATCGGAGGCACAGGACAGGCAGGTTGCATACTGAAGTATGGATCACAAGCTTGGTTGCTTCATGGGTGATGTACTGATGCTTGTACAGGAATGGGCAGTTTGGGTTAAATCCCAAGCACGTGTGTAATGTCAGCAATTGATACGAGTCAGGGCACTGGTGAGTGCAAGAGCCAGAGAGGCTCTGTCTGGCCCTGGGAGAAGAAAACCCTCAGTATCAGCCCCAGCACAAGCATCTCCTTTCCCCTCCCTTTGCTTCCCACCCACTTTGGTTGAAAATAGGTCTTTAAGCCACGGAGCGAACCCAGGCACATTCAGGCAGGGTCAAAACAGAAGACCCAGGGAGCTGGAAGATCTGTGCTGACACCACTGCTGTCGGTGTCACCCAGACTTGGCAGGGGACAGAGCCAGACTCCTCCAGCAGCAGCACGTGCTGCCGGCACCGTGCCATCACATTCAGGCAGGGTCAAAACAGAAGACCCAGGGAGCTGGAAGATCTGTGCTGACACCACTGCTGTCGGTGTCACCCAGACTTGGCAGGGGACAGAGCCAGACTCCTCCAGCAGCAGCCACCGTCTGCCACCGGCATCGTGCCACGGCTCTGCACCCCGGTGGGCTCCAGGCACCACCAGCCCCGCAGTTGTGGGGCCACATGTGCCATGTCCCCACTGTTCTTGGGGACGGGAGCCAGGACAGGCTGGCTGGATGGGCTGAGACCAACAGGATGAGGTTCAATAAGGCCAAGTGCTGGGTCCTGCCCTTGCATCACACCAACCCCGTGCAGCGCTCCAGGCTGGGGGCAGAGTGGCTGGAGCTGCCTGGCAGAAAAGGACCTGGGGGTGTTGGTGGACTGTCGGCTGAACAGGAGCCAGCAGTGTGCCCAGGTGGCCAAGAAGGCCAAGAGCATCCTGGCCTGTGTCAGGAACAGCGTGGCGAGTAGGGCCCGAGAGGTGATTGTCCCCCTGTACTGGGCACTGGTGAGGCCTCACCTCGAGTACTGTGTCCAGTTTTGGGCCCCTCACCACAAAAAAGACATCGAGGCGCTGGAGCAGGTCCAGAGAAGGGCAACAGAGCTGGTGAGGGGTCTGGAGCACAAGTCTTGTGAGGAGAGGCTGAGGGAGCTGGGGGTGTTCAGCCTGGAGAAGAGGAGGCTGAGGGGAGACCTTCTGGCTCTCTCCACCTCCCTGAAAGGAGGGTGTAGCCAGGGGGGGTCAGTCTCTTCTTCAATGTCACAGGCGATGGGACAAGAGGAAATGGCCTCAAGTTGCACCAGGGAAGGTTCAGGTTGGAGATTAGGAAAAATGTTTCCACGGAAAGGGTTATGAAGCCTTGGAATGGGCTGCCCAGGGAAGGGGTTGAGGCCCCATCCCTGGAGGCTCTGGAATATGGTTTAGTGATTTGTTTTTTTTTTTTTTTTTTTTTTTTGTCAGAGTTAGGTTGATGGTTGGACTAGATGATCATAAAGGTCCCTTCCAACCTAGATAATTCTGTGATTCTGTGACAGGCACAGCCCTCATCCCACACAAGTGGGAAACACGACATGATTTCTAGCAGGTACCGAGGGGCAAAATCCAAGGATGTTTCTGTGTATTTGCCGTGCTCCAGACTTGGTGCTTCTCCCTGCCAGGATCACCCTCAGCATTTCAGCAGCTATGGCTGCTCTTGAGACACAGAGTTTGACCTTGGAGCTGGGGAGCAAAAGCCGAAGGATGCATGAGGAAGCAGGGAGAGGTGTCCTGCACGCCGAGGCTGCAGCTGTGTGCCGTTCAGCTGAGCTCACCAGCCCTGCCAGCGGAGAGGCTGGGACAGGGGGACAGGGGTGCCGCCGAAATCGGGGGGTGGGACGGTGGTAGAGACTCAGCAGAGTCTGGCCAGCAGGAAGGAACATGCTCCAGTGAACTCATCTCTTCTGATGGCACCTAAAGCGCTTACATCCTCATTTACAGCATCCCGGCGCACTGAGTGCCTTGCCACGGGCTACACGGGAATGAGCAGACGCCACGTCTCTGAAGGGAACTGGAGCGGATTGGCCCCGCGCACCGTTCAAACCCCTCAGCTCCTCTTTTTTACCACCTAGATCATTTTTGCTCCTGTCCACGCTTTGCTGCAAAGTTCTCAGACACCACAGACGTTTGCACAAGCCGGCACACGTTATACCACGTACAGACAAGTGTGTGTGCTCTGTGGGGCACGCTGCCTCCTCGCTGCCACTCTGGGCTGGGAGGACCTACCCACACTTACACATAGCACCCCAGAAACACCAGCAAGGGTGGTAAGGAACACATGACATGCTATTTTATGATGAAATGCAAATAAGTGTTTTCTTCATTGTAATTTTTCAATCTGCTGTCAATTTAATGATCCCCATCAGCTTCCTTCAATTGCAGAAACTATAGATACGTTCACAGCCACCAGAAAGAAAAGTGTACTTACTGAAGAACTTTAAAAAATATCCTGCCTGATACAAATTACTCACAAAATTTGTTAACATTTCAATTCTCACTTTGCATAATAGCTGAAAAATATAGGTGTGCCAGAAAGAAAGGGCAGAATTTTGACTTCTAACATTTCAGATGTCTGTACATCTTCCTGAAATTGTTGGGAAAGGGCAAATACAAGAAAAGCATTTCCAGCATCTCTGTACAACTGCCCAGGAGCTGAGATATAGCATGAGTAGATAATAAATAATGATATTCATGTTTAAAGATAATGACATGATAAAGATAAAAACATGAATGACATTCAGAGATAGAAGTGCAATATTTCTGTGGTAAGGAATGAGTTAGGCAATCAAGATGAGTTAGGCATCACGGTGCTCCTGTAGGGAGTCTCTTATTGCCCTTGTGCTACGGAGAGGAAAACAGGAATGGAGAAGCCAAGGGCACGTTGCATGGCGCTGGCAGAGCTGGGGCACCCAACTTACCAGGAAAGCAAGGCCAGTGATGGGTGAGCTCTAGCAAATATTGCGTTCAAGGTGGAGGTAAGCTAAGGTGAGCCTCACATAAAAGCCGCCAGGAGATGGGCTTTCTTCTGCTAGCCATGCTGCGCGGGAGCACCCTGCTCTCTCTCCAGAGGTGCTCTTGATGCTGTGGGCTGGCGGGAGCCTTCGCCATCTGCCACGGGCAGGAGGGGACCTAGTTCGTGGCCCCTCAGGGGTCCCGCTTCCCCCAACCGGCAGCTGATGGCTCAGGCTGCCGGCAGAAAGCCTGCTCCTGCCCCTCGGCTCCCCTCACACCTCTGCCCACTGCCACGTTACTGCCCTTGCAACAGCAACATGCACAGCTCACCTTGTTTCCCAACAACACCAGGCAGGCTTCAGGGTAAAGACAAGGTAATGCAGTCCTGCGATTATACTTACAAGCCTCAGGGTCATAATTGCAAGTAAAAGAAAGCTGTGACATGGTTGTAGCCTGTATTTAATGTGACATCTTTGTCAGTCTCATATTTCTCCCAGAGTCTTTGTGTGACACATGCCTTAGAGGGCAGAGATGTGGATTTAATAGAATAATGCGACTGCAGGCACTCCTCAGCATCCAGATTAATTACCTCTCTTTTCCCCTATTTTCACTAGATCTTTCTGCTCCTAATGAGCACAAACGTGACATCAACAAGCTCACATGCCCACATCTTCTGTCTTCCGGGGTCCCCGTCCTGGGGAGATGGTTTAATACACAACCTTACACTATGCTGAAAATCTGTAAGGTTTTACCCAACAGTGCTGCAATAACTGTACATATTTTCTGTTGACTCCGTGGTCTTTGTGCCTTCCTGCCGTTGCTAGCAATCAGCTGGAGCATCTTTGGATACGTTATGAACAAGAGAGGAAAAAGAAGCTCTGTGCTGGCGAAGCCTTTCGGGGCAAGCTCCTGCTCGTAGGCATTGCTGCCTCAGGAGTGTCAGCCTCGCACTGTGCCGGTGCGGGTTTGCACAGCGGTGACTCTGAAGTGACACACTGACCCCTTTGGGGTTGTCTCCGGACTTGCCTGTAGGACACGGCACCCGCCACCACCCGCCGGCTGCTCTGGCCCCAGTCTTTGGTCGCCCTTGCCTTAGCGGGGACAGGGGCAGCCTCCCAGCACGCCGGGTTCAAAGCCCTTCCTGGTGGAACTGGAATTTGGAGCTGCTGGGTTGGAGGATCGGGAGCAGCGCGGTGTCCCAGCGCAGGCACGTGTGCTGACGGGGGCATGGGAATGACTTGGAAAGATTTGGGATTTCAGGGCTGTTTTTTCATGTGGGCAGACATACTACTAGGAAACGATTTTTTCGCTGCCTTGCTGTTGGGGTAGGAGTTTACTCTTTTAAAAGTGTGGATTGTAATTATTTTCAGATTAAGCCATACAAGAAATGCATAGTTTTATGCACTTTACTCACTCTGGGGTTGTGCAAATAAAACCCTAGGGACACAGCAGAAGAAAATCAGGCCATTTTATGCTGTTGACTACCTAATTTAATTACAGTTCAACCCAACTTCAGAATAACTCGTTTTGAAAAAAAGAAAATAAATATACTTCTATTAAGACAGGAAGGTAATGAACTCAAATCATTAGATGTAGGTGAGGCTTCTGTAGATCATCAGACATCAAACCCAATGCAGTCACAAAAGCCACCTAGTATTAGCAATGATTCCAGGGTTCAGGAACACAGGAAGGATTTTATTTTGATAAAATAAAACTGATGTTCTAGTTTTCTGCCAGCAAAAGTCAAATCAGAATCAGGTTTAGAATGTGATTAGCCAAAAATGTAAACGTTTGATCTTTCTTGGTGGTTTAGGGTTTTTTTGGGGGGGAAGTGTGTGTGTGTGTCTTTTTTCTATTATTACTTTTTGAGAATTACTTGCTTGAATGTTTTGTGTGTTGAGGGTTGGGGATGGTTCTGTTCGTTTGAATTAGACTGTGAGTAGTGTCAGCTGAAATAAGTCTGGCATTCATATGCTCCTCACAGAGCATTGAGTTTTGCTCTCTCAACACTTTTCTTAAGCACATTGCACTCAGGATTCCCTATGACAGGTTTGCACCTGGAGGCAAAGTCAGTTCCTGCCCCCTCTCTCCCCCTCCCCCTTCCCTGAAGCCCCATGTCTTTTCACATCAAGTATTTAATTTTCCTTTGTTCAGGATAAAATGGTATGTAAAGTATGTGTTGCCATGGATGCAAAACTGAGACCTTCTCCAGGTAGATTTCCAGCAGGATATTTAACATCAGAGGGCACTACGGCACAAATGGCAAGACAGAGACAGATTAGGGCAGGGAGAAGCAACTGTAGCTTGAAAGTGTCTCATTGAAATAAAGCAAATCCTGTGCTTCCTCAGGGATTGCTGGGCTTGTTCTCCATGTGCTCAGCAGCATTCCTCTCTCAGCACTCAGTTTTCTTCCTTCCCTCCTCCATGTGCCTCCCACCATGCGAATGGCACCGATCATTTCTATTTCCCACCCAAACCTACTCAGATTTGACCTGTGGCCTGGGTAAATAATTTTTTGTGTATCCTGCAGATTAAGGAGCAATGGCATTTTAAATACCGTGGGAGAGTGGTGTGAAGATGAATGGCTGGGAGTGGTGCAAGAGGATCCCCGACTGGTGAATGACCCAGCAGGGGGATGCTACTCATCCATGGAGGGCAAGCAGGCAGCGAGAAGGGAACGCGCAGCTGCTCATGGCTTGAGGACTTCTGGAGATGACACCTCTGCTGCCGTGTTTTCCTCTCACAGCAGATGAGGCCATGCACCCGGGTTTCATGGAGAGCACACAGGGCAGTGCTGAGCCGTGGGTGAGAGGCAATCATCTCACAGGAGTGCTGTAGCGCCAGGGAGGGACACAGAGGGCGTGTAGTATAGATTAATGCATTTCAAAAGTGGTTTACAGTGTTCCCCTAACTTATATTCAACCTTATGTTTTATACCTATTACATCTGCCGCAGCTTAACATCCTTTCCTTTCAGCAACAGCATACCTATAGCAGAACATCAGTTTGCCATGGTAATTACTTTGGACTGTGGCCTCCACAAAACTCCACTAATACAGTTTCATTTAATTTTGTCTAAAGAGGGCATTGCTTCTATAGACTTGCACCAAAATTGGCTCATTTTGCTTCGGATTATCTTTTCCCAAAGGATTGCATTAATACAGCCTGCACTTGCTCCCCACTGCTGAAAGCACACACTTTAATCCAGCTTGGGACACGAGTTAAATGCCTTTTTAGGGTTTTTTATATTTTTCCTGTGTACTTGTGGGCAGGGCACCGCCAGCGAGCTGCTCAGTGGTGGCTGCCGTGTAGTGGAGGGGGTCAGAGGAGCCTGCGGTTGGGTCGGCATGAAGCCGAAATCAGCTTCCTGTTTGGGCAGCCCGCTATGGCTGCCTGTGGGGCAGGGCAGAGGTGAGGGCATCTGCAGGAGCACTGGGACCCATCTCTGCCCTTGGTTCCAACACTCACCCTGTTGTAGGGCCCTCACTCCTTTGTCATTCATAAAAGCTACTGCATCAGAAAGGCACTTTCTTTTTTCTAACTGAAATAGGCTTTAATAAAGCTATTGTATTTGATCACTGGCTAAGGAAACAATAATTTAGCATAATAGGAAAAGATTATTAATGTTCAATGAACCTAACACTCTGCTCCAGTTTTTGCTGCCCTAGAGAGATGAAGTAAACTCTTCTTCCTTAATTGAAGACTAAATAGAGTACATTTCATTTTTCATTTCCAGCACTTTTTCCAATAGGCTTGTGATGTTCACTAATGTGTACTGAAAGGGGTGGACTGCCTGGCAGCAGGGGAAAAAATGGGTGGGAGGGTTTAGAGCACATAAAAACTTGCTTGTTCTTCATCAGATGGCTCTCTAGACCCTCCAACTTGTCTTGACAAGCCTCATTTCAAAAGCCCCCAAGGAGCATGACAGGGAGATGTGGTGGTCTGTTACACTGCGAAGTAGAGAGGAGCAGAGAACAGTGTCCCCTCTCTCACAGCCATCTGCTGATCCAAGCTGCCAGGTGAGTGGATTTCCTCCTGCCAAGGTCAGATGGAAGGAGCCTGCACTTGGGCCACAGCAACCCCATGCATCGGTACAGGTTTGGGGATGTGTGGCTGGAGCTGCCCAGCAGAACAGGACCTGGGGGTTCTAATTGACAAGCGGCTGAATATGAGCCAGCAGTGTGCCCAGGTGGTTGGACTTGATGATCCCAAGGGTCTTTTCCAACCTGAATGATTTGATGATTTTATGATTCCATGAATGTTGCCAGAGCTCTTTCCCACACCAGCCCTGGCAGCCAGTCCAACCATCAACCCTACTCTACAAAGTTCTCCCCTACACCATATCCCCCAACACCACATCTAAAGGACTCTTAAACACATCCAGGGATAGTGACTCAACCCCCTCCCTGGGCAGCCTATTCCAGTCTCTGACCACTCTTTCTGTGAAGAATTGTTTCCTAATGGCCAGTCTAGACCTACCCTGTTGCAGCTTGAAGCCATTCCCTCTTGTTCTATCGCTAATTACCTGTGCGAAGAGACCAGCACCAACCTCTCTACAGTGTCCTTTCAAGTAGCTGTAGCGAGTGATGAAGTCTCCCCTCAGCCTCCTCTTCCTCAAACTAAACAGTCCCAGCTCCTTCAATGGCTCTTCATAAGATTTATTCTCCAGGCCCTTCCCCAGCTTCATTGCTCTCCTCTGCACTCGCTCTTTTGTATTGAGGTGCCCAAAATTGGACATAATACTCGAGGTGTGGCCTCACCAGTGCTGAGTACAGGGGGACAATCACCTCCCGACATCTGGTGGTCACACTAATCCAAGCCAGGATGCCATTGGCTTTTTTGGCCACCTGGGCATACTGCTGGCTCATCTTCAGCCACTTGTCAATTAGAACCCCCAGGTCCTTTTCTGCCAGGCAGCTCCAGCCACCCTGCCCCCAGCCTGTAGGGATGCAGGGGGTGCTGTGGCCCAAGGGCAGGACCTGGCACTTGGCCTTGTTGAAGCTCATACCATTAATGTCGGATGCATGGGGTTGGTGTGGCCCAAGGGCAGGATCTGGCTTGGCCTTCTTGAAGCTCATCCCATTAATGTCGGCCCATGGATCCAATCTAGCCAAGTCTCTCTGTAGAGCCTCCCTATCCTCATGAAGACCAACACTCCCGCTTAACGTAGTGCCATCTGCGGCCAAGTCTCTCTGTAGAGCCTCCCTATCCTTATGCAGACCAACACTCCTGCTTAACGTGGTGCCATCTGCACACTTACTGATGACACACTCTGTGTCCTTATCAAGATCATTGATAAAGATGTTAAACAGAAATGGCCCCAACACTGAGCCCCAAGAAACACCACGTATGACCAGCCGCCAGCTGGATTAGACTCCATTGACCACCGCTCTTTGGGACTGTCCATCCAGCCAGGGCTTGATCCCGCAGGTTGTGAGCCCGTCCAGGCCACGGCAGCCAGTTGACTGGTCAGGGACAAGCGACTGGAAGCTGATGGGTGCTGCAGCGGGAGCTCATCCCAAGAAGATAATAAAAGATTTACAGCGCATATGGCTACACTGCCTCGAGTTCCAGTCAGGCATCACAGATAACAACCATGCCAATTGCAGTGATAATCAGCAATAAGATTAAGGGTAATAGCTTGTTCCGCAGCAATGGCGAGTCGCTGGTGGTGCAGAGCGGATCCGCTGCCCCTGAGGAGAGGCCGTGTGCGGGTGTCACCACTTCAGGCCACCAAACGGCGGGGCTTTGGGGGTGCGGGGCTCTGCCGGGCCAGGCCCCACACCCTCGGGGGGCAGCTTCGCCTGCCCACACCGCTGCTTCAACCTCAGCCAAGCCGAGCCGAGCAGGATCGGGCCGGGCTGAGCAGAGCCGAGCTGCGCTGGGCTCAGCCGAGCCGAGTCAGGCCGTGCCCAGCCCAGCTGCCCGCGCTCCCGTCAGCGTCCGCAGTCCTGGCAGGGCTGCTGCGCTGGCGGTTACCATAGTGGGGTACCCACCCAACCCTCTGCTGCCCGAAGAGCCGGCGGCCGCGCAGAACCGCTCACTCCTGGTGGCAGGCCCGGCGGGAGCTGGCAGGACACGCTCGGGCCTACCCTCGGGAGCCATCAGGGCGAGTCCTGTCTGTCACAGCTGAGGGTTGCTTGTGGGGGTGCCACGGGGAGCGGGAGGATTGGGGGCAACATGAAGAGGAGGTGACGGGTGGTCAAACACCTCGGCGTGTGAGGGGGAAGCCGCCAGCAGCACCGGGACATGGGGGTGTTCCGTGAGGGAAGCTACTGGGAGCTCCAGGTGTAAGTGATAATCGTGCCCGTGGCTCGCGGTAATGGTGGCGGTGCTGGATTTGCTGGATGTCTCTGTCACCCAGCCGCCCTCTCAGCACCTCTCCCCCCAGCCTCCTGTCCTGTCCCTCCAGCAGGTGGTTGAGCGTCCTCTTGCCCTGTCAGGTGGAAGCTTCAGGGCTGCCCAAGGAACCCCCTGCTGCAGGGTGCCATCACAAGCCGTGTGAGTCTTGGTGTGTGTCTCCCGGTGGCTGCTTTCCTGAGAGTTCAGTAGAGGTGATATTCTGTAGTAGTGTCATGGTGTGAAGTAAAACAGAACCAACTTTCCGTTCTGTAATTTTACATTTTAGCTAGACCTCTTTGAACTCTCTGAAATTAACAGCATGTTGTGGAGAAAACTGCTCGTTCTCAGAGTGATCAGACCAACGTTTGTGCTCCATGCCAAGGAAGGGTGAGCAGAGAGGCTCCTGCTTACCCTTATTGCTCTGACAGCCAAGGTCAGCTCATCCCCTTGTTTGCCCCATTGCAGGGTGGGAAGCGGAGAAGCGCAGAGGGGTCCCAGCTGTGGGGAGGAGGGGACAGGAGAGGTGACCCCAAACTGACCAACAGGGTGTTCCATCCCATCTGCCCCACGCTCAGTAGAAAAGCTGAGGGATCAAAGGGTCAGCTCTTCCTTCAATGGCCGATGTCCGAGGAGGATCCTGTCTGTTCATCTGCCTTTGATCCCGATCCGTGTGTTCCTGACCCCAGAGCTGGAACCCAGTTCCCATCCGTCGATGAGTCCAGTCTGGGACTCCCCCAGTGCCTGCCGGTGGTGTCATCCCGGGAGCTTGATACGGTTTTGTATATATTGTATCTGTTTCATTATTTTCTTCTTCTTTTTAATTTTAATATTAACTCTTCATTAAAGTAGTTTAGTTCATTCTAAACTTCTAAATCTCCTTATCTCTTCCTCTCCTCCCTTTTTTTTTGGGGGGAAGGGCCGTAAGTCAGTCTGGTTTTGGTAAATTTGGCTGAAACCACAACAAGCTGTGGGAGGCTTTTAAATCCTAGTGTTAATTTTGTAACTACTGGAATAGATGGGCAGAAGGGGATATTCAGATGAAGCCCCAGGGACTGGGAGTTCATTACTCCCTTGACAATACCGTTCTTCGTTAACAGACAAAACAATCAGTGGAAGAAGGAAGCACTCCCTGCCTTTGCTCGTGTTTCTTCACTGCTTTGGGAAGTTCCTCCTCAACCTCTGCACTCCTTAGAGAGGGAAGGGGAATGACTGGTTTGGGGTGGGGGTTGGTAGCAAAATATCAGTCCTCTAGCCTTCAGGTTGCTTCCAACCATGAGGGAAGGCTGTTGCCATGTGATGGCTGTAGAAGCTATAGGTAGTGGATATAGCACAAGTGTTGTCTCAGCAGGCAGCATTGGCTAAAAGGCTACCAGTGAGGGTTTTTTTCCCCAGCTGCTAAATTAAAGTATGGTGAGAAAAACTTACATACTCTTATGACTTAGCATATTTTGTTTGTAAAGTTGGGGTTTCAGTCTTCAGGGTTTATAAAAACACCTCATGTTTTGTGCCCAGAGTCCACTGGTGACTTCAGTGGAAATTAGGCTTATTAAAGTTTCCGAGAAATGAGAGCTATTACCTAGGGGAATGGAAGAAATGTAACTTGAAGTCTCTTTCAAGGGAGTAGCCTGTGGTCTTTCTTTAATGCTTCAGGTTCCTTCTGAAGATCACGACTTTCCTTTTTTCTAAAGGAAATGTCATACCACAGACCTGCTCACACAAATAAGGTTGCTAGGTAGCTGTGGGTGTTCTTGTTTGTCCGCATCTGTCTTTAGACGCTAAGCAAACCAAGGAATCCAGAAAATCAGAAGGAAACATGGATAGCTGAGTTTAGTTTGGTCTCAAGCATCCCTGCTTTTGAGGGAGGCAAGAATCCCTTCTTTTGTGCTTTGGTTCAAGGTGCTACTAGAAAAAAAAGTACAGAAGCTCGAGCCCTTGAGACAACCTCACCTTAAGGCCTTTCCTGGAGTCTGTTTTGGGGCAAAGTAATCTCTAGCTGGCTTGGTGTTGTAGTGAGATTTCTGACAGTCCTTTCTATCACTGTGTGACCCCCCCTCCTCTCCACAAGTTGTGCAGACTCTGACCTTGGTCCATGCTGACTCTTAATTTATATCATAATTTATATCATGATTTATATCACAGCTTAAATTGAATGTTACTGATTTATATTTACCCATATCTAACCATGATGGCCCCATCTCCATTACTGACAACATGAATACTTGCTAGCTAAAGCTTTCATTTCCTTGGAGTCCTATTTTTCCTGAAGTGACCCAGCAAGTTTGTGTTCATCATGTATCCTGCTGACACCCTCCCAGGCGCTTGGTACCTGGCTGCACCATCTGTGTGATGTGGGCTGAGGGCACTTGCGCAGGTAAAATCGTTAGGCGTTAGAAGTGCTTTGCAGGAGAGCATCCATATCTGTGTCAGCAGGATTCCTGATGTGTGGAGGGAGCTTTCCTCAGGTGGAGGCAGAAAGAGATGGATTAGTATTTGTGTGTACTTCAAATTGTTGGCTTTGTCCAGACTGGAAAGGCTTTAATGGCTAGCATTTTTTAGCAGTTGGATAGATCATGCTGACTCTAATATCTGTGTATAAGCCTAAAGGACTTGCCTCCCACCCCTGCAAAGAAGCCCCCCTGTGTGTTGCCATTGTGCCCACTCATTAGTTTATTAATGCTTCCTTAAAAGAGAACAGTAATGCAAATGAGTTGGGACGGTATGTCATCCTGCAGAGGAGCCATGTAGTGAGTGAAACCAAAAGTGCAGAAAATGCCCCACACGGCTCAGTGGTCAGAGCCCCAGAGCAGCCGCAGCGGAGCCTGGTGGTGGCTGAAGCTGGAGTCAGGTGGAACTTCTACATAAGTTTCTCTGATTTCATGTTCAGTGTCTGCAGTGTCTCTTGAGAGAGGAAAAAATAGTCTTGTTTTCTGCCTCTATCAGTCACTTCAGGGGGATGTTAATGGACTACTGGGATGCTTCTTGACTCATTTAAGTCGTTCTGCCTTCTGTCTTGGGTATTACTAGTCCCTCAGGACACTTGACACCAATGCTGCTTGGGAAAAAAAAGGTATCTCTTTGGAAGCAGCCCTGCCAGCATACCATATGTTACTAGTTTATGGTTTCCTTGTTTGCCGACTTGGGGCACCTGTGTGAAAACATTGCTGGTTTTGCTTTTTATCTCTTGCTGCTGTTTATGCTTGTTAAGTCACAAGCTGATTGCTCAAGAGATAATTGTGCTGTCCAAAGTGGAGTTTCTCGGAAGTCTAGTGATTGGCACTCCATAAGCACCATGAGACTTAGAGCAAGAAGGGAGGGTGAGGAGAAGGGAAATTAATTCATTTCCACGCACCAGAAACATATGAAATAGGATTTGGTTTTTTTTGTGATGGTCTGGTAAATAGAGTTTAGTCAGCATTGGGATGAAAAATCTGTGTGAAGACGCACCAGAAACATATGAAATAGGATTTGGGTTTGTTTTGTGATGGTCTGGTAAATGGAGTTTAGTCAGCATTGGGATGAAAAATATTGAAATAGTGGTAGTTGGTGGTGTGGCACAGGAACATTCACCTGCATCAGAAGGGATGCTGTTAGGGTCAATCAAGGTGCATCCAAAAAACCCACAGTGTTGATACTGCTGTTGGAAGCCATCAGTGTCCTTGGGAGGTGATCTCCTTTCCCACCTCCCCTTGTCTCCAGTGGTACAGTTATTTTAGCCTGGTCTTTGCCCCACACTCACTTTGGAAGGCTTCTGTACTGACCCATGACAATGCTATGTCCCTTCATGACTTGAAATTTGGCACCATATCTACACTGTTCTCTGTTTCCAGTTGGGAGTGGAGGACAGAGCCGAAGTATCCGATACCAGGTGGTGCTGGTTTGGTTCAGCTGTCTCTTGTCCCTGGTGGGCTGTGGTGGAGGGATGGTATCAGGGTAAAGCAAAAATAGCAGCAACTTAATGTCAAAATCCACTAATTTCACTAGTATGTGGGGTGGATGGCTGGGCAGAAACACAGAGACGACCTCTTGTGTTCTTCCCACTCTTCAGTGCGTGAACAAGAGGGAGTTTGTCAAGAGTGGTGTCTGTGAGAGGCATCATGTCTCCCAGCTTTGGAGTCATCAGACAACAGCTGTAATACCAAATACTCCTCTGATTTAAGGCCTAGGCTTCTGCTGTTATGTGTGAGAACAGTTGCTGCCTGAGAAGGTGCTTTAGGACAGCCAGAATGCATATCCATGCTGTCAACAGATAGAAACGTCTTCCATGCCAAGGAGGTCACCTGTTTCAGCTTGGGATATACAGCGATGAATCTTCTCCTTTTTCTGTATTTTGACTGATACCTAATTATTTATGCAGAGAGGAGGAGATACTGAGTCCTGCCCTGGGAGGGCCAGCAGACCAAGAGTTGGAGCTCTTCTCTTGAGACCTGGCCTCAGGTCTATCAAGCAGAAGCATCACTGAGCCTGATCTTTGTTAGAAAGGTGCTGGCTGTTCAAGACAAAGGGGTCATGAGAGCACTGCTTCATTTTGTTTTACACGTGGCCTGCCTGTGGCAAAGGCAGAAAAATGATGGCAGTGGATGAGTTAGATGGGAAACAACAGCAGGCCTACTGCCAGGCTGGCCTTTGAGACTTAGGTGGTCTCCACACACTCCACGCTAGAGGCGGGGGGAAATAATACCTACAATATTTAGTTGGCAGGCATTCAAGTGTCTTTAGGATTACGTAGGAGGTTGAGGATTGACATTTTGGGTGTTGGGCATTTGAATCGGGGGTTAGTTATCTAAGCCTCCCTCTAGCAACGTGTCAGCACATTTTTTGGATTCTCTTCTGTTAAATGCTGTAGATAAAATCAGAAAATGCTCTGGAAAAAGTCTCCATTAGACTCTGCCTCAACTCATTCCTTTGACAACAAGCTGCTGCTTCTCAAATAAGAGCAACAGTATTTTTGCAGGGAGTAATTGAAGCAAATTAAAGAAATATTTCAGGTATTCCTTAAGTGCCTCACGCTTCACTTTTTCTCTCCTAAAGCATGCATCCTTGATTGCTTCCTTAATTAGTATTTTAAAAATCTCTCTCTACTCCCATTTATAAATAAATCAAAATAGAATCAGAGTATTAATTCATCAGGCACTCAATGTGCATTCTAGAGAGCAAATTTAACACCTGTACATGTAAGGACTGAGTGCTCCCCACAAGCTCCTGAGCTGCTGACTTTGGTGATGACTGTGGAGCATCCAGGAACATCTCTCATAGCCCAACTTCATTAACAAGGATGCAAAGAAGTAATGAGAAAAATGAATTTCCTGTGCAATTGCATTTAATTTGCATTCTAGCAGGTCTCCCAGTTCACCTGGCAGCTATTCTTTCTTCCCCCACCCCCCCATTCATGCTTGCTTTATGCTTTTTTTTCATTTTTTCTTGGTCCTATTAGCTGAACAAAAGCAGTCTCACAAGGGCAGACTAATGTATTCATAGTTTTGCTGCAACTTGGCTGATAGAATAAGCTGAAAAATTGCTGCCTCCCATTGTTTACTGAGAATCTTTGTTGTGCTCTGTCGAGTTGAAATAAGTGCTAGTTAGTGCCCTCTGCTCCCCGTCCGTAGAACAGAGCCTGGTGTGATGAACCTGCGCAGGCTGGAGATCCTGGAAAGCCTCAAGTTCAGGTTCACAGACCCAAATGTAAGTTACAGAGGTGGTCGCTTGTTTGAGTGTTTGCTTGCTTGCTCTTGCCTTTCATTCTCCTTGATCTGAGTGCAGTGTGTTGTTAATGCCTACCTGAACATTGCATTAAGCTCTAATTAAGCTTGCCAATAAAAAAAAACCAAGAAAGCAGGCTTCTGATATGCCTGCTACTAAGTCATATTTTCCCCCTCAGTTTTCTGAGTACGAACATGTAACTCTAAGTGTGATTTTGTTGTTTTCTTTAATTTTTATTTTCCTCTGAATGTCTTAAGTTATAGCTTAATGTGCTTAATGAACTTGTACCACAGCATTTACCTTAAGGGCTATCTTTCATTTTAAAATGTCTTTGGAAAAGCATCACATGAAAGGTCTGGACTTTGCCAGCTGTAGCTAAGGTCGTGCTGGAGCGTCATAGAGAAGTCAAAGTTGTTTCCAGCTTTTCATGCCATGTCAGAAAACTCGCTAGAAGTTAACATGAGGAGGAGGAGTGACTATGACAAAACCTGCAGGAAGGTCTTTCTGAAAATAGGAGATAAGGTACAACATCCAGAGTTCCTCTCCAGATCCTCTACCTGACATGGGAGCAAGAGTTACTGATTGTTACAGCTAGTGCAAATACTAATTTGCTAACCAAAATCCTAAAATTGAAGTATCAAGTGATGTGGCTTTGGAGCTTCCGCAGAGGCACTGGGAGTGAGGCAGCTAGAGGGCAAAGCCACAGTCTAGTATTACCATTTTATAAACAATCATAAAAGAAGGGAGGTGGCTTCTAATCCACAGCATATTTGTGAAATAAAGCTTATTGGTAGGGTTGAGATAACAGTGTTTTGTACAACAAGCTTTTCATGACTGTAAGGAAAAACAAAGTGGGATCACACATTACAAAAAAGTCCCAAATCCCAAAATAAGTAATAATCTTCATTTTAGAAAGACACCAGAAGTTTAGCTGCCTTGTTTTGATATAAATTGAGCAGGATAAAATAATATTTTGATATAAATTGAACAGGATAAAATAAAAGCATAAACCAGAGACTAGAGCAACTAGTCTTTCCTATCTCTAACCCTCAACATTTATTATCCTGTGGACCGTGATGATAGTTTCTGCCCTTCTCAGCTGCTTCATCACTTGTGAAGTTTACATCAAGTGTGGAAGTTGTGTAGCAGAGCCAAGCCAGTAATAGGCATCTGAAAGGCCATGGAAGAGGGTTGTGACTGAAGATATGCAGCTCCTAGATAGTCTGTCCTGGCTTGCGGACCTTAATAAGAGATCTCAGACTAATTAAGCTTTAATACTGTGGGTAGGGAAGGCTGACAGCTCTGCTCCAGCCTGACCCATTTCTCAATGTGCTTTTTGTGCCTGACCAATTTTTTTTCCCTTCCTTCCCCTGCTGTAATCCTTATGGAACATCTGCCCCAGCCAGGAACAAACGGCAGCTTGTTCTCTGGACGCCGCGTCCTTGTCGCTATGCTCTGGTCCTGAAATTCTTTCGTCCTTTGTTCTTCTGCTGCTTTTTTCCCTCCTCTAACACTGCAAAACTTGATTAATCCAAATGCTGAAATCCCGCAGGCCCTCTAGTTATTTTTAGCATTAACGTTAGAGCTCTACAACGGGTGGATGAAGATTTATGTTTTTGTCTCCAACAAATCTTGCAGCCTTTCCTTTCTCTGCTACAACTTGGATGAATTCCAAAGTTTCCCCCGATGCCCAAAATTGCCTTTTATTTTTTTAATTAAAGAGCTGTGAGAGCCATCAGTCTTGCCTTGTGACCGCGAGGCAGATGGGGTCCTGTGTCCTTTCTGGAGTTCAGCACACCTAGAATTTCTGCTCTTGTTTGTGGTTGCTAAAACTTTGTAAATCTTTATCCTGGAGAGAGCCTTTTTAGCACTTTCTCTTGCAAGGCTGGGAGAAGAAAGGTTGCTTAAGCTCACCCAAACAGAAATTTCATGATGGAAACTTGCTTTATTTTCTACTTTCATGTTTTCATTCACTCTTCCATTTCTTCCCACAGTTAACATGTCTGCACTTGACTTCAGCTTGCACCAAGTTTGCCCTTGTGAGTGCATGGGGAAAGATGTTTTTTTTTCAGTAAGAAATGTCAAGAATTAATTTGGGTGTCTCTGCACTTCTGTCTGGTGTGTTACTCTCTCTCTTGGGCTCTGCATGTCCAAGCACAGCTGTGGTAGTTACAGTCTAACTGGGGATACAGTCGTTCCCACGGATTATTTTTTTTTCTCCAAGTCAGGCGTGCCATACACCACAGGTGTTTCCTGGCACACCTAAATCTAGTTTGCAGTTTACACCCCAAAACCCCACTTAAAATTAATTTAATGCATCAAGAAGCATGTGCTCAGGCATGCTGGTGTGCCTGTTTGTGCTGGTTGGGAGCCACTCTTTTCTCCCCGTGTCCTCCTCCTGCTTGCAGCGTAGCTGCCCGTACGCTGGGAGGGCTGCTCGCTGGGTCTGTGGGGGCACAGAATGCTTATTCTTGACAGAGTCAAGGGCTTTGAAAAAATTATTACTATCATCTAAATTATTCTGCTTTTCTGAAATTAAAATTTCTGGTTTTGGTGCAATATTTTCTAAAATCCAGGTGATTATCAGCAATTCTTAGCCATGTGCCTTTGCAGCAATGCTATAGACTTTGGGAAGTGTTGGGGTTTTTTTGTGGCCCTGGAGACAGCAGCAGTTGCTGAGTGAGAGGATCCCACCTTTTCCTCCCCTAAGCAGGGTTTCTGCGCCGCAGGCAGCAGCGTGGCTGTGCCACTGCAGGGCTAATCGCCTCGGGGTGTCTCCAGCTATACGTTTCCCCATACAAACATGAAATCAATACAATGAAGCAATTACTTAGACTTCATAAACTTCAGCTGGCAAGCTTTCTGGAACCTATTCAAAAAAGCTGCAACAGTTCCTGGGTTGCCTGAGAGGGAAATAAGGTGAGGGCATTTCTTTGGTTTAACTGATGTGGGGGACACAGGCAAGCTGAAAGAGAAGATTTAATGACCTTATTTCAACCTCAACTTAAAAAAATAAAATAAAATTGAGACATCTCTAGATCTTCTTCTGCTCCACCGTTGCAAATGGAGAAGTCAATCTTTCCAACACCTGAATAGGATTTTTAAATTGCCTTTACTCCCTACAATCACCAACACCTCTTTTTGGTAGGCATCGGTGAATAGATTCTGGTAATTTTTTTTGGTGAATGGTGATTCATTTTCCTGAAGAGCTGAATGAGGCAACTGTAGTTTTGACAAGCAGAGCAAAGCTGTGAGGCTTCTCTTCCCTATAAGCGACTATACTTCATGTTCCCGGTGCCAGATAATATTTGACATTTAATTTAAGACCCCCAGTGCCTGCATATAAAACTTTACTATGATAATAGTGATAAAGCGGCCAAGTGTTGTATTTGAGAGTCTTTTCTTCCTTTCTCCTAGTTCACCTCCATGCACAGTTTGGGCTGAAGGATCTGACTGGAATTAAAGAGAGGCGGAGACTAACCCTGAATTTTTACGAGTTGAGGAGGCCTGACTTGTGGATAAAGATCTAATCATGAATCTCGTTCTGGCTGTCAGATCTTTCACTGCCTCACTCCTAAGATGCCGGGCAGAATTTATGCAAAGGAGAAGGAATGGGTGAGGGATAGTGTCAGCAGAAGAGAAGGTCCTTCTGTTTGTGATTCATCCGATTACTCATCTTCTCACAAAGTAGCACATACTGTATTGATCACTAATGCATTTCCCACAGAAAAAAAGAGTAGCACTAATAGTATCGACAATACTGAGGAGGAGATAATGGGATTTTTCTGAAATCCCATGGAGCTGCTGTAGGCTGTCCTGCAGATGAAAGTAGGTCAGGCTGGTGGCCTCTGGGAGGTCAGTGATGCCATGGCAGCTTGTCCCCCTGGGGGAGCAGGGGCTGCAGCCTCCTGCAGGGAGCGACGGAGGAGCAAGTGACAGGGACAGTATGTCTGTCTGCCATGAGCGGTCAGACATCGTAGACGGGAGGTGATAACGCTGGGGCAGTGGCTGTACCCAGTCGGTGGTGCTTTTGTCTCCCTGGTGTGCTTCCACAGGCTGCGGTGTCCCGCTGTGCCTCTCTGTGGCAGTGCCCCAGGGTCTTTAACGCACGCATTACTCTCCATGTAACGCACGCGTGGTAGCTGTGCTGCCCTCTGACTGCACCCTCAGCCCTGCAGAAGCCGAGCTGTCTCACCCTGCAGACTTTTGGTCCTCGACAAGGTGACACAGAGACAGTCCCTGTCTCAGCGGGTGTAGGGACACAATGGCAACTGAGCTAATGGTTTTTTTCTTCTTTTGCCTCCCCCCATTTAAAAAGTACCCTATTAGTGGGATCAACATCAATGCTTTGTCACTCGTCTTAGCTGAATGGGGAGAAAAAGCCATGATGAGTCACGGTTTTAATGTGGAGATTAAAATGTTAGTGGTACGTGTTGGAGACAGTACTTGTGCTACTGCTTAGAAAGCAACTGGGAGAGAAATTCTTACGGGAAGAAAAAAATGTTTTACAGAGTCTCTGGGATCTAACATGCTTCCCATGAAGGTGTTACGTACCCAGTCCTACAGCAGAGACTAGAAAGAGTAGACGGATGTTGTTTGAAGTCTTTCAATTTAAAGTGAGTGGGCATGGCACAGTATAGGGGAATAGATTTTCTCTGAGCAGAACAAACATTCCACATCAGGGTTTAAAAATAGTGCCTGTGCCTGCAGAAGGCCCCCAGCTCCTGGTGTCACTTCCAGCCACCCACTTCCTCTGTAATTGTCTGGAGTGCACTTGTTCCTCTCCAGCTTTCAGCAGTTGATAAGATAGCTGTTTAAAAAAAAAAACAAAAACCAAAACCCAAACACTCAAAACCCCAAACAAATAAGCCCAAAATCGCCCTGTTGTTCTTGGAGAGTACTGGGGCTACTTTAGGATATTTGTGCTAGAGAGGGTGTGTAGATGTTTGTGATGCAGTTAAACATGGTGAAGAGACAGCTCACGCAGAGGGGATATAAGTCCACTGGTGAAACCTAGTTCCAGGGCTTAACCTACATCCTTGCAATCAAGAAAAGCTGGTGGAGACTGGCTGTGACCCTCACTGCCAGTCCACACGTGAACAGTCCGTGTCCACGCTGATGCGCCTTTTTTGTACCTTTTCTGTGCTGAGATTTCTCAGCCTGGATTCCACAGCTTTTCGTGTCTCAGCAAATAGAGTTGCCTGAGGGATGGCTGGCAGGGCTTTCTTTGCCTTGCTCAAACCTCACTCAGGAGTTGGTTTTGACCCACCACCAGTTTTTTCGCTGAAGCTGTCATATGGCATGCTTTGTGGTGCTATGGAACAGCAGCTCTGGGCCGTGGCTTAGGCTTTTACACCTGAGAAATTGGCTCTGGTGAGAGCTGAGACCATGGGGCTCGGAGAGGGCTGTCTACGGCAGGTTACAGCCTCTGCCACAGCCGTCCTGTTGATGCTGCCTGAGTAGAACATAGAAACTCACAAAAAATGCAGATGGAAAGATGCTCCAGGGAGCAACAAAGTCTACCTTTCCCTTAGCGCAGGATCATTTCTGTCTGCCGTTTCCAACAGGCATTTTTCTGACCTCGTAACACAAACCTTCCGTGGTAGTATTCCACAGCCTTCTTGGGAAGTCAGCACAAGTCTGTTACTACCCTGAGCATTAGAAAGCTTTTCCGAACGTCTGCCTTAAATATTCCTTGCTGTAATATAAATCCACTATTATTAGCTCTTGAGTACTCCTTCCACTACCACCTTCCATTTTTCATTAACTATAGCAAGTACTTATTCCTTATTAGTAAGTGGCTTGTTCAGTGTTCCCACTTACAAAAATGCTTCATACCAGATGCTCTGACATGAATTTCAGATTAATTCATTAAGTGAAATGGGGGAAGGGTTAGTGGGAAGGGGTTAGTTAGGACCACAGAGATGATGAGGGGCCTGGAGCATCTCTCTTATGATGAAAGGCTGAGGGACTTGGGGCTTTTTAGTCTGGAGAAGAGAAGGCTGAGAGGGGATCTGATCAATGCTTATGAATACTTAAAGGGTGGGTGTCAGGAGGATGGGGCTGGTCTTTTTTCAGTGACGCCCAGGGACAGGACAAGAGGAAAAGGGCAAAAACTTGAACATGGGAAATTCCACCTAAACATGAGGAGGAACTTCTTTGCTGTGAGGGTGGTACAGCCCTGGCAGAGGCTGCCCAGGGAGGTGGTGGAGTCTCCATCTCTGGAGATGTTCAAACCCCCCTGGACACGTTCATGTGGGACCTGCTCTGGGTGGACCTCTCTGGCAGGGGGTTGGACTGGATGATCTCCAGAGGTCCCTTCCAACCCCACATCATTCTGTGATTCTGTGACCTGGCTGAAGCAATCTAGAATAATCAGCTTTTTAATTAGTTAGAAAATAGGTCAGGTCATAGAAGTGCTGGATGACCATTTATGAAACAGAAAAGTAGAAAGAAGACATTTGCCAGTTTTTGATGTAATTGTACAGACTGCTTTAAGACTTTTCACTGCCTGAGTGGTGCAGAAAAAAGGAGATGAAGGGGCTGATGATTTGCAGGAAGAGGCAGTTTTGGGAGGGTTACTGTACCTCAGGTGCCTGCTGGTCACTCTGAGTTTCTGCTGCTGGAAGAGTCCTCCAGCACCACCCACAAGCTATGGGAATGCCCTGCTGGAAGGCAGGGACTACCAAGAGCAGATGATTCACATGCATCTTGCTTATTTCTGTCTCTGCAGCCAGGACAGTGTGCCAAAAATGAGTGAAAGCAAAGTGAAGTGAAGAGGTCTACAAGAGGTTTTACTGCTTGATACAGCCGTTGGGAGCTATGACTCATGCATTCAGAGATGATGCTTGAACGTTCGCTCTAGAACTATATAATTTTGCTGGTATGACTGAATTACTAGCAGCAGCATTTGCAGAGAGATGCATCCACCTGTCTTAACTTGCACCCCCACTCCCCTTTTCTTGACTGATACTTGCAATGATGATAATGAAATACATAGTTCTTAAATTTCATTTATTTACATTATTCCTTTTGGAACGATCTTGTCCTCATTGGGAAGTTAGGTCCTGGTTAGGAGGATGTAAGGTACTTTGTGGCAATCACTGGATGGATTATAATACACAGATCTTTGCTACTGCTTCTGCTGCACTGATCAGCAGAATGGTGGAGGACCCCCCATTCTGGGTCTACTCCCAGGCAAGATGGTTAAAATGACACCCAAAACACTCACTAGCCCGTTCAGCTGTACAGCTGGAGGCTGAGTTTACAGCTTTGTGAGCTATGACTCCATCTTGTTATGCTGTAATCTCTTCTAAAGCCATCTCTGGACTTTTCACCTTGTCCTGTAATCTGAAACAGCCAGTGCCTGTCTTCAGGATCTGCTTGTTCTGAAAATAAATCTCATGGTCTTAAAAGGACCTTATCTCAACCATCAAAGGTAAGGGAAGTCACCAGAGTGCTGGCTCTTTGAGAAGCTTGAGGTGGGGGTGGACTATCTTGGTTTTCTAACTGATCTTTTTTATGTTAACCCAAAAATTAAGTAGGAATCCATATGGGGTTGTAGCTCTCAACGGGTAGGCTGGGGGGAAAGCAGCTCGCTTTTTAGTGGAGCTAAATGTAAATGGTACAAGAAAATAAATAGGAATTTGGGGAACAAGGTGTCACAGAATGATAAATACACTGTAAAAAGATCCAAGGAAGCAGGAGAGAAGAAAGACATTGTGGGGAGATGTCAGGAGCATGGAAGGATAGGGACTGTAGGAAATATGCTGGGGAGTTTCTCACTGTCAGCCCAGGAGCCCAGGCTTTTGCTGCAGCTGCTGTACAGCAGAGCAGGAAGGATTAGGTACAGCTAATCCCACGTTGAACTCCAGACTCATAAACTGCATGGGTTTGATGTGCATTTCAGTGTTTCAGGTGTTAATTGTAAGATGGCTGAGCAAAATCACGCCGCAGGCCTGCTGGGCAGAGTTGCTCTTAGACTATGAGTTTCTTTATAATTTCCTAAAAGGGGTTTATTATTTCACACAGAAGAAACTAGCACCTGCTCCGGGATTCTAAATAAATAGGTATGCTCTAGCAAGACACAAAGTGTTAGCTGAGTATGTATAGAAAATTAAGTGTTCTTCAGCTGTGTTGGAAATGGACTGTTGTTCATTAACCCCCCTTCATTCTGGCCAAGGTACCTGGCACTTCAGGCAAGCAGCCATTGAAAGGTGAGGTGCACACTGTGCTAATGAAACGCTGCGCTGCTGTTCGAGACAGCGTTTCGGAGGGAACTAACCTGCATGTTAAACAGATGGACTTGGATATTTGTGAAATTCCTGAAATTGCTGAGAGGGGGAAATGTGTTTTTAATCGCCTGCTTTTTACATTGGTGAGTGTCTGGACCACGAAGAGAGAAGTGTGTTTGTCCTACCCCGTCAGCTGCCGGGGGGAGCGGGTGGGCTGGCTCCGTCCTCTGCCGGGGACTGCATGAGGTGCAAAGCAACAGAACGAGCTGCAAGTGTCAGGAGACATGAACTCAGTGGCTTGTCAGCTCTAAACTTGATCCGACCCTGGGCAAGTCACTCCTCCTGGGTGCCCGCGTCCTCTTTGGCTGCTCGGCGCTGGCTGTTCCACAGCACCATTGCTGGAGAGAAGGATGAGTCCTCTCTACCCTTGCAATTGCTCATGCAGCTGCTCCGTGCATCATTCCGGTATTACACGATCTGCTTTTTCAAGTGAAAGCTTTCCTTTCTGTAAGGTACAGTGGTTGGAATCTTTCAGAGTTTCATCTGACAGAGATGCATGAAGTTGAGTATAAACCTCCCTTTACACAGCCAGAATGTTTTTTAGAACCCAAAAGAACCACTAAAGCTATGTTTAAAAAAAAGAAACAAAACACCAAAACAAGCTAAGTCAAGTATCAATCTGCACTTTTCCTCTTTGAGCACCCAACAACTGTCCTGCAAAAGGCAGGCACAGTTTGAAGCAAAGTAGAATTTGATGTCTTGATCATTTGCTGGTATGTTTTCAGTAAGGCTTTACTGTATTTTCCAGGGGCTTTTGGCAAAGGCCAAGATCGTTCTCCCTTCATTAATTCCCTGGCACACTGAGGGGCTAAGAGCTTTTACCTGGCGCATGGAGATGGTAGATGAATGTGGCTGTGGCATTTGGTGTGGCATGTGGATTAAAGTATCTCCTGCCGCCAGTAGGTATGGCTGTTACCCAGAGGGCAGGAAGGGGACCCTTGGCTCCAAGGGGGAGTGCTTTCTTGTCATCCTTCACAGCAGATGACTTTCCCCAGCAGAGGATTCCCGCAGTGGGCAGGTATGGACCTGGTGGGGAGAGGACATCTCACGTGCTGTGGGCGTCTGCCTGCCTACCCAGTGGTGGAGCACAGAACTGCTTTGGCAGGAAAGACCCTGTTTACTCCAATTTTATTTTTTTTTTAATTTCTTTTTACATTCAGTTATTACTTGACAGGCTGCTGTTGTTTTCTGAAGAACACAAACAAGGGAAAGGAAGTTGCATTTTTTTTCTGCTGTTTATAAAGCAATGAAACTTGGATGGAACTTCAAGGAGTAGGGAAAAGGCTCTTCTAGCTTGAGGGCTTTTCTCCATGACATTAGAAAGATGGATCCTTTCCAGGGAGGCATCAATGCCAGACTTTTCTTAACAAAGATTAGGTTAATCTATCATTCTGGCAAGTCCCACTTAGCTAGCATAAGGGGGAAGACTGCCTGCCGCCTTTCTGTGAATTTTATTGTAGGTGTGAACACTCCCTAATTTCCCAAGGCAGTGCTGAATTTAACCATGCAACAGTTGGCGAGTTGTTTGGAGTTGCAGTAGTTTGCCTGTGCCGTTGGAAGTCGGTAGCTCTAAAGTGTAAGACATGGTGCTGGCACTTTGCTGCCATTCCCTTACTTCTCAAAAAGCTGCCTTACAGCAGTCTAACTGCATACAGAGCCTCCTGCAAGAGAGACATTAAATTTAAATTCAGATTGGAAATGTGGAGTTATTCTGCTATTGCCCCATGCAAAGAAAATTTCCGGATACGTGCTATTTGAGCATCTGAAGGTTCAAAACCAGTTAGCTGATGAGCAGATCCTGGTAAGTGCCACTAAGAAATACCACCATCTGACGGGTCTCTACTTCTTTTCATCCTCCCAAATGAACAAAGCAAAAAGCTTGACTGAAAATAGCGTGAGGATTGCAAATCCTCTCAAGACATGGGCCTTACTTACAATAATCAGGTTTTGTTTTGTGAAGAACTCTGTGCAGAGGGTATTTTTGGCACTCAGTTCCAGTTGCCTAATTAAACTTCTCGAAAGAACAACAAAACGCATCACTCTAGGAGCAACCCAGAGCTTTGGAAAGCAGCCGGTTAAAGCTACCAAGAACAAATGGAGAAACTCCCATTCCAGGCTTATAAACTTCAAACTCCCGATGGGGTAGCGCTCCAGGGACTGTTGCTGCTGTGCAGGCAAGGCAGGGCAGACCCTGGCAGGAGGAGGATGTCCCCTTGCTCCTTCCCTTCGCTAACCCCTCCCTTTTTAATTTTCAAAACAGCGGCAGCTTAGATTAGCACCTGAGATGATGGTCCTGCCTTGGTTTTTATTATTAGATGTCCACTTCCAGTTCCGCTGTAATTTTAATCCTGGCCTCGTAGGATGAGGTGCAGATGTCCATCAGGACAGCTGGTTCAGAGGGAAGTGTGTCTGCAGCGACTGCGCTGCTGCGGCCGCCCGGCTGCTTCCTTGCCCTTGGCCTTTGTGAGTTTTTGCCGGAGGATGCTCTGTGAGCAGTTTTGAAGAGAACTCTCCTCACAGGCTTCCACTGATATCTAACCACCCTAATTAAAAGGAAACCTATAGCGTAGAAAGCTACCTGCTGGTACCAGCCTTGCCTGTCAATCGGGGTTAACCTGTGCCACTTCAAAGATGCTGCCTGTGGATGGTATCTAGCATGAGCAGTAAAGAAGATACATGTTTATGCTGTCTCTGTTCTAGTTGCAGTAAGAAATTTTGGTAGTACACCTATTAAAATCACCTCAGATCTCTGTCCTCAGCAGTTGGTAATTGATTATAGTTTTATCAAATCATAAGCATTTTGCTGAAATTTTCTGTCTGGAAAATCTCTCACTAGGTTATGATTTTCAGGTTTTCATGCAAAACAACCATCCAGCCTTTTCCAGGAACAAGACTAGGAGAAGAGCATTGCTTTACATGAAAGCAAATGAGCAAACACATCTCAGGCAGCTGCCTTCTCTGAGCTGGAGTGCCCCAAATGCTTGGAAGCCAGTTTGGGGATTTGGCAGAGGAGTGGCCTTTGCCTTAAGAGTGAGTGTTTCCCCATCTGTGAGGAGTTGCCCTGGTTTAAGCCGTATCATGTGTATGCAGCAGTGACTTCAAAGTTTTCTTGCTGAACATTAAGGTTTTCTGTTCACTGAAAGGCTAAGCCTGCCCCATAGCTTACTGGTGACCAGCCTGCTGGTAGCAGAGCAAGTGAAGGTAGATACGCCATGCACTGGAGAAGAGACAGGTCAGGAGGAGTCAAGCAAATAGGAGGAAAGGCAGGAGGGTCTGTGCCCAAGAAAGCGTGCCTTATCCTATGCCCTCTGGAGAGGAACCCGTGATTGCTGTCAGCCAGGATCTTAGTCTACTCTGCTGCCAGTCGTGGCAGCCCAACTCTCCCTCGCTCCTCTGGCATGTTCCTACTGGTCAATCCAGGAAAAGCCACCCCTGGATCAGCTGTCTGACCCAGCTTGCAGTGAGTTGATGAGTGTTCATCACATTTCAAAACAAGCAGAGATATGGGACAAGGAGGGCCTCACTTCCCTGCAGGCAGGTGCCCTGTAGAACTTGCTGACAGATAGTACATTTAAACCCCACTGGTCCTTCCCAGATGATCAACACAAAGGCCAACGACTCCTGTGAGCTGCTGGGTTTGCCCAGGTACAGGAGATCTGTGAGGCAGGTGGGTAGGCTAAGCGTTGCTGTTGATCCCCAAGGGTGACAATGTGAGATCACTTCGTAGTACTTCTTTTCTGTTGAGTTTTTCTAGAATTTCTTCTTGCAGTTACTTTGATTTCGACTTATATATGAAACATAGGTAGAAAATATCATTACTAAGACTGCAGGTAGTTTTGACCATGGTGGAGCTGCTCTGAGAATGAAAGGGGTTATAGAGGGATGAAAGTTGCTGCATCCCTTCTTGTTTGTTGCAGAGGCCATGCTGTATGGAGCGGATTGAAGCATGCAGGGAGAAAGAATCTAATAATATGGTTAAAGCAATTGTATTGGTCATAAAGTGACTTTTTTTCCTTTTCTCCCTTCAAAAAAAACACCCCTGTTGGATGCTTGATAAATATCTCTTTCTTCTGACTAATCTTAAATGAAGCAATTCTATTACTTAAACATCATAGTCTTCTTTTTACATTTCCAAACTCAGCCTTCTCAGTAGCTTCTTAGAAGCGCACGCAAAAATGCTCCTTTGATTTGTGCCTCAATTCTTAAATTGGGGATCCTGTTGAGAGGTGATGTCCTTTTGTCCAGAACACTGATTCCTGAGTAGTCCCTGAACAGCTGAGGTTTTACCTAATGTATTTTGCTCAGCTCAAGTGTGTGTAGGTAAAGGAGGAAATTAGATCAAAGCTTCTATTTTGCTACGTCTATGTTCTTTGTATGTACAGGACATAAATAAAGACAGTCTCTACCCTGAGAAGCACTGAAAAGCCCTCTGAAGCAAGGTCACACTCCTTTTGTCTGTGAATTTTTCCCTGAGTTCAAGTATCTTTGCAAAATTCACAAAACACTGTAAGATGGCTGCAGTGTGCTCTTTGTGGGGTGACCCATGAAGTTAAGTTAAACTTCATTGAGGGAGAATGGTGGTGTTGCTTCCTTAGTAGTATTTCATGTGGAATATAGTATACCAGGGCCAGGTAGTGACAGTTGAGTGGTTTTTGGCTAGGAGGATAGTGTTGGCTTGACAGAGAAAGCCTCCTGGGTCTGGATTCCTGGGTTCTGAGATGACTTTTTTTCTTCTCATGAAGAAAAACAAGATGCCCATTTTGGTACTTTTGCACTGGAATTGCTGTAGTCACACTACTTTTCCCTGAAAGTTGCCCAGTTTTGACCAGTGAGATAGTGGCAAACCTTGTCTCATCACCTGTCTGTGGATAATGTGGATATCAGCCTCTTCAAGTTCTGGTTCATTGTCAAGGACATCTGATGTGAGAATCTTTTGACACAGAAGGCTGAGTTTGGAGTCCCGAAGAAGTGCTGTTGCCGGAGTCATTATAGGAACTTTTTGGTTAGAAACAGTTTTACAAGTAAGTGCTAAGTCACTTACTCAAAGCCATCCTTCAAATCCTCCTTTTGCCACCATGTCCTCCATGGATAAACCAACAATGTTTGATTTGACTTTGTAAGGCACTTGGCACTTGTAAAATGTTGGCATTTAATTAATGGTGTTAATTGTTAATAGTATCTTGTCCCATTAAGTCACAACAAAATTGAAACAGTGAAGTTAGAAGTCAGAGGAAAAATGAAGCTTTCCTTGGGGGTCAGAATTGGCCAGCTCTACAGAGGTCAGCCTGCTTTGCAAGACAACTCTGTCTCTCAGATAACTTTTAGGTGGAAAGGTTGCTTTTTTGTGTTTTGTGGCAGAGTCCCGTAGATTGTCTGTGGCAATTATTATTCTGCAACTGTCCCTGGTGATCCTGTTTTCAGTTCCCACCTTCAGTGATTGCTATTTGGTGATCTTCTTCTGGCAGATTCTCCTTTCCACAGACAAGAAGAGTTTTGTAGTTTAGCCCCAGGATCGTCTGGATCATGAGGATGTCTGTCACTTCAGGTTTCCATGGTAACAATGAACACCCAGAGGATTTTTGCTTTATTTTTGGGCCTACCTCAGGGTGCGGGGCCTGCATTGCCCCTAAACCTTAAGGGGTACTGGCTACTTTTTTAAAAAATGCTAATTATTTGTTTGTATTTTCTGTAGAATGTTTTGTCCTCAAAGGCAATTAATTATAATATCTCAAGGAAGAGTTTTATTGCATCAACAATATAAGTTAAGGGTAGAAAAATGCTTGTTGTTCATGTGCCTGTGGTATTTGTATGGCCTTAGTATTGAAGCCTGAACTTGGAGAACATGGTGGTTTTCTTTGCTATGTACGTATAGTCATATGTGGGTAATATTCAATTAATTCAAGTACAAAGGACAAGCCAAAGTGAAAAAACAGATAGAGAATGTTGTGTTTTGATGGCTTCCAAAAGATGTCCTATTTGGGAGGTATGAATTTATGCATTTCAGGCTCCTGCTCAGAGGAGAGTGAATATTTGTTGAGATTAGCAGCATCTTTTGCATGAGAAGTGTCAAAATGGGCTATCAGCATAATGAGCGTGCTCCTGGTGGCCTGTGGTTGGAGACTCATTCTGTCAACTCAATGCACCTTTAAAACTCTTCTTATTTATTTATGTGGTGCCAGTTGTCTGCTGAGGTCTCTAGGCACAGGCAAGATCCAAAAAGATGGGCAGTCATTTCACTGTATTCAGGGGCAGTTTGATGCTATAAACAACACAACTCAAAATTTGCCTCAGGCAAGGGCAGATACCCCTCTGTCAGTTTAGGGCAAAAGAAGTTTAGTTTGGCATTGCCCCCGTGCTTTCATTTCCACAAATATCAGGACTTAGACCTGTGTCTCAAAGACCTTTGTTTAGAGATAAAGGCAATAAATGAAAAATATGTATAGTCTTGCATACTCTGCCTTTTGTTTATTTATATCAGCACTGTGGTGAAATCAGAAAATCAGTCATGAAACTAAACTTCATGTCTCTGAGACTTTGTGACCCAGTATAGAATATATTCTGTCAAGGAAGAAAATCGGTTTAATAGGCTTTAAATGTAGGAGCACGCTGAACCTGTTACTGCTATTCAGTTTTGAACATGATCTGCTTTGTTCATTGATTGTTTCATGTGTTGTCAAAATTGTGACAATTTAAGAACATAGGTAATCCAAGCTTTGTAGCGATAATATATTGTATTAAACCAGCAAATACAGCTGGAAAAGTGAAAGACGCTTTCAAACACACAGGCAGCACCTAATTACAATTTGTGTCCCCAGAAGCCTCTCTGCTTCTCCCAAGCTCCACTGCTTGATCTAATCTGAGATAGTCTGTCTGACCAAAAACCCCATCCTCCCAGTCCTTGGCTGGTACCTACAGGCCAGACGGACGTTGCTGAGTTCTGCTGGGTGAGGTACACAGTCTGCCTCTGCTCGCTCACATATTTTCTCTAGGAACAAATGCACAAAATTATTTTTTCACCCAACAGTTTCTTTGTAGGCAAGGTAGGAAACCTCCAAGCAATAAAGGAATGATACAGCTCTGTTGGGATGATAGTCTTCAGCCCTGATGCTGTAGCTGTTTATAGCTACTTTTTATTATGAGTCCGTTTTTAATATTAGTTTTTGAAACCTTCCTGGTTAAAATCAAATTACTTTAATGAGGTTTCTTTTTCCTGCTTGTAGCCTAATTGTTGGTAATCGAGATAAGACATTTGGAAGTGGCCATTATCTGGTAATTGACCATGTCATTTTGTTAAGCCTCCATAGCTTTAGCTTATCTCACCTCGATGTCCAGCAGTCTCAAGGATTTTGTTTTCCAGAATCTCTTCTTCACCAGTACAATGCTCATCAGACTCTACATGTGGTGATGTTCTTCTGAGTAGGAACAGAGACTCAGGAGTACTCTGGAATATTTATGGGTTCTGCACAGATAACAGGGGTTTGCCACCTTCTGTGTCTGGCAGCAGAAGTGCTGCATCCCGGGAGCTGTAGGTGCTATATTTCTGCAGGATGACCAGGATTGACTCAGAGAAGGGGGCAATGAGTTTCAGGGTGAAACTTACCCCTTCAAGACACAGTCTGGTATGGACTCTGTTCTGATGCCATGTCCAGGGGTATAGCCAAAGCTCAGTTATCTTCTTTCAGTTAGGCTTTGTCTGCAACCGGGCAGTCCTTTGAGGATGAACAGGGTAGACTTTAAAAAAAGGGATTTTTTTTTTCTCTCCTAAGGTCTGCAGGTAACCTGGACAGGCAAAAATGTATATTCAGCAGGAGTTTGATAAAGCAGCTGGTCTGGCAGGAGGAGCAGAGTGCTGTCTGCCTCCAGGATCTGCAGGAAGCGGTGGCTGCTGCTCGTCTGAGCGAGGTGCTGGCTGGGTTCATGTCCACAGGGCAAATCCCAGCAGCAGAAACCTAAAAGCAATGGAACACCTGCCTGCAGTGAGCTGGCCTTGCTCAAATCTGAAGGAAAACGTAAGAACAGGTACAGTGGGCTCCTCTTTGGCTTACTCTTCTGTTGCTTCTGTCAGCATTGAATATGTTTGTAAATGCCACTAAGTACCCAGGGTGATAAGCCAGGATGTGTGTAACAATGCAGGGCAAGTTGTGTGGTTACATTTAGATGCCCACCTATTTTCAGTCTTTATGAGGGGTAAAAAAGCCAAATGTCTTCAGCCCCTTTTACTGTATTTCTGGTGTACCGTACATAACATTCTTGAGAGATGCTGTTGCTTCATAAAAGGTGAAAGAGTTTTTATAACTCAGCTGACAAACAGGGACACCCAGCTGTTCAAAGGTCCCTTTATAGTCCAATCACTTCTCTCCAATACCGTTTTTTGACAGCAAGAACTGTTGTAGATGCAATATTGCATGTGTGTCTCTAGAAAAATAAACTGTTGTTACTATTACGGGCACCATTCTTAAATCAACCAGATTCGCAAGAGACTGTGCATCTCTAAGCTTTCTCCTCATTGCTGGGTCCTGGACAGCTGTGTGTGGAGGACAGATCAGTGACCACAGATACAAGTCAGATTTTGGGTATGGATTTGCCCAGTTACAGTTTGGAGGCTTCATATTAAAAATTCTGCTTAGGCACATTGTAGAAATGAAGGACTGCAAAGAAGGTTTGAGCAGTCCACGCTCTTGCTTGGACAAAGCAACCTCGATGTTGGAACTCCCTTAGTGTTATAGCTCTTCACATGGAGGATGTAGGTCATTTTGAGTAGTTGCATGTCTAGAAACTTGTTTCCTGGCATAGATGCACATACGGAGAAATTCCAACAAACCCATGGAAGACAAGTAGAAGAAAAAAACATAGAAAACAGAGCTAAACACATGGGAAGGCAGAGTAAGACTTATAATTCTGATTGCATGGAGATATGAGCTGCTCTTGATTTTGGAGAGCTCTGAGTCTATTAAAGCCCTACCTTTCTGGATTTGCTGCACTGAGATGTACTGGGATGTTCTAGACGGATGTGGGTGAAGAATAGTTGAATTTTTTCTTCAACTCTGTACCACATAGGAGGGCCGGCAGAGATGTATTGAATTTTCACTCAAAGGAAAGAATTTGGCAGGGATCAGTAGCACTGACTTCTGAACTAACTGGATTTCTTGTTATTCTGCAAATAGGCATATCTGCTGATCAGCTTGCATCGCTAAACTTGTCCTTCAAGCTAGCAACCTATTCAAACAAAAACCTCACAAACCCAATGCTATCCTTAATTAAATTAAGGTTTCCACATGTGTCCACGAATGTATTTGTTGTTCTTTCTGTTTCCTGAAGGGGAAATGCTCTGCTTTCATTCCTTTTTAGTGCCTGCTGACTTTGGTGCTAAGTATTGGGTAACTAAGGTTTGGGTTGGATAAACTGTCATCCAAAATTCATATACATATTTCGCATTTTGTGCACCTGAAATAAGTCTTATATGACACCTCTGGTTATATAGGCCTAGTCTGAATCAGAAACATAAAGATGTTTAGGAGAAACTGTGGTTGTGGGAAGGAGAAGAGAAGCCTATCCAAACATTTAGAAAATGTACAGATTGTATTTTTCTTGTAAACTTTAAAAACCTGTGATGTGATTTCTGTTTTTTCCCCAGACAGCTTTGACTTTTCCACATTTATCATTTTACTTATCAATTTGCTTTCCTTTGTCCTTCACTCAGCAAATCTTCATTAAAACCTTGCTGTTTATAGTTTTGGTATTTGTTGCAAAGTGAGGAAAATTGCTCTTCTTAGATCATAAAAGACAACTGCTGAACAGACATGTAGCAGTTGGGTCTTCAGGTTTCCAAGCCAGAGCTGTGGAGCCTGTTCTTCACATGGGGCTTCTAAATAGATGTTTAAATTAGTGCTATCATCTCAATATATACACTTTTAATTCTCATAATTCTTTTAACTCGGTCCTGCCAAACTCAGCTCTGCTGCAGTTCAGTTCATTGGTTTCACAGCAGGGAGGAATTTTTGAGAAACTCAGATTTGAAAAACCCTATCAAGTCTGCACTGAAACTTCTACTTTTTTTTTTTTTTTAATGCTCATGGGAGAGATTAATTCTGCCCAATCCCTTTTGATTCACCTGCAGCATAAAGGGAACTGCAGAGACTTTAATAGCTGAATTGAAAAGTCGTTGAGTCGCCATTATATCTCTGTAATCTTTGTTTGCTTGCTATTTTGGAGGTGCTTTTACTGTTGTTTGTTGAGTTGCCACAGGAATCTCTGATCGTGGCACTAGGAGGTTTTTATTTCCCCAGACGTGGGAAAATCGCAGTGCTAATCCAAATCATTACTGCTGGCACCAGGGGGGTTGCATTTAAAGTGCAGGTTGCACAGTAGAATTTGTAGCAGCAAGTGGCTGTCTCCAAGTGTTAGCAAAGGGTATCTTGGGTTTTGAGTATGAAGGTCCCTACTCTTTTGAATCAGGTGTTAGAGGACTTACGTGAAATGTGCCTTGTCGTGGATTCAGGACCTTGGGTACTGCCGTAGTATAAATCATTAATAACTCGGTCAGTACGTTCTTGTATCTCTGCATTTCAGCTATATGAACTGAAAGGGATTCTCTCTTACATTCAGGCTGTAATTCATGAGTAGCACCAGCATTGTCCTTTTTGTTTTTCAAAGGTTATCATGGCAGATGACTTCATGGTTCCTGAAGAACTTTCTACACTTTGGAATGGTACAGAGCCTGAAGAGCAGAACTGGTGTCTGCTGCCTTCACCTCACCTCGCCTGGGTATAAACTGTAGGGGCATAGGTTTCGGCTTGTGCCATGTGGACCACAAGGTATCTAGTAGAGAGGCATGGGCTCAGCTGTTCCATTATAATCAGGTACAGTGCACCATGGCCCTTATAACTTGCCATGCAGACAAGAAATTAGTAAAATAAAATATTCTGAGCAGAGTTTCCTCATCTGACTGAATCAATGAGGAAAAGCTGATCCTTAATTCTGGTCTTCTTCCCTGTGTGTATAAAGAGAGGAGCAAATCAGAGCAACTGTGTGCTACACAAAGTCTCCCAATGACCCGTATGGCTTCAGGGAACCATAGCAGTAGCGTTACACAGTAAGTTCAAAAGACACTTTAAGCAATTTTTTTACTGTTCAGATGAGTAAAATTGGATAGAACAGCCACCATTCTGATCCAGGAGTTTGATAATTAGTGTATTTCATCATCACATTTCATTTAATAAACAGTTTGTGCAACTGTGAGAGCTTAAAGCACGCTGCATCAAGTCAGACCTAGTGAGACTAGGTTCCTAGTTGCATTGTGAGGAACCTAGTACAGGTTCCTGACAAAGCAGGTCGGTACGCTTACACAGGAGCTGGCCTGATCTTTCCAAAACCAAATAAGTGAATCAGTATGTGCTTTAAACCTATACACTTCAGAGTAAACCAGTGTCCCACTAACTGGCCCCAGATGTGGTAGGATTTTGGAGACCATTATGCTACACATAGTGTTTGATCAAGTATTAAACAAATTTGTATCTGATGCCTTTTTTCTTGAGTGTGCAATTGATGATGCACAGGATTACTTTTTTTATTGCTTGAGGGGAAAGGAAAATTATTTTTAGAACGATGTGTGTGTTTGGAGGGGATATAGAAGAAGCAATTTTTTTGTATTTTTTCCTCTTTGTTCAAATAAGTCCATCAATGTGGTGCTTGCAATGATGCTTGTGACCCAGGCTTGAGTATCTCTGTGTTAGTGCAGGCAAAACAATGAAATGGATTGAAAGCCTGGATCTTACTTGTGCTCTCCTCTGAGTTCAGAATTAAAATTAACTGTAAACAACAGTAACAGTATTTCCCTTACCCATTTCTCCTGGGAGAAAGAGAAATAAGAAAGAGGCAGCATAATAATAAAAAGAAAACCCTGGTTTTAGGATTCTGTCTCATAGTCAGCAGTTTAGTGAATAGTCTTGCTTTCTAAGAGCCTAACTGGTTCTTTGCTTTGTGTTTTACTATTTATCTCAGGTCTTTTGCCAGCTTATCTCTCGTTGTTGACTGCAAGGGTGATAGACAAGGGTGATAACTAGTAGAGTGTGTGAATATATCCGGGCATATTTCTGTACTTGCCCTGATGTGCAGGAAGAGGAGAAAGCCATCTACATTGCCATAGTTCATGTAAATGCCTAAAAAACAGTAAGAAAATTATCTGTAAGCAAAGGTGTCTTAATGTAATGTCTTTCAAAATGCTGTCCACAAGGCTTCAGTTGACCTTCAAGAAAAATGAAAGTGTTCTGAGGTGTGCTGGGATAGGTTGTAGATGTTTAGTCACTTAGTTATGCAAAGCATGTTAAATTGCATGAGTGCTTTGGTGTAAGTAACGTAATTCCCTTCCAGATTGTCCAAGCAATTACAAATCAAGGGTTACCCAGTACTGGTCTGTCCCTCTGCTTTTTTTCTGGGTGAAAGTAGTGGGGAGGAGGGGAGAAGATGTTTTTTGGGTGTGCCCATTGCAAAAACTTCAATCTGCACAGATCTTGTGTGATTAATGCAGTTACTATCACCTGATATAAGTAATCTTGATGCCTTCTGTAACATGTATGACTTTGAAGAACAGTGATTCTCTTCTGATACTTGTTTTACACTTCTATTTTTGTTAGCTTGCCTGGAGTTTGTTCTTATTGCAATGGTCTGTGAGAAGAAAGAATCTGTCCCTATGTGTTTTGCAATTTAATTTAAACTCTGCTATGAAGAAGCAATAGGATCTCTGAAATGCTGGGTATCGTTAGGCTCATGGTATTTACACACCATCTGCTTCGGTACACAATGGACAGCTGATCGGCTGCTTTCTGTAGCAGGAGGTACCATGGTGTTACCATGGTGGATAATATTGTGTAAAGGGAAAGAAAACAGGGCTTAAACAGAGTCTACATGTATTTTAATCCTTCATAAAGTGCTGTGATCCTATATTGTTGTGCTATCTAAATGCAGTAATAAAAGCGTTTAGCCTTTTATCTCCTTCTTGACCATATGTGAGGATGATGCCCTCAGCCATCAGACTGTAAGTTCTTGTCTCCCCTAATGACAGCAGGTGATAGAATCTCCTGTTGCTAAGTGTTTGGTTCAGAAAGCACAGTTTTCTAAAGTGCCAAACCTAACACCCTTGTCTGTCTCTTTTTTTTTTTGGCGGGTTTTTTTTTTTCCTGCCTGCGGAGCTAAGATGAGGAATGCAGGCAAGAGCACCCTGCTTTTCTAATCCTGCCTTCTTTGACATATGAAATTCAGTTTTGAGAGCGGATGCTTTTAGAAATTTGTATGGGCCAGTAGGGACTGGTCACAGCATTGCTGTTGAAAAGCCTCCTTCTAAGCAAATTTGTGCCAAAAGGTGCTTGTTGTTAAATTGCTCAAACACATGTATCTAAAAGCATGCTGAAATGGTTTGTTCTTCACATGGGTTACACCTCCACAGCTCCCATCAGCTTCAGCTGGACCCCTACTTCGACTTCAATTTATTTAGTAACCAGTTTTGCCACTACGTTCTTTTATGCCTGTCAAGCACATTTGGACTGGAGTGGAGAAGAAAGCTTGTAACCATCAGATGAGTAAGTTCTTGACCAAAAGATGTAAGAGGACAAGATACCAAAGAGTTCTAGCATTGCTGTGTTTTTAAAGGAATTATGTGCTTGAAACAAGAAGGAGCTTGGGCTGCTGGCAGAGGGAAATATGAATTAGTGGACAAGTAGTATTTTAAATAGCCAGGGTACAAAGGGAAAATTCAGCAAATAATGTTATTGAAGTCTTAGGTGTTTGTGGGTATGGGTTCTTCGGCTTACAGAATTACTTTCAATTTTATAGCTGTAAGCCAGAAGCTGGGGAAATCATGAATGCTGACCCATTGGATAGTCGTATTATGTATAATCTGTATTGTCAGAAATCTTTTCCCTGAAAAATGAGGAAGTTATTAAGCACAGTAATGTGAGAAACAAGAATCGAACATGATGCTTTGTACTGCCTTCTATTTTTTATCTTATTTTTTTAGCATATCCAGCCTCTTATTTATCTGGTTACAGAATTACTTGTGCACAAGTCCATCTGCTAGGTTGCATCTGGGAAAAAATGGGGATTCATCCGGACAACATCTGTTGCAACACTTAGGAAGAATTTTTTTATTGACCAGTGTCAGCTAGTCAGCTATATTTAAGCTGTGAGCTTGTAAGCTGACATGCTGAATGGCTCTTTCTAGTCCTTCTCTTCCCAGATTCCTGCTGGGCTTTTAGAACCTCTCTTTAGACAGTTCTGCACTGAAGCTGTCTAGTTTAGTTCTGCATTGACACCTAATGTCCTTAGATTCCCCAAGGAAACTGATAGCGTTTATGGACTGTCAGTGCAGCCAAGACTCAGGAGGGATGTATAACTTTCTGAAGACCCATCCTTTCCTACCTGGGTGAAATCTTGAAGATCTTTGACTTTGTGGATAGACTGAATTGAGCGCCGTGGTGAGAATGACTTGATGAAGGTAACTGGGTGATGGAGAAAAAGCAGATCTTCCCTCTGTATGGCTGTGGGACTCTTGGTCTAGTGGCATATGTTTTAGTGTCATTTTGAGACAAAAGCCAGGAAATAGGAAAGAATGCTAACTTCTTAGAAGCCGACGATGGAGTGGTGCCTCTGCAGAGCTGCCCTGGTGCACTTGTTGGTGCTAATTAGTTTGTGTCTGTTGAGCTTCCTTGTGATTCAGTCTCTTCTAATTAACGCTTCCCAGTAGATTGCTGCTAAACTCCGGAAATCTCATTTGTGACACATATTTCACCATCCTGGGGAGACAAATATATTTTGTTGACAGAGGTGCTGATAACACCATCACACTGCGGTTTAATGTGTGTGTCTCAGAGATGGAGAGAGGTGACAAGACAGCCTGAGTGGGAGAACTGACTTAAAAATAACACTAAGAATTGCAGCTGCAGTTTGTCTACCAGCTGGGATAGTTTGAGCTCCAGACTGTGTGATACTCTGCTACAGACAATTATAGGCAGTGTTTATTCCTTCTATCTCTGCCTCTTTATCCTGTGTAGTAACATGAAAAGATAAAACTGTTAGAATGAGAAGCTTAGGAATGATATATATGTACTGTGTATATATTTATGTATAAACAATATACAGATCTAGTCTCTGTCTCTGTATGTAAACAATATATAGTTTACTTTAAAAAATATTATAATATACTAATAGAGTAGCTCCTGATTTTTCATTTTTTAAAGTACATACAGTCTGATATTCACATGTAGTAACATGAAGAATAGTTGTATTTGCAAATAGAATATACCTGAAAATACTGCAAAATTTGCATCAGAGGCTGCAGAACCCAGGGACCTTGCAAAAGCTTTTGGAAATAATTTGCAACTGAGTATATGAGACCTTTTTCAGTTGGGCTGTGGCGACGCTCAGGGAGGCTATCTGCTGCAGCAGAGGAAGGAGTAATTGCAAAATGCAGCCTGATTCCACAGGGAGTGATGAAACAGCACTGGGTGTGGGGACCTGTGCTATTTCCATCCTGGCAAAAAACTCTGGAAATTCTGAAAAGTCTTCCCTTGCCACCATAACTCCTCCTGCACCTTCTCCATAGACGCAGTGCCTTATCTGTGGAGACTGAAGCCTATGTGAAAGGGGGAGGTGCTGGCCTAAGTGCTAGGGAATTTGGTTCCTTCTGGTAGAAGGCAGCACCAACAGGAAGGCACCATCCTTCTAGTTTACATGATCTACTCTATGTAAAAGTCCCTATCATAGTTAAAGCCTTCGAAGTCAGAATTTTGTATGGATGTTAATGTGTGCCCTTCATGAATGGGCTTTTCCTTGATGTTCTTTGTCTTTCCCCTTCTCTGCATCTTATATCATCGCCTTCTGTGTAGGCTTTGTGTTTTACCGCTGTTTTGTAGCATGACGAAAGCTCCTCTGGAAATGCAGAAGGCAATTTTTCTGCCTTAATGGCTAACTCAGAATGACTTTGCTTTTGCCATTTATCCTCAATCCTCTCTGCAAGATAACAAATGGCTTATCTCATAGAGTTGTTTCCTTCAGCCATTTCTATGTTGGCAATGCTAATATACTGCAGTATGCCAGAAATTAGACTTTCTTCCCATATTGCTTGTTTTCCCAGGTCCAGTTAGTAGTTATTCTAAGCATCACTTAGAAAGCTGAAGAGACCAGCCTAAAATTCATGAGGGCAAAATGAGCCTCTGGTAGAGCATGTAGTGTATGGAGCCTTCACGGAGTTCTCTGAATTTTGGTGATATTGGACTCTAATTCTATTTTTTATAGCCATGGGTTGCTTTTGCAGCCTCACTTACAAAGAGCCTTCAATTTTATGTATCAAGGACAATCTCTGTTGTTGAAATAACTTCCAAAAGAGACTTTGGGCACTCATTCAATCCCAGACTGCCTTTGGGGAATCCAAGCCAAGCTAAAGCCGTCTCCATCACAGTAAAGAGATGCTAACAGGATCCCAGCAGAAGAATAAATTACGAACCAGAACAATCTTCTCACCTTGCACAGACCAATACTGAGCTAATAGCTTAGCTTTCCCACTGGGGAGTAGTTGTCCATTGTCTTTCCATCTGCCCTTCTTCTGTCTCAGCTTGATTAGAAATGGCTTGAGTGGGGGCATATTAATGTGGCTGGAAATGGAAATTTAACTAATTCTTAGTCATTTAAAAAAGGTTTTTGCAAAGAATAGGTTTTGAAGAGTGGATGTTTAAGCAGGAAGCTGTTTTGAAGAAACGTTTTTCTATTCTCTTTCTGCCTTTCCCAATTTTTCTTTCTGTTCAGCTTCTCTTTACCCTTCCCCTGCTTAATCTGAAGGGAGAATGTTAAACTCTGGCAAATGTTGTGGAAAAGCTTAGCAGCCCAAGCGCAAAATATTCCTGGGATGATGAAAAACCAAGTGGTTTGCTTGATTTGACAGGCAAGTATTTACCCTATCGTTTATATATCAAAAAGCAATATTACCGCTTACAGGCTCCATATAATGGTTATGTCACTTTTCCTGTCCCCACGATAAGCCATACTTTGCGTTAGTAGTAAGTGGTATAAAAAAAAAGGCATGAAATAATTGGAAACTTGAGCGATAACATCTTTGCAGTTTGCAGTTGGTAGAACGCAGACCTTCGGTGTTTCCTGTGTCGGGACACCTCCTGGAGGGATAGCCGTGCTTTAGAAATACTGCTCTGCTTTTGGAGAGTTGCTCAGCTTTCCCACACTGGGAACAGAGGCCTGATTCCTCTCATCCTCAGGTGAGAACAGTGTAATTCAAAAATTAATCAAATCAAACAGTTCCCAGTGTCCCTATGTGTACATAATAGGAGTTTCTGGCTTCTGTCTTCACTTTAATATTAGCATTTTTATTCAAGATAGTTGGCATTGAGTAAAGCACCCATACCTGAGCAGCATCTTCTGCTTGGAAGCATCTGTTTCATTAATCCTTCACCAACTGCTGCATGTTGGACACACGAAGTGCTTCTCCAGACACTTTGTGGTGCAAAGACCAGGAACATTACTTCGGCCACTTCTTTTTTTGAGGTAAGTTTGTGTAGGACTGGTGCGTGAAGTCATCTCACAGAACAGATAATCTGAGTCCTTTCCCTTGTCTCCTCTCATGTAAGATGAAAGCATTTTGTCTAAATTTAGGCAGTTTTTCTTTTGTTATAATTTCTAATAAAACTAAGTAGTAATTCATTTTCAGCATAAAGAGGTAAGTAATCATGACCCTCACTCTGTAAGCTTCAGTATGCTCCTGACAGCCTCTCCTCCAAAACAGAACGTGTGAGTGATCTGTTAATAATTGTTTATTGAATTGATTTAATGAGGTCATCTTAATTTATGATTTTTTGTATTTAACAGCAATATTCTCTATAAAAACTCACGCTTTCATTTTCTACTAGTATCTCCCTAACATCTTCAGTAGACTGGCCTGCAGATCACCTACTTTTTAATCATACTTTTTGCACATTAATTAAAAAAAGGGAAAGAAGATCAGCTTTCAGAACAGGCAGACCTAAAAACCCAATTAACCAATACTTTACTTTATGTTGTACATATGACTCGGGGCACTTCCCAGAAGACAAATCTCATCCATTTGACATATAGAGAAATAGAAACGACAAAGTGTTGCTAAGTTTCTGGAGGTGACAGTGGTAGAAGTCAAAGTAAGATTTGAGAGTTTCTTGGCCGATTTCTCAGGCCTGTAGCCATTTTCTTACTGCTGTATGTTCCTGGTACGTTGTTCAGTACTGTCTCTGAGGAGGAGAGATTTTACAGAAGCCACCACAGCTGGTCAGTCATCCTTCTCCAAAGTGAAGTACCCTACCCTGGTCGTGGTGGTGTTTTTGTAGTGAGGAGGTGAGCGGGTTGTTCAGAGCACCTGAGTGCATTACAGACCTTTTTGGAGAACAGCAGAGCACGCCAGCAATGCAGCTGCATCAAAGAATTTCAGTAAATGCCTCAGTGCAAGTCCCTCTGGCATGTGTGGGCTATCTTCCTTTTTGATGTTAATTGTTTGTAAAAAGCATCTCAGGTGTTGGGAAACTAACAGATTCTCCTCGTCTGTTCTGTAATAGAGCTTTGGTATCTCTCTTCAGTCCAGATCTACATCATCTAGGCTTTGGAGCAACTTCTTCAACATCCTGAAAGCTAGTTAGTTATGCTAGTTAGTTATACCTGAGCTTTGGTATCTCTCTTCAGTCCAGATCTATATCATCTAGGCTTTGGAGCAATTTCTTCAACATCCTGAGAGCACCCTAGTTAGTATGCTATGGGGAAGCCTCAGGAGTGTTCAGTCCGTCCCTATGTAGTGTTCTCCGATGTGGTGTGGATGACCCCACTCCAGGACCATGCATGGTCTGCAGATGTACTCCACACATTGCTGGTGCAACTGCGCCAGGCCTTCTGTGTCTGCCCGTAGAAACACAGAATATTACAGAATCACAAAATGGTAGGGGTTGGAAGCAACCTCTAGAGAACATCTAGTCCAACCTCCCTGCTAAAGCAGGTTCACCTAGAACAGGTTGAACAGGATCATTTCCAGGTAAGTTTTGAATATCTTGGGTTGGAAGGGACCCATAAGGATCGATGATTAAGTCCAACTCCCTGCTCCTCTCAGGGGAGCCATGGTGTGTTTGAGGTGGTGTGATATCATACAATCAATCCATCAGGCTTACCCGTATCGATATTTCAGCCACCATCCTCTATATCAGAGAGGCTTTACCCACTTGGCTCTTTGATTATGGTGCACATTTTGCATTTGTGGATGAGCTGTGCAATGGTGTCAATGGTCAAGTCCCACAGTGTCCTAAGGATGGAAAACAGGTCCATAGCTAAAATCAGAATGGAGCCTCGTGCTGTCCCTATTCTGATCTTCACCAACGTCTCTTTGGTATTGCCAAACAAATACTGACTGCTTTGCCTGGAGCCCTGGCCAGCCTGGTGCTGAGCTCCCACACAGCTCTGAGTGGCAAGAAACAGGCTCATGAACATGTTCAAAACACTGAGAAGAGGGTGGGTTGTCCCAGAGTGGCACATTCCCCAGGAAGGGACACAACCCTGCGCTTACAGGCATTACAAGCACACGTCAAAGGGACACGGTGGGGGTATCCTTCTCAAGGTAGACTGAGCACTGTGGAGAGCCAAAGCCATCAGCAGAAGGATGCTGCAGTTTGAGGGATTTTCAAGCAGCATTAGGTGCTCTTATCGATCTTAGTAGTGGCACAATTGCCTGCTTGAGTGTCACCTTTCAGAGTAAGCCAGGCTGAACAAGAAGACAAGCTCCTCTCTCTCCAGTCCCTCTATGTTAGTCTGTTGAGGGAGGTGCTTTTCTTTGAGCAGCTGTGGCGACGACTGTTTCTTTGCCCACAGTTCATGCAAGTGGGGATAGACAACATGTCTTTTTCCCAGGCAGCCATAGCAGTAGTTCTGTGATCTTTGTAGAAACAGCACGTGAGACTTCAGGGTATCTCGGCCCTTAGTCAGACAGCACTGAGGTGATGGAAGGGATCTGAAAGGCATGGAAATCAGTATGTTCTGGTCCTCAAGTCTTCAGAAACAGCCCGCTGTGCTCTGCAGTGGTGTTCAGGTGGACCAAGCCTATATATGGAGCTACTAGTTTCTCTGGCCCATGTGAGCTCCTAGAGATAGGGGCACACAGACCTTGGGAGAGCAGTAGAGAGCTAGTGTAAGTTCAGCTCCTGGGCTTGCTGTCTCCTGCCCTGGAAAGCACGGATCAGGCAGTAAGCCTTCCTCAAGGCTGTGAGGCGAATTACTGGGACATGATGGGGCAGGTAGATGTGGGGTAGGGTGGTTATTTGGAGGCCTCTCCTCAGCTGTGCTGCAAAGATTTATGTGTTCATGGTGGAGTTTTGGGGTGCCTAAGCACCATTCTGGGCCTTTTGAAAGACCCTGCTGTGTGGAAGCTCTGGAGGGGCTGCTGGAGCATCCCTCCCTTGTAGGGGGTTTCCAGCACTTGCTGGGGATGAAGTTGAGGAGTGGCTGGAGGGAGAAGAGAGGGGGCATGGGGAGAAAAATCTCATGGTAAACTTCTGTCTCTGAGTATGTGCAGTTATTTCTCTGGGGGCTTGACTTATGGCAGAAAACATCTGATAGTTTATTTACGAAATCTGGGAATTACTTGTTAGTAAGAATGGCTCAGTCCTCCAACACAATATCCCTCTGGAGTCACTGAACTCAATGCCAGCATCAGCCGTCCCACCGTCCCTGTCAGAACTGCTGGTTGTGCCTTGCAGTACCGATGGCATTAACGTCGGCTGTGTCACCGCAGGGAAGCAGCAGGAATCAGTGAGGTGCTTTCTCAGCCTGATTTAAAGGTACCATTTTACTGAGGAGTTATAATGTGGTGCTCCTTTCTCGCCTAACAGCTCGTTAGCTGTCAGAAGCTTTTTGCTCTGACCTAACTTTCTCTTTGATGTATTTTCATTTTAATAGTTGAGTACAGTTTTAGCAATAAATGATCAGGCATTTAATCCAAAAATGGTCAATACATCAGCTGGGAGCTGAAAGCCCACAAGTTCATGCAGATAAATGAAAGTCTTTGGAGAAGGTTATGTCATTATTGCTAATTTTAGTTTTGTCAGAGATGTGATTGACTTTTCAAATGCTCAAGCAATTTTTTCATGATCATATTGTTTTCAGTCTTCCAATGTTGCTTGACCCATTTTGCACATAATTAACAAAGAGCATTGTACAAGGGCTCTTTCAGTGGATGACCTGTCAGTATGGATGGGGCAGAAATGTGTAATGAGGGTCTGACGATCGCAGTTATTGGCCTCTTTTGATTTGTGTGGGTTTGGTTGTGAGGCTGTTGATGTTAATGGGTCATCACTGAAGTGATTGTCAGGCTGGATAGGCTGAGAGAGATCTCAGCTTTAGAAAAGCCCAAGAAAATAAATAGAAGGGAAAAGTGTTTTTCTTTAGTGACCAATCTTAAATGTCCATGCAGTTTTCAACTTTCTCTGCTCCTGCTAGTATCATAAGGCTCATAATAAGATTTCATATTCTTTTTATGGTCCAACCCAGCTGGTGGACTTTGTGCTGAGCAAAAAAATGAAAAATCAAATAAAATCACTTAAATTTATCTGGAAACTTACACTGAGGCATCTTTGTCAAAGTCCTGTCATTCCATGTTGCAGGAGGTGCAGGCCTGAGTGAGATCTTAAATGCAGTTATTTTTCCTCACTAATTTAAATTAATCTGATCCTTCTGAAACAGCAAGTTTTCCCATTGGATATAATATGATATTTAAAAGCAAAAAAACCCAGACCCCACAGATTTATCTCTTAAGTAAGGAGTTAAGGAGTCAGAGGCACAGAAAAAACAAAAAGGCACATTCAAAATACTTTTATGCAGCCATGGTGATTCAAAGCTTCTGTGAGTGCCCCCCTGCCCTGCGCCACGTCCCCCTGAATTGGGGGAATTTGATTCCCCAAACAAAGAGCCTGTGCTCAGGGGTGTAAAGAGTTGAAGGGCCCTTAGAGAAAGGCTGTGGTTTCTTCTATCTAATCAAAATGCTGCTGAAAAAAGAAAAAATTAAAAAAATATGATTATTACCTGCATCCAGCTTTGCTCCTGTTTTTAAATCCTGCTCCAGAGCTTGTATTGGCTGAACTGGGGGCTCTGGCCATGTCAGAATTACTTCTACAGTGTCTTTTTTTCTTTAAAAATTTTTGATTCGGCTATTAAAAACAATAATTAGATATTATTTAGATATTTGTGAAAAAGTAAAAGTTAATGTGGCTGGCTCGTTTTTTTGAGAGCTTGGTACCATTTTCTCTCCTACTGAGAAACTACTGGGAAAGTCTCTTAAAATCCCACCCTGACTCGTGCAGCTCCCCTGGGAGCACATTCACAGCTCAGCGCAGTCTCAAAGAGGCTGCTGGCAGCTAAACATCAAATACATCAAATAGCAGAGGGAAGGAAGGTTGCCCTCTCCCAAAACAGCAGGGTCTGACCCGTTGTCCCTGGGGCAGGAAAAGCCAAGTGTGTGCAGTGTCTGGGGAGGAGGTGGCCTAGGTCACTGCCGAAAGCTCTCCTGGTCCCTTGGCCCTCACCTGCCTCCGTGGATGGTGAGCAGGTTCCTGCAGCCACGAGAAGCCACCTGCTGCCACACTTAGCAAACAGGATTTGTTCCCCCATTTCTAGCTGAGTGTCTGTTTTCAGCTACCTCCTGGAGGCTGAGCAGCCAGAGACAAAGGACGGGTCATTTGTTACCCTGTTGGTGCAGGGTTTTCTTCTCCTCTTCCCCGCCCAGGGGTTGTGTTTCACGTGTGGTGTAATAAAATGGGATACTGTGGGAGAAGTTAATGGGTGGGTCAGGCCCTCTCAGCAAGAAGGTGTTTTTGATGAAAGGCTGCTGCTGAGAAACCTCTCGACTCTCCCCCAGGTGCACCCTCACTAGCAACTCCATCAGCACCTGGGAAAAGGGACCAGAAAACAACAGGGGGGACCGGAAATCGGACTGGTGGTGTGTCCCCTGTCCCGGGGGACTTGTGTGTCTTCTGTCCCTGCAACTTCTTTCCTAAAAATGGTTGAAGTATCGAGAAATTAAGCAGCCCACAACTGATGTGGTGTTATGTGTCTTATTGAAGTAGTGTATTTGCACATAAGATGCACAAGGATCTTGTGTGGTACCAGGGCAGGGACACTGGGGAGGCTGCCTGTCAGGTCGGCTGCTCAGTCTGGTTTGATGGTCTCACACAGGGCTCACAACACAGCCAAGACTCTGCTGCTTTTCCTTCTTTGGTTGTTGCTCTTCTTACGTGGCAAACTCACTCCAGGCTGTTGGCAAAGACCACGTGGCACAGACCAAGAGGAGGTCTGGGTACATCTCTCTTCTGTGCGGCTGCTTCCAAGCTCCATAGGAACCCCAGGAGGTCTAATTGCAGGCAGAGGAGTGATTCCAACTTGTATGTGCTGCAGCTCTGTGGGACAGGTACTGGGTGGCACTTCTGGGGTTTTATGGAGAGTTTTCACAGGGTAAATTTTAATGAAGAACAACCCCTCCGCTTCTGGCAGAACAGAACCTCAACAGTTAGTCTAGTGGACTGGAAACATCTTAGCTGGCTCTTTTGTCCCCATTCAGAATACAGCTGTTCCTTGCTGTGCAATTTCTCTCTTTTTTTTTTACTTTTCTTTTTTTTTTTTTTAACTTGTCCCTTTTCAAGTGGGTTCCCTTTATTCCGTTCCTCTTGGGTGGCTGTTTCAGGGCCCTTACTCCAGGGGCTTCCCTGCAGGCAAGCTGTTTGTTGCTGGGTAAGTTTGCTGGTTGTTAGCATTTTGCAAGTCTTTCACCCTCAGTGAAAGTCATTAAAAAGGCATAATTCCGCTTCTTATTTCCTTCCTTCAAATACCTTCTTTCTCAGATATATGGAGTTTTTTACCCAGGAATCTTGCTTTTCTGCTCCCACCTTTGCTTGTCCATTAGCAAGTAAAGCACTTACATTAGCAAGTAAGTGCTCGTTAGAAATGTGTTTTTTTCCTGTGTACTTTTCTAGGGTTATTAGGGCGGGAGGGAGCTCACTGTAAGGCACTAGGGGTGGAAGTAGTGTCAGAACTCTTCCTGCAGTTACTCACTCTGGGGAGTTGGTGTGTGTCAGCTGGAGCTGACTAATGCTTCTCCTGAACTAAAAGTGATGCTCTGTCAGTTATCCTTAGAGACCCCTGGGGTGGGGGGAAAGGAGGACCCCTCTGCAGTTTGGCAGTGATAGCCAGTGACAACCACCTGCTTTTCCTGCACAAAGCACCTCACAAATTAGTCCTGACCCACAGCTGTTAATGTTTAACCAGGGCCCAAACTCTGACTTGGGTGTTTGCATAAAATCTTCTGGTGTAAGCCCCATTTTCTGATAGAGGCTGTGGAAGACCAATATTTTATTGTTTTACAATGTTTTAATTCTCAGACAAAATGTTATGCTTTTATTTCCTATGAAAGTATGGAGAAATTAAGACCATATTTTTCACAAGCAAGATGTTAGGTTTTGCTTCCTTGTTCATGCTTTCCCATGTTTAGTTTCTCTAAGAGATCTTCAACTCCCTTTTGTTACCAGATGGGAAGTCCCACCACCTTTGAATTTAATTGATTTCTTTAAGATAAACTGGAAATGCGTCAAATGTAAGAATAAATTTAAGAACACCCTTACTGAGTGCAAGCAAATTGGTGGCAGAGCTGTGGGTGCCAGGTCATCCCCTGTCACAGAATCACAGAATCTTCATGGTTGGAAGGGACCTTTGAGATAACCAAGACCAACCATACACACAAAAAACCAACCAATGAACCAAAGAAACAAACAAACAAAAAACCACAAAACAATACACCCAACCCAACCATCCTGGGCACTAGAGCATGCCCTGAAGTGCCACATCTACACTTAAATCCCCCCAGGGATGGTGACTCCACCACCTCCCTGGACAGGCCGTTCCAGGGCCTGACCACCCTCTCAGCAAAGTCATTCTTCCCAAGATCTCATCTAAACCTCCCCTGCCCCAACTTCAGACCATTTCCTCTGCTCCTGGCATTATTCCCTTGGGAGAAGAGGCCAACCCCCACCTCTCGACACCCTCCTTTCAGGGAGCTGTAGAGGGCAAGGAGGTCTCCCCTCAGCCTCCTCTTCTCCAAACTCAACATGCCCAGTTCCCTCAGCCTCTCCTCGTAGGACTTGTTCTCCAGACCCCTCCCCAGCTTGGTGGCTCTCCTCTGGACACGCTCCAGCCCCTCAATGTCCTTCCTGTAGTGAGGGGCCCAGAACTGACCACAGCCCTCGAGGTGAGGCCTCACCAGTGCCCAGGACAGAGACACCATCACTGCCCTGCTCCTGCTGGCCACGCTGGTCCTGACACAGGCCAGGATGCTGTTGGTCTTCTTGGCCACCTGGGCACACTGCTGGCTCCTGTTCAGCCGGCTGTCCACCAACACCCCCAGGGCCTTTTCTGCTGGGCAGCTCCAGCCACTCTGCCCCCAGCCTGTAGCGCTGCAGGGCGTTGGTGTGACCGAAATGCAGGACCTGGCACTTGGCCTTGTTGGACCTCATCCCATTGGCCTTGGCCCATCCATCCAACCTGTCCAGGTCCCTCTGTAGAGCCTTCCGACCCTCAAGCAGATCAACACTCCCACCTAGTTTGGTGTCATCTGCGAACTTACTGAGGGTGAGCTCAACCCCCTCATCCAGATCATCAATAAAGATATTAAACAAGACAGGCCTCAGAACCAAGCCCTGAGGGACACCACTGGTGACCAGCCACCAACAAGATTTCACCCTGTTAATCACAACTCTCTGGGCGCGGCCATCCAGCCAGTTTTTTACCCAGTGAAGAGGATTTATGCCCCTGTCCCCAGGGCACAAATCCTCTTGCTGCAGTAGGTCTTGCTCCTCACCACGACACTTTGCCTCCCACCTCTGCCCAGCCCTCCTTACCCCAACCCCACCTCCTTGCCCCCCCGTGTGCTTTTCCTGCCCCAAGGGGATGTTAAACACTCTCTAGGAAGCAGCTTCTCTTGGTGACATCCCTGTGTCATATCTAAAAGAAACCAGCATGTACCTCCTCCTTTTTGTTGCCTCCTTGGCTTAGGGCTGAGCAGAAGGGCATGGATGTCACCTTCCAACTTACCACGCTCCTCTTCACAGCACCGGTTTCTCTCGTCCAACCCTCTCAAGATGCGGCTGGGCTTGACTCTGTCTCATCTGTGAGACTCCCTGGCTCGCACGGAGAGCAGTTTGGGTTCACAGGCGGCTGCTGGGGCTAAGCTCTGCTACGTGCCACTGTGGTGCCCCAAGGGCTGTGGCTGAGATGCTCCGGGCAGGAAGGGTTACAGGGAGGAGATGTGGCAGAAGGATGTGCCCTAACCAGGTGCCCTACTTCTGACCCACCGGCCAGGGTGTCTGCAGCTCCCACTGGTCAAACAACAGGCTCCAGCCAGGCAGGGCTTTCCAGAGCTGCCGTCCGTTTTACTTAATAAGATAAACTGGCTGGGTTTCTTCCCCCCTCCTCTTCCTGGGGTTTTACTGCTTGACAAGAAGCTGTTGGAATCTGGAGAAAAGCAATTAATGATGGAGTTGGGTTTTTTGACTGACATAGTAATTATGCTGGAAAATGTAATTTTCCCTGCATGTTAGAGATGGGATTATTTCAATGAGATCTCATTAATGTGCTGTTCACTAACAAAGAGCCCGGTAACCTCTCTCTTAATAAGATTAGTGTGGAGGTCATAATGCACACGGCTGCTAGGGTGATATATTCGAGTTTCTGTTTTATAGAAATACGTTATCTTCTGCTGTCTGGTAAAGGCATACTGGAGTAGATTTCATTTCAAAAGATGGAGACCTGACATTTACTCATTTCCTGATGGTTGGTGGATAACCTTTTTGCTCATCTTCCTCCATCCAGATGCTGTACATCAGCAGGGAAACCCCGGGCTTCGAGAGGGAGCCTGGAGCAGAGCAGCGGAGGATGGGCGGGCAGGTCGCCTCCCTGGCATCCCTCTTAGATCAGTGACTTATCTCCTGTATGGCTGTGAGCCTGACCCTCTGCTGTCTGCTTCTCTTTGTCTGTCTGTAACACGTGGATCATAATTTTCCGGAGCTCATCTAAGATGAATGGCTGCTTGTGCAGTGCTCCCGCTTCTCTGGGGCAAGGTCTGCCTCCCTGGCAGGGAGGTGCTGCCACCCTCTGCGGCCCCTCATGCTCTGAAGGGGAGGGAGTGGTGATGAGGAGGAACGGAAAGAGGTGATGTCTGTCTCGCTGGGTGCAGTTTGATTAACGTGTGAAAATTCAGGCCTCTCTGGGTCACCATCTAGGCAATGCAGTTGCTTTTTCTGGTTGTGCAAGAGTACTTCCCCTCCCCGCTGATGCCTGTGGGGTGGTTTTGGGTAAGCCAGAGAGTGACACTGCTACAAACATCCCGGCAGCTTTCCCCTTCCTGACTCCCCTCACATCTGTCTGCCGCCTGTTTTGATTTAGCTGCTGCTGTGCTACTTGTAAACATCCTCTGGAAACGTCCGGGGCATGGAAAGCTTGGGAGCTCCCTGCTTCCAGCATGGGCTGTGAGGGACAGCCTCCTGCTGCCACGTAAAATGTGAGAGATGCTGACCAGTGCCCAAGAGGAAAACCAGCTGGTATTTATTATCAGCACTGCTGGTTTGCGGAGGCATTTCAGTTATGGATCAAGAATCCCTGTCATTGAGCTAAATGTGAAACAGCAACAGAGTCCCGTCCCGTGGTGTCCTGCTGACCCTTCCATAGTAAGCTCTGCCGCTGTCTAGAAAACATTTTTGAAGTTAAAACCACAAGACAACTCTGCCCCGAAAAGGGAGACGTGCCAGATGGTAGTCTTGAATGTCACTATCGATTTTTACCTGGAAAGCAATGATTTATTGTAATGGAATGCAGCGGTGTGAAACCCTTGGGAATTCAGGGAACTCAGAACCTCTCTTGCATACAAGCTGTGTGTTTAACTCCTTTAGCATATAAATAAATAAATAAAGCATTGCTTATCCTCTCGGTTTCATGATACCTCATTTACTTTTCTGACAATGTGCAGAAATAGGAGTGGGGAAATGCTACTTTAGATTTCTGTAGGTTGAGAGCTTTTTCAGTACAGTGGTAGAGACCTGCAGTTGGGAAGTATATTTTGATGCAATTTGCTTATGAACTAGATAGTGCCAAGTTGTAATGTTATATTTATTATTCTTATGCAGGCATAAGTAGAATGGTGTAATAAATGGCAGAGTCCTGACGCTTTCAATTCTGCTGCTATGCTGGTAATGTACTGAGGTATTTGTGCAAGATACTGCGTGTTTAATGTTACCAATTCATGGTTTGAGCCAGGGGAGGACTGGCATTCCTGAGAACACTGTTTTGGTGGACTTCATAGAAACTTAGAGCACAAGACTGTCCCTATGGCCAAGATAATTTTTGGAGCATATCTTATATAACTTAAATATCAGTCTAAAATTACAGTCTAAACAGGTAAGTACATTAAAAACTGGGCAAAAGAGCTGTGAGGTGAGCAGAGGAGGGCTTGCAGTCATCCCGTTAATGCCATTGGTTACATTTCTTGGGCAAGGGAGAGGAATAGTTTCTCTTTTTCTCCAAAATACCTTTCTTAAAGACCATCAGCAGACATGTAGCTGAAGGCCATAAGGTTTTGGGGTTTTGTTTTTTAGTTTTTTTCATATACTGCTGTGTCTCTGTTGAGTTGCAAATAGGATTTTCATACTTCTGGAAAGGGAAATAATGGAAAAAACTCTTCTGGCCTCACAATATTTGATTACTTTCTCTCAGCCAGTTGCAAGCATACCAGAATCCCAGTTACGCTGTTGTATGTGCTCATCCTCCCTTTGTTAAAACAGCACTAAATGTTGAAGATGGACGGTAGGGCATTCCTTGGTGAGCGTGGAAGGAACTGATAGCCAGTGCAGCTTCTCACCACTCCAAAACCTCAATTCCACATTTCAGAGATTCTCAGTTTCTTCCCCCTAATGTAGTGCTGTTATGTCTGACTTTAAAAAAGTCTCTCTTGCCAAAGAGTAAGTAATGCAATTGAATTTTAAATGTAGATAAACCAGGTCAGAGTCTGTGTCAGCAGAGACAGTGGTCTGCTTTAGTAAGTAAACAAAAACATTGAACATGGTTCTTTAGTTTGAAAGCTGTAAACATTGCTTCATCGTCTGCTTGAAGACCGGAGTATTATTTATGGCTTAACCTAGGATTTCGATGCTAAGGGCAATTAACTCTGCTGCTGTTTGTTAGGAAACACTTCCTTAGAGTAAAGCGAGCGTAAAGGCTCCACTGGATTACAGCTGGGAGAAGTCACTAAGGGGAATGGTGTGATTTCAGTGAGTCACTACACGTTAAGGTTGGAAGGGACTATCAGATCATCCTTCCTGGCATCCCCAGAAGTCAAGGTTGGGAATTTCATGTGGAGCTGCTGCACTGGACCTGTCACTTGTGCTCAGCCAAAGCACTCTCCAGCAAGGTCTCTGCGTGGGCCACGAGGGTTTGAGATACCTGCTCAAAGCCATTCTAGGCTCATCAAGACTAGAAGCTCTTGCTTCTAGTGATGGTTGGTAATACATGATGGGAGGTGGTGAACTGTTTCTTAGGACAAGTGACATGTCAAACTGCCTGCCCGCCTTCTGCTCTTTGGGTCCTCTGTGTGTTACACCAGCAGTCACACCACCTTCATCCCCTTTGGGTTTAACCCTTTCTCTCATTTTCATGGTATCACTTTTTTGCCTGTCGGGCTCTTTGGAGACATTACTTCTCTTTTTATCTGTGTCTCCTGTATTGTTGGGGGCTCTGTTATTGGTGTTTTACTGTCTGCTTGTACACAATAAAGCAGAGGGAAGGCCGTTACAGGAAGGATACATCCTTAGTGTTTATATTTTTCTTTTCCATGTGTTTTACCGTCACAGTGAGATAGATATGGAGGGAAATGTGCAAAACACGTGCTCAGCCGCTGCTGTAGTTGGGCTGCAATAAAACTGTAGAATATTCTTGTATTTGAAAGACAGAACTTTTCAGCTGATTGTAATTTGACATCCAGCTTGGGTACTTGGCAGCATTTCCAAATTGACTTTTTTTCTTTTTAAAAGCTTCTGACAACTTTTTTTTTCAGCAGTTTGACCCTGCAATATCTGCAGTTTTGCTGTGTTATGCTACCCCTGGTGCCTGAAGTCTGGCGCTGTGCATTTTTGTGTTGCACTTAGGAACTTCATTTGTCTTAGGAGTGGAGCTGGCCTCTTGAAAGAGGGAAAACGGCGTCCTGCAAATGTGGTCTCTCTCCAAAGAACAAGAATTCTCCCTCTGCATCCAAAAGCCAGGCACGGAAAACAGGAGAAATAAGTCTCAGTGTGGGAGCCCCACGGCCTGGGCTGAGCTGGGCACTCGGGCGCTTTCTCGGAGAAGTCACTGTCGGCCTCTGCCCAGGAGGAGCAGAAAGCCCAGCTCGGGTTCTTCCCACTCACTCTGGGGTCAGAAACGGAGCAGAGCAGCTTCGTGACTGCGTTTGAGAACATAGTGTGAGACCCATGTGGCACATTGTCTCTTATACTGGATGTGGAAGCCAGCAAAAAAATCACAAAAGTGGGATAACCCTTCTTACAAATTCACTGCAGCAGTAATTCTGTGTGTTATGGAGCAACAGCAGCCATTCCGCAGCTGGCAAGTGCATTTCTGAGTTGCTTTCTGGTTCCATTTTCAGAAACACACAGCAGTGCCTCTTTGGGCTCATAGAGTGACATTTTTCTACAAAAACGTTGATGCTGAGGCAAAGTGTAAGCACAAACACAGAGCTGCTGAATGAGAGTCTCATGTGCGTTAGCATCCTGTAATAAATGTGAGAGGGAGATGTTTTCAAGATAACTTACCAAGTTCTTGTGAAGCTGGCTGTAGATGGAATTACATTTTAAAAGCACATAAGAACAACTTCTTCCTAGTCACCTCTTTCCAAAAGCAGCTTAAAACATAAGGACCGCTCACTTTCATAGGAGTTTAATGAGACTTGTACATAGAGATCACTTTTGCGTATGAGAGTTCAAATGTATTTGTTCATAGCACCTGAGCTTTAAATTTTTTAAATAAAATTTCCAAGGTTATAAATGCTTTTGCTGTCAAAGCAGTCTCCAGAACGTCATCTTAAGACAGCACCAGCAAATGGTTCTTCCCTTTTCAAGACAAAAAGGTAAAGAGTTTCTAGCTCTTTTTAGTTTATGGGACAAATTTAAAATGTACCTCCATCACCCTGCTGTGGCCTGTCCATGTTAGGGACAACATGGACAGAGGAGTAGGGAAAAGAGCCACTTTATTGTGGATCATGAGTACCTCGCAAACCTGAGGAGTCTCACAGGAGAGCTGGCTTCATGTCCTCTGTGGGGAGGACCACACGGCATGGGGCAGTTCTCCCTAGGCTTTCTTTTGTTGGTTCTTGGTGGAAAACCTACAAAGGTGAGCCTGTGTCTGGGCTGTCCGAGTGCCTATGAGATCCAGGTGATCCTCCCACATCTGAAGAGGAGAAAACGAGGAGACAGAAAGATGCAGGATTATTCCACTCCCCTGCCTTTTATTCTGAAGGCAAGGGGACAGCAGAGGGCTACAAAGATGATGAGGGGCCTGGAGCATCTCTCTTACAAGGAGAGGCTGAGGGACTTGGGTCTTTTTAGTCTGGAGAAGGGAAGGCTGAGGGGGGGATCTGATCAACGCCTATAAATACTTAAAGGGTGGGTGTCAGGAGGATGGGGCCAGTTTTTTGTCAGTGGTGCCCAGGGACAGGACAAGAAGAAATGGGCACAAACTTGAACATGGGAAGTTCCACCTAAACATGAGGAGGAACCTCTTTCCTGTGGGGGTGGCAGAGCCCTGGCAGAGGCTGCCCAGGGAGGTGGTGGAGTCTCCTTCTCTGGAGACATTCAAACCCCACCTGGACACGTTCCTGTGGGACCTGCTCTGGGTGGCCCTGCTCTGGCAGGGGGTTGGACTGGATGATCTCCAGAGGTCCCTTCCAACCCCATGTTGTTCTGTGATTCCGTGTGCTGCTGAAATGGGGTGGTGCAAGTGCTGTGTGCCTTCCATACTTTTTGCAGAGCGATACCTATTAAGGTTTCGATAACAGAGTTTAAGGGTTTCAGGGTGTGAAGCTGAGCCTGCCCCAGAGATACCTGTCCCAGGGAATGTTTACTGGTCTGTACCTGTGTGTTCATACACTCCCCTTGCATTTTTCTGCGCCTTGGTGGTCTTGATAGCAACCAGTGCTTTGCCTTCGGTGAGATGACTTTGCTCTTTGCTTGCTGATTTGATGTAACAGTGGAAATGAAACTGGAGTGCCTTAGACATCTTCTAGACCTAATCCTGACTACAGATGAACAAATTAAGAGAAGATATTTGGGCTCAGTTACAGACAATTGTTCCAATTCTTAAACTTTCAAAGATGCTATAAAATTTTCCAGGGGAATGGTCGAAAGCCTCTCTTTTCAGATGTCTGAAAATTAGATTCGATTAGGCAGTATCAAGTATCCTACAGGGAACATTTCTGCACTGGGAAGTGGTCTAGATGGCTCAGATTCAGAGATGGAAAAAGATCCATTACAGTACAGAGCAACAACAATTTTGCAGCTGAGGTGCCAAAAACCACATGTACTTGTATTTCTCTTTTGAGCCTTTGAAGCAGCAGCTTGCCAGTGCCTGAGTTTCTCATAATTTTATGTGATGCACCCATTTCCTTATTATCACTTTTATAGACAAGGGATCCAGCAGCACATTACTTCTTAAATGTCTTGCCATTATGAATGCATTTGCTGTCCATTGTAATAGCGCCAATCACGATGAATTCATTTTGCATTCATGTAGATGTCATGAGCACTTTGGTTTATTTTTTTTCTAATTTAAATCAGTACATGGACACTTAAAAGCACTATCCGTATGCCCATTTTTCTGCCAAGGGAGCAAGGGAGAAGCGAGTCTGTAGATTCAGGCTTGCATAATTCCCTGCGTAGTGGGGAAGCTTCCTCCTGGCTAGAAATTAGCAACCAGCTCTTCAGGATTGATTGACTGTTCCTTGTGACAGCGTGGACCTTAATCAATTTGTTGCATACACAACGGGCACAGCTGTTCATGCCGTAGGCGTTCCACTGTCATGTAGTGTTGGCTCAATTTAATGGACCGCTTACTGTATCTGATACCTGCTTTGAGGGGTTTTTTGAGCTGGGGAAGGGAAGAAGCTCTCTGTATTTATCAGAGGAACCATCCCCTTTTTTTTCTATTTTTTTTTTTTTTTCAGAGTGCTTTGGGTGCTTTCCCCTCACTTTAGCTGCAAGAGGTTGGCCCTGCCCTGATAAGCCTGTTGTCAGTGGATAAACTCTAGTTCAGTCATGCAGAATCTCCGCTCGGTGAACCGGGAGAGAGAAATAATTCAGTGGCAGATGTTTGGAGTTCAAACAGCACTGAGCTTCCAAGCAGTGATGGGAATTGTAGAGTGTGTGGGGAGGGTACAGAAGGGGAGAAGTGCGGGGAGACCAGAGGCCTTACATGGACCCAAGTGCAGAGTGGAGCCAAAGGGAGGAGTTTAAATTTCTCCACAGCTCTCCTACTTGATCCAAGCCCTGCCAGGTCTGTCACACCACCGAAGAAAAGCATGCAAGTTTTTATATGCTGTGTACTCTCATTGTTTCTTGATGCTTTCCAAGTCTTTTGAAGACCCAAGTGCTCCTGGTGGCTCTCAAAATCCGTCAGAGGTATTTTGGGTATCACTGAGCCTGAAAGGTGCTCCAGCTCCATTTCAGAGGAAATGGTCTGAAGTTGGGGCAGGGGAGGTTTAGATTAGATATTGGGAAGAATGACTTTGCTGAGAGGGTGGTCAGGCCCTGGAACGGCCTGCCCAGGGAGGTGGTGGAGTCCCCATCCCTGGGGGGATTTAAGACATGTGCAGACGTGGCACTTCAGGGCATGCTCTAGTGCCCGAGATTGTTGGGTTTTTGTGTGTATGTGTATGGTTGGACTGGATGATCTCAAAGGTCCCTTCCAACCATGACGATTCTGTGATTCTCTGAGTACTATTATAAGTTTCCTAACACTCTTGTGAGTCAGCTGAGAAAACTGAGGAGCTCACTGAGGAACTACACAGTCAGGGTCATCAGTGAGGTAAGCACAGGAAGGACTAGAATGTGGAAGCCCCAGTTTTCAGATTTCTTAGCCCTTTTCAGTCTCCTCTATTCTTTCCCCACGTCTCGGTAGGTAAGTCTGAAGGCAGGAGTTCTTGGTGCCTTTTTACCATATCAGATCCAGCTGGTCCCAAATATCCCAAAATATCTGGGACTTCACACCATGACTGTACAGCTCAGGTCAGCATCCTGAGCACGGAGTCACCAAACAGAGCATTCAGGTCTCAGACTGGTGGGCTCTGTTTTCAGAGGTTGGAAGAGGGAAAGGTTGAAAGGCTGGAGACCAAAGAACAGGAGACCTGGTTTTAACCACAGCAGCAAAATTAGGGAAAGCTCTGTGGACACCCGTAGGCTTTTTTGATAACACAGTCACAATCTCATCATGAATAAAACAATGTGTTTCACTTGACCACTCCATCTAATAAGGATTCACCTCCACTGGATTCTATCATTTTCAAAGTAATGAAATCTCTGTATCACCTTGAAAGAGATAATTTGACCCCTGTGTTTATATGCGTGTACGTGACAGCAATTTCTAGGGGGTGCCCAGTAGGTCCGTCGCTGCTCACATTTTTGATGCAGGAGAAAGGCTTCTTCTCAGGTTTATTGGTTCAGACAGCTAGCTGGGAATCATGGGGTTGAAACAACTATTCCTCCCCCGCTGTGTTCGATGCTCTTTTTCCACACCAAGAAAGCTGTCGGGTGGTTTAGAAGGAATCACTTTGGACACTGAACTGCAAAGAGGAATTTTTGATGTGAAAGGGGAATGTACAGATGGGGAATGAAAGCAAACTAGATCTTGTGCCTCAGATATAGATTTAGTTGATTTTGAAATAGTTTTGAAATATGCCCTTATGAGTAAGCTCTTAGAGGTGCTACTACCCTTTGTTGCTTTTTTTTATTAGGTGGAAATTTGTAATGGTTAATATCTGCTGCTTCCTATTTATGCTGGGAGAGGTGGTGGGAGGCAGTAAACTGCCTGGCTGCCATGGCCACTTGTGTGCCCAGTCTTAGCATGTTCAGCCAAACCGATTCCTGGTGCAAAGACTTCCATGCACCTGGTTTCATAGCTCAACCGGAGAGCTGTGATTTTGGGACACTTCTCTCTTTAAGCAGTACAAACATATGTGAAGCTAGAATGGGAAGCAGTTTCAAGGGAGGTGTTTTTCTAAACAATTTCTGAATGATTCCCACTTTTTAAGAAATGTATATTTTGCAAAAATATGTAGTCCTCACTCTGCATGCAGTAAGTGTAAATCACCCCCTATAGTGAAAGTATGCTTGTAAAGGAGAGAATCTTTTCCATTTTAAAGTTGCTTTTACCCTTTGCTTTATTTGGTATAAAGCCTTTGCATTAGGTAGCAGAGTGGCTCATTAAAGATGTTCTCCAGCGTGAGCACATGTGGTGGGCAGGCAAGGGCGCTGAAGAATGCCGTTCTGCTGCAGCAGCCTGGGAGCAGCAGCTCCTGCTCCAGTCCTCTCTGCCCGGAGCAGGCCTGGAGAAACCTTTTTGCTTCAGAGGAAGGTTCCCCACCCTGTCTTTGTGCCAGGATTGTGCCAAGCAGTTAGGGCATATTGTCAAGGAAGGGGGTTTATGTGGACAAGCTCTCTCTGGGGAGACCTTATAGTGGCCTTTCAGTACCTAAAGGGGGCTACAGGCAGGGTAGTGACAGGACGAGGGGGAACAGTTTTAAACTGAAAGAGGGGAGATTTTGATTAGACATCAGGAAGAAATTCTTTGCTGTGAGGGTGGTGAGACACTGGAACAGGTTGCCCAGAGAAGCTGTGGCTGCCCCATCCCTGGAGGGGTTCAAGGCCAGGCTGGATGGGGCTTGGAGCAACCTGGTCTGGTGGGAGGTGTCCCTGCCCAGGGCAGGGGGTGGCACTACATGGTCTTTTAAGTCCCTTGCAGCTCTGACCATCCTGTGATTCTGTGTGCTATATGGGAACAGAGAAAGGTTTTAAGGCATTTGGATGCTCAGTTCCCATTAAAAATAGAGGAGAACGAGCATCTGTATTGCCCAGGCAGCTTCCAGAACGTCAGTCTTAGTGGTAGTATTAATTGTAATCCATTCATATTAATTATAGACGTGCTTCCAGAAATGAGCCAAAGGTCTAGGAGGAGAATAGTCACTGTCTGGCAGACCTTGGTTAGCCCTGTTTGCACAAGAGTTCACTTGACTGCAGTGGGAATTTTGGTTTGTTTTGTTTGGGTTTTTGAGAAAATGTCAGGATTTAACCAGTATAACAGCCGGCTCTTGCCAGGGTTTCACTGTCAGCTCTTTTTCCAGCTAGATTGGAATGGGTATGTCTTTTGAGCAGCATAGCTGGCTCAGGCCAGCAGCCCTGCTAACCAGCTGTCTCCTGGGGCTCCCCGGGGGATGTCACTCCGGTGGGCACATGGACAGCGGGATCAGGCCTGGGCTAACGTGCTGCAGCTCAGCTTTGTGCCTGCAAACGTGTTGGATTTGCCTTTTGCAGTTGTAGTAATACCATCGTCCTTTTTGATGGCACACACTACCAGTTCTGTCTGAGCTGCTGTTCAATAAACTGCAGCTTGGTTTTGATAAATAATTATTGAAAAATGAAGATGTAAATAGTTGGTTATTTTAGTCAGATACCTTTTTTGATTCTGGGATCTAATGGCTCTCGGGTAGGTAGTTTTGTTCTCTGGTCTAGAAACGGAAAATTTTTGCAGTGCTGCTTTTTTATTTATGGTCCCAGATGGAAAGTACTCAAGTCCTGATATCCCTCCAGATTTCTCTGTGGCACATTTTCCCTACTTTTCTGAGGGTGTACGACGGAGGGAACTCTCCATCCTGCGTTTAGGTATAAATGCTATGTGCTTTCCTCATTTCTTAAATACATTTCTTGGATACTTAATAGTGGAAAAGAGTGCTGTTCAATTTTTCTGCCCTGCTTACTCTGTGACGTGAGATGTTAGAGGAGACATTTGCTGTTGCAAAATAATCTCCACTGAATTCACTGCTCCAGAGGAGCCTGAAGAGCAGGCTGAGAGCCTGGCACGCCATCGGGTGTGAGTTTAACCTTGACCTTGGAGCTGTGGCCCATGAGAAGGGGTGGGGAGCTGCTGGAGCTCAGGTTTGCATGGGAGCACCTGGCAGACAGCGGCCACGGGGTTTGGCCCCGTCTCCCTGGCTAGATGGAGGCCTCATTGCTCCAGTGCAACACTCTGAGGACAGTGAATTAGCTTTGGCATAAATACTCTTTACCCATTTTGTCCAGTGTATCTGGAAGGGAAATTGCTAATGAGTCATGCTAATGGGTGTGGGCTCCCAAACATTTAAGCAGAGCTAACGAGCAAGCAATAACTTTGTAATCCTTTGTCTTCTGTTCTTCCCATCTCTTCCAATGTGTATTTAGTAATAAAAACGTTCTGGGCCTTGTCATCTTTTGTTATTATTGCTCATTATGTGGGATCCCTGGGAGGCATTCCTGTCTTTAATGCGAGCCAACATACTACTTAGTAGATAATCTTGGAGCTCACCCTTGAAAGTGAGAGAAAGTGAAAGAGTTGCTTATGGAGACAATCAACTCTTCAGCTTCTAAGACTGAAACAATATTAGAATGTGACAGCTAATGAGGAGGGAAGCAACATGAATTGGTTTTGTTCTGTGAGTTTTGCTTGTTCTTCTCAATCTTTGGGGCAATTAAGTTGGAAAAGTCTTACTCAGGATAGATGTTTAAACTATGGTGAAGGTGTTTGTTGAAGAATCTCAGCCTTAACATTTCTCTTATCCCAGAGAGTGATTTCCGCTTTTAACACTAAAAAGTTCTAAACAGCAGAAAATGAATTTTTAAACTCTAGGTCTAAATCAATGGGTAGCTTACATAAGCACAAAAGTTTAAAACTAAGAGGGAAGTATCACATGGCTCCCTAAAGAAAGGTTAAGAACTGCCGAAAACCAGCTTGAGCTAGACTCAACGCCAAGGGAAGTAAGCAAATAGAAAAAAGATCTTGCAACCAAATAATTACAAAGCGAGGAAAGAGTGAGGGGCTGGGGGGAGATGCATGATGCAGTGAGGATGAGTTGTAATTAAATTTAACCCACGGAGTGAAGCTCCAAAAATTTAACCCATGGAGTGAAGCTCCAAAATAAGAAACTGCTTTGCCTTTCTATTCAGGAAAGATGATTCAGTTGGACCTGATCAAGACAATACCTTCCCACCCTGGTTCAGTTCCTGGGGTGAACAAAGGGATGGTGACTCAGTAGCTCTGAGGTGTGAAGGTGAGGCAATTACCACATTCAACATGGATAGAAACTTTGAGAGTTTAGTGGACATGCCCGAGGGGTTAGTTATATCTTTCCCAGAATTCTGCTACAATTTTTACATGAAGTCCTAGTGTTGAAATAAGCATTTTTAATTATTTTTTTTTAATAAATCTGTGAAGTCAGAGTTTACACCATTTGACTAAAGAACAGGAAATCTCAGGGACAGGCAGACACACTAACCTAACCTCAGTTAGACCAATTTGGGAAGCAGAGTGGGAATGCAAATTAAATGCAAATTAAATGCAAAGTGGGGAAAAAATGCAACATAGCGTTTCAGGGATTGTGCCAAATTTATATGATCCCTTTAAGTAATGCAGTAACTGACAAAGAAATGCAGGGAACAGAAATTATTTGATGCCATGATTCACTGGGAGTTAGATAAACCAAGAAGACAGGGATTAGAAAGTAGTACTAGCATTTGGGTAACGGAGATGGCAGGAAGAGATATTGCAATGTTGGAGGGAGGTTTTTAAGACTTCATCAAGGAACAGTCTTGGTTAATATTTTTATTAGTGACGTTGGCTCAGAAAATGGAGGGAGTTAATGAAATAATAGGTTTCTGTTACAGACACAAAGTTGTGAGACACATCAATAAAAGGAAGATCAAGATACTGTGCTAGAAGAGTTGGATGACCTTGTAGATTGAGCAGTAGAAATGTTATAAAATGGAATGGTACCAAGTACAAGGTTATTCATCTAAGGATTAAACGTAATCCACTTTGCTCTAAACTGGGCTCATAACTTAGAGAGGAGTGAGGCGGAGAAAGATGCTAGTGGTTTGGTCCAGGTAAGACTTGCTGCGTTTGCTTTGTTTACAAATTCGGTTATTTATTGCAGAAAAGGATTAGGCTAATCTTGTGCAATGAGTTTTTTGAAAACCTGATCTGTATTTTGCAACGTCAGCTGCCATTGTGATGCATCTGGGGAAAAAGCAAATGCAATCCTATCTGTAGAGTCGTTAGAGAGAGGCATTAAAGCTGTTGTGCATTTGGAATCAAGCGCGCAGTTCTGGTCACTCGTGCTCAAGAAGGGTGAACTTAGGGATATGCTCCGTGATGGTGTGCTTCAGTGGGAAGGTGATACAAAGGGAGAGGATGATTTGTGTCACACAGTAAAGCGATGCCAAAGAAACAATGTGATTGCAGTCTGCGAAACCGACAGGGGTTTGCCCTGTGTGTTTGAAGGAATAATTGAAGCTAACAGACAGTCTTGGCACAAGAACAGCATGGTATAGGCTGGACATGAATATATTTAGGCTAGAAATTAGAAGAAGCTCTGAGGCTCTGAAGCAAATTCCCGCTTACAGGATTTGGTACAGCACAATTTTGTTCCCGTCAAAGAACAGAGGAAAAAATATGACTGGTTTGAGATGGAACCTAGTCTGGACACGACATATTTACCTGTGGCAGAAGGAAACAGGGCTTGGGTAGTTCAGGGGGAGTCTTTGCATTCTGGGTTCTGTATTTTCATGTTCAGTCATGAAGAGTGAGGGAAGCGGCCCCATGTCCCTGGTGATCTCAGTTTTATGTATATAAAGTAGGAATGACTCCACATTTGTGCTAAAGAGTACCTGACTGTACTTGGTGCTACACTCTGAGAGCTTGAGGGAGAGGAAGGCATTTGGCTGGGGAGATGGTCTGTGTAGCAGGTGAGAGGAGCGTGCCAGCAGGTAGGAATCTACCTGGCAGCGATGAAATGACAGGATTTCCAGCAGTCTTTTTTAATGAGATCATCCTTTGAGACCTCGAGGAAGCACATGAAAGGATGATAAATTGCAACTGAGTTCTCTCTAGAGAAATGGACCTATGATGAGCCAGTGCATCATGGTGTGTTTCTGGAGAGGGATGGCTAGATGTGCTGGAGGAGTTCACCTCACTGTCTTAATTAGGTGGATTTTTTTTATCTTTCTCGTCCCTCTTTCTGTAGTTTCTAGTCTGTCTAGTTTTCAGACATTTGCCATTTATTTTCCAGGCAAAGGACTTAGAAATTTTTTTCCTATTTTTTCATGAAGAATTTTGAGATAAAAATGAACAACCTGTAGAAACAATGATAACAAGTCATGCTTCTGCTGGCATTTTTGAGCAAAACCTTGCTTTCGTTTGTCTTTGTCTACCATGAAGTGATTTCTAACCCACTGCAGGCACAGCATCCTCTCATACACCATCCTGAGGAATCAAATAGGCTGACATTTGATTCAGAAGCACAGTTTGGTCATGTCTATGTGCTGGAAATCTAGCAGGGTCCTGAATACTGCAGAAACAGCAGTATCAAGCAGTCGGTTGGTTGAGTGCCTGCATCTTTCCCTTAAACTGTAGAAATGGACAAAGACACCATCTTTGTGTAATATTTCATTTTTTGTGCCAGCCCTGGCGCCCCTGATCACAGGCATCATTCCAAGATGCTAAGTGCAACGTTTGGAACAGCACATTCTTATTCTTGTGAGAAATCAAGCTTGAATGGCTCAGAATAGGGCCGTCTTTCATGAAGCAATGAAATGACCGCTTGTCAACCACTTCTCACAGGATGCTTCTGTCAGGCAGTGGGAAGGAATTCCAAATAGCTTGCCATGGACAGCACAGTGAAATGCTCCATGGTGCTGCAGGGCAGGAAGCACCACTGGGGGAATGTGTTGGGGTGGTGAAGGTGGGGGACCTGTGGGCATCCAAGACCTTTGCCTCCCGGCATGTCTCCATGCTTCTCCTCAATATGCCACTAGTGCACATGGTTGTGACCGTTCCAGTCTCTCCTCTTCACTTTTAAATTTTTACCTGCATCTGTGATACGGACTAAAGGCTTTCATGATTGTCCTGGAAGTTGGCTTAGTTTAAAGGAAGCCGCCTTTACAAGAACATTTTGATGTTGTGAGTGGCACAAAAGACGTTACACATTGTTAAATGTGGTGGCTGTTCTTGTCCTACTGCACCTCCAATGCAAGTGGCTAAAAACACTCCTGCACAGGTTGCAGAGGGGGAGTGGTGGCTTTCACTGGTTCTGAAATCATAGAATCATAGAATGGTTTGGAAGGGACCTTAAAGATCACCGAGTTCCAACCCCCTGCCCTGGGCAGGGACACCTCCCACCAGACCAGGTTGCTCCAAACCCCCTCCAACCTGGCCTTGAACCCCTCCAGGAATGGGGCAGCCACAGCTTCTCTGGGCAACCCGGGCCAGGCTCTCACCACCCTCACACCAAAGAAGTTCTTCCCCAGATCTCATCTAAGTCTCCCCTCTTACAGTTTAAAGCCCTTCCCCCTCATCCTATTGCTCTCCTCCCTGATCAAGAGTCCCTCCCCAGCTTTCCTGGAGCCCCCTTTATGTACTGGAAGGCTGCTGTAAGGTGTCCCCGGAGCCTTCTCTTCTCCAGGCTGAACCCCCCCAACTCTCTCAGCCTCTCCTCACAGCAGAGGGGCTCCAGCCCTCTGATCATCTGCGTGACCTTCCTCTGGACTCACTCCAACAGGTCCATGTGCTTCTTATGCTGGGGACTCCAAAGCAGGACACAGTGCTCCAGGTGGGGTCTCATGAGTGCGGGGCAGAGGGGCAGTCCCCTCCCTACCCTGCTGGCCACGGGGCTGGGGATGCAGCCCAGGACGTGTTTGTCTTTCTGGGCTGTGAGCCCACATCACCGGCTCCTGCTGAGGTTCTCATTCACCGACACCCCCAAGTCCTTCTCCTCAGGGCTGCTCTCCAACCATTTTCTGCCCAGTATTTGTGCTTGGGATTGCCGTGACCCATGTGCAGGACCTTGCACTTGGCCTGGTTGAACTTCATGAGTTTTGCATGGGCCCACCTCTCCAGCCTGTCCAGGTCCCTCTGGATGGCATCCCTTCCCTCCAGCATGTCAACTGTGCCACACAGCTTGGTGTCATTGGCAAACTTGCTGAGGGTGAACTCAATCCCACTGTCCCTGTCACCGACAGAGATGTTGTACAGCACTGGTCCCAGTACTGACCCCTGAGGAATGCCACTTGTCACTGACTTCCGCTTGGACATTGAGCAGTTGACCGCAACTCTTTGAGTGAGGCCATCCAGCCAGTTCCTCATCCACCATTTCTTGTGAGATGCTGTAACAATATTGAAAGACTACAGGGAGAATAGAGGTGTCATTTTATGCAGTCTGCATTACAATGCACGTAGTGATTCACAGAACACCAATGAGAAAGAGGCAAGAGGCCTGAGTTTTTAATGACATTTTGCAAGTACTTTGAAAAGATGGTGGTCAGTCTCCATACAAACAACTCTAACACTCATATTGTCTGCAAAGCTTTACCTGGAACATCTATTTAGCTTCAGAAACAATTAACAAATAAAAAAGATTCAGTATTAAAAACCAGAAATGTGGATTTTTAATTTTTTTTTGTCCCCTCAGGTCCCCTTGGACAATTCACACCAGCAGCACAAGTCCAGGGAGTCTATTCCAACATACTTTCATATTCACCTGCAATGTATCCTCCAAAAACTTCTGTCAGTTCCTTAGCAAGCCCACTTAAGGCTTCTTTCTGTGTACAGAAGAGTTAACATCACATCCCTACTGTCAGTATTTGGACACTTCATCATGTAGCGATGCTCTGTAGTGCTGTTGGGAAGTCAAGATTCCCAGTCCTGTGATGTCCAGAGACTTTTCCTAAGCCTGGTCCTGTGTTCACTAGGCAAATTAATCACTTCCTCCCAATTTTTCCTGGGCCAGCCTCAGTTTAGAGCTTTGTAATGCTTAGGAGACCATGTCTTCTTCATATTATTAACTATTATTAATGATGCATGCTACTGATGCCTTGTCCATCGAAGTTGGAGACGGTTTCCATAGCTTGGATCATAGTGCACAGGAGAGTACAAAGTTGTGCTGGCCACCTTGCGTGCTGGGGTAGGGTCCAGTTCTTTCAGTGTCACTGTCAACGGGTCTCAGGCAGTGACGTGTCCATGGCCTTCTGCTGTGGACCAGGGTCTACGTTCTTAGGTCCTGGCTCTTAAGAATTGCTCATCGTGACATTGGAAGATCCAGCAGTGCTAGAAGTGTACTGAAACTAGGGAATTTAGAGCTGACTTAACAGGTTAATAAAAACAAACATCTCCCTTGCTGCTTTCTGGCTGTGTATTAATCAAACTACAGACCACAGCTTTCCCACTCGAGTCCCATTTTGAAAGGTGTAGATTCAGGATGCTGGATTTTATGTTCAGGTTGCATTAAAAGCAGCAAAATAGGATACAAATTGCTTCCTGTGGATTTCTGCGATTTTTTCCTGTAAGTAGTTTGAATATAATTTCTTAGTAGCATTTTTGTCCTTTTTCTGAGCAAAATGATTTTGTCTCTTGTTTATTCTATTGCCATGTGTCTCCCATTTCTGCTGCTTGCTGTCATGGAGCACCACTTGGGTATGTTCTCAGTGCTTACTCCACCGGGAGAAGACCAGAAATCTCATTAAGGAATTGCAAAGATTTTGTGGGGCTGAAATGTCTCCTGTAAATCCATTAGTGTCCATATGTAATTTACTCTTTCTGTTTCCCTTTTGGAGCTGTCAGATATCTTTGATGGTATCCTCCTTTCTTTATGTGACCCTATATAACTACTTATACTTAGAACCTTTCTTTATGTGACCCTATATAACTACTTAGAATAGTGAAACCTTTTGCTCTTTCATGAACTTATAAAGTGTTTTTAATTATAAATCGAATGATGAGTAACTTATTTTCCTTGGCAATTCAAGAGAGGACTCAGTCAATTGACTTCATGCTTGGCAAAGCAGCAGCCAAAGGAGAAGCAGTATCCTCAATTTAAACAGCACCACTGCGAGTACTTGCTAGTTGCATGTCTACCAAACCACCAGCCATTTGGTCAACAGCCTCACTGAATTTCGGAAGTTATGGTGTCACAAAGGAACTGATCTCTAGACTTTCCTTTTCTACCTAAAATTTCCCTCAAAGGAAATGGTTTATGTGGTAGCAGCAGTGACAGTTTTGGCAGAGAACAGCTGCTGCTCTTGAACGGTGTGTGGGCCAACCTGTCAAACTGAGGTCTTTGCAATTCTGCCTTCATCTTTGTCCTTCTTCACTGGGTAGCTCCTCCTTCTCAGCAGCACACAAAACAAAGAACAAACCCACAAACCCAGATGCAAGTAAGCAATCGGTCTAATGCAAACAACACAAGGGGTTAGCCAGACCCTAAAGAAATGGGTCTTTATAGATCTTTGAAAACCTTAGGACAAGGAACAACAGGCTGGTTGCATAAAATGATGCCAACTTAAAATGAGAGATGAGGGTTGCTTCTGGGACAGAGCCTGTTAGCTATGACATCTTCTAGGATTCGTGTGACAGGAGTCTGTGGCATCCTTCCTGTTGCCGGTGGGGTGCGAATCTGGGGAATAAGAAGGAAGCAGTTCTAGCAGATAACAGATGCACCCAGTCTTGGGGGGATGGCTGGCAACAGAGTCAAAATACTGTCTGGAGTGAGGACCTAGAAATTTTGTTGCCATGAGAATATGACTCTAGGTCAATTATCTTACTGTATAAATCGCGGACAGCCCCAGAGCCCTTGGAGCCCTCCTGTATGGCAGCGGCTGCACACCAGGATCTCCCCTTTGGTGAGGACGCTCGCTTAAGGTTCTACTCCTCGAGGCTGAGAGATTCCTCGCTACAACAGATTCTCCATAAATGACTCATAGCATGCTAAACTTTGAAGTCTTAGCTAAGTAGTGTACAGGATTGATTGATTGTGCATATATGATCCTTTAGACATAAACCATTGACCAAGTCTGGGACTAGGGTTGGATCCAGCCGCACCCAGACTCCTCTCTGCGAAGGAGTTTAGAAAGCCAGGGCGTCCTTTCTGAACCTCGGGACTCATCAGGAGGGTGTCCCTGACAGCTTATCTGACCCTGTCCTCCAGGCAGTAAATAATAGAGTGTGCCTTGACATCGAATCTCATAAAACACTATTGCATTTACTACTGGTTTTATTGCACTTACTACTGGTTTTGTTAAATCACTGTTTCACCTTAATAAGTATATCACTACTTCACTCTAACTACGACATCCACGACAAGGGTTGATGCTCCACTTCACAGGAGAAATTCCTCACTTCACTCTAACTAGTGAAGTTAATCATTCCATCCACAACAAAGATGGATGCTCCACTTCATAGGAAGAATTCCTCCTGGCCAAGTTGGGGGTGCATTACTGGGGAGTGCAATCATGGCTGCTGAAACTGTGAAATTAATCATTTGAGGACTTTTCCCTTTTTCCTTCCCTCCTTTCTCATTGTCCGGTCTCCTAGTTCATTTCATGGTATCCACATGCACATCGTAGTCTCATCCCAAGAACTTGCTGTGCAGCTGTGGAGAGCCCCTGACATTGTCTGTCTGTGTGAGGAGATGGTAAGATGGTGTGTGTTCAAATGAGCGCTGCCACATACCATGTTTGCGCTGCAGCAGCATATAATGAGGTAGAACTTATTCATCCATCTGTCTTTCACAGAGGATATTGTATCTATTCTCTTTTCTGAAAGAAAGTGCAGGCAATTAAAATCATCCCCAGGTCTCCCTGGCTTCCTGCTCCTAGTTCTCAAGACTGAATTAAAGCCATGAGAGGAAATTGTATTTGGTCTTGTACTTTCTAGAGGCCTGGAGTAGAAAAGCTGGAAAGAAAAGAAATGGGATATATTTATAAACCAAAAACTCAGAGTACATTCATCTGACAATTCAAGGTCTTACTTGAGCAGACACACTGATGTAAAGAGTAGGTATGTGTGCATAAGTGTCCCTTATTCCTCTTTCCTAAATAATAAGAGGCTACGATGCTGCAGCTGCTATTCCAAGTGACTTTAATAATATGGTTTTTTTCCTATTTTATCCTATTCTTTTGCTGCAGTGGTTTATATGCAGTTGCTTTTGTGTTGAAGCATATAATTTTGTAGATCCTTTCTGGATTAAAAGTGGGAAAATGCAATGGAATAAGTTGCTAGTTTAGGCTAGTGCAGGTGGCTTTGGTGCCACTCACCATCTCTGCTGCAGTCACTGGGCAGGCTCATACCTCTGAAGGCGAGTGAGATGCAAGTAGAAGAATGGACAGTGAGGTGGACTGAAAACTGGCTGAAAGATAGAGCTCAGAGGGTTGTTTTTAGGGGCACAGAATCTAGTTGGAGGTCTGTAACAATTGGAGTCCCCAGGGGTCAGTACTGGGCCCAGTCCTCTTCAATATTCATCAATGACCTGGATGAAGGGATGGAATGTACCCTCAGCAAGTTTGCTGATGACACAACACTGGGAGGGGTG